>NW_020664417.1:81185197-81235604 GCF_002925995.2 Terrapene triunguis
TTTGCTTGGGGCAGCCAAAAAGCCAGAGCCGGCCCTGTGCATGCCTACAGAACAGGATTTAGGTGTATTTTGTAAATTAAAAATAAAACTGATCAGTCAGCAAGCTTTATAAATCAGCATTTCTCAGATGCATTTGTGCACAATCACGGAGTTCAGATTTAAGAAGTTCAACCCACCAGTGTAAGAGATAACTTAGTCAAGGCATGTTAGCTCTCTAGCCAGTTTTACTGGGCTGCCCTAAAATAGAGAGAATTATGGACTCTCTGTCCTGCAAGAGGGTGGGGATTGGAGAAAAGCCTTGGCTTCACTAGCAATAAGACCAGAGTTTATAACATTCCATATTTGTCTTGTTTTCTTTGTGATCGTCTGAACCATCTAGGCAACCACAAATTTCAAGTTCCTCGGTGGTAGCTCTGAAGCTGGTTTGCTGACAGGGCAGTTGCATTTCTCGTGGCTGATTACAAGACCACGGTCCATCAAACTTGAGAGATCAGCTTCCTAATTGAATGGTATCCATAATTATTCTCTCTTCTTTGCATTTTTGACATGTGTGGAACTTTATTCTTTTCAGGCTTTGTTACTCTTAAGAATTTTGCCAAGGGGATTTTAAAAACAATTTTTTTTTAACTGCAGCAGTGTTTCTCAGGCTATAGTTAGGAGTGTGTTACCAGACAGCAAGATGCAAATTAAAATTTTACTTGAAAGTGTATTCCTTTTGGTTAGGTTTAAAAAAAAAAAAAAAAAAAGACAACCCAGCTTCCATTATATAAGGAAATCATCTGGTAGCTGCAATTCTGAGGTTTGGTGGAAATGCTACAAACTTACCAACATTTGAAAGCTATAAATAAGATGATGTGGGTGAAAATAAGGCAAGGGCCTTCTCCTGCAAAGCTTTACTCACATGAGTAGCCCCATTGATTTCCCCAGGGGTTACTCGCTGGGATAAGTCTATGCCAGATGGGCCCCACACCTTTTAATTTTGCTTGAAATGCATTGGAATAAAAGAGCTCCTTGGAGGAACAAAATAGGGTCTCTCTTTTTCCCTCTATATGAACAGTCAGCATGTATGAGTGAGCAGCAGACTGGGCCAGGTTGAATTGTTCTGTTAGTCTCCACAGCACCACGTTCTGCTCAGCCTTGTGAGCTGAGCTTGTGGTTCACAATGTGAACCATCTTAGAACACCTCATTAGCAGAGGATGATGGCTTTATTGGGGGGGAACAAGTAATAAAAACCCTTCCTTTGGTTAGAAATGAGCAGTTTAATTTTAATGTGATGACAGCCTGATAACGGGGATTAGGCTTGCATTAATACTGGAGCTCGGTGTGTCAGAATGACAGAGAGGAGAGCTATTGGCACTCATGCATATAAACTAGCCCTGGTGAAAAAAATCAAAAGGAAGAAAACCTGCTGTGTTTTTAACTTCTGAGGCTTTTCTCTCCTCTGACAGCTCAGTGGACATCTGTTAAGTAGCAAAACCTTTATATGGAATCCCTCTCCCTGAATCTTTGTTTTCTGGCTGTAAGCAAGCAGCCATCATTTGAAACTACAACGATGAGTAAAATACCAATTTATCAGATGCAGTTTTTACTGCTAGTTATAAGGAAAGCATTTAAATAAGTGAATATACGCTAAGCAATGCTGTATTTTCACACCATGGGACTCCAGCCACAGAAAGTTTCCACAGTGTCTGTCCTAATGGGAACATTTAATCTAGCAAAATGTTTCAATAAATAAAAGATTTTAAATAATCTTGACACCTTTCATTTACATGATACTTTTCACATGTCACAAAATGCTTTGCAAAGATGGGTGAGTGGTGTTGTTCCCATTTTACAGAAGAGGAAAATGAGACACACAGATAAATAACTTGCTGTTCCCTTGTGGTCCCTATCCCCGCTTGATTGTTCCATCCCGCTGTTGCATCTTGTCTCAAGCAAGACTGTAAACTCAGTGGTGCAGGGTCTGTCTTTTTCACTATATGTTGTACAGCACTTCAGTAATACTAATATACACCAATCATTCCAGGTCACACAGTGAGATAAAAGCAGAGTGGGGAATAGAACCCTGGCTTCTAACCACTAGATTATGCTGCCTTCCTACTGTTGTTCTTTGGGTACGTCTTCACTACCCGCTGGATCGGCGGGTAGTAATCGATCTATCGGGGATCGATTTATCGCGTCTCGTCTAGATGCAATAAATTGATCTCCGAACGCACTCCCCATCGACTCCGAAACTCCACCAGAGCGAGAGGCGGAAGCAGAGTCGATGGGGGAGCCGCGGCCGTCGATCCTGCGCCGTGAGGACGCGAGGTAAGTCGATCTAAGATACGTCGATTTCAGCTACGCTATTTTCGTAGCTGAGGTTGCGTATCTTAGATCGCTCCCCCGCCCTAGTGTAGACCAGCCCTTTGTTATTGACATTTTATTGACTATTCAACTAAAATGCCACAAAGGAACATCCATGAGTTCACAGAGAAAAAAGGAGTGGATAATAGTGTGTTAGAGTCAGAAGCACAGTGCACGCACGTCCCACAATATAAAATGTAATAATCCATGATCACTGGTATATAAATATCACCATCACTAGCTAACTGCATAGGTACACTCTGGGGAGTAGAATCTAAGATCTTTGGCACCAAAGCCACAAGCCATCAGTTGGTGAGCAAGATTAAGTTGTAGATGGAACTAATGTATATATGAAGGGGATCCGATGTAACCACTTTATTACTATTGATTGTGTGATTGATTGTATCATCCAGTAGAGGGAAGTTCAGGGGTTCTCAGGACAAATTTTTTGGTGGCCTCAAGAGAGTGGCTACCAACTCTTGCTGGTGGCCGCTCTCACACTTTTCCCTAAAATATGTAATTCGCTTTAGGAAAAACAAATAAATACACACATACACATCAAATCATTGTAATTTATATATTGCTAGTTAGTAAGTCTGTTGTAAAAAGTGATCTTATCAAACATAAAAGTATCACTTTTCACAAAAGACTTACTCAGCCCCAGCAAGCCTGGGGGACAAATTAAGCCCTGTATGGGGGGGTCATGGTAGGCAGTAGGGGCCAGGGGGGGATGGGGTGGGGGGGGGGGGGGAGACAGTGGGGGCCAGAGCCCAAAGCCCTGTGGCTGGGGGATAGGGATGGAAGCCGTGAGGCTGGAGTCTGCCGCCCTACCAACCCAGGGGTAAAGCCCAAAGCCTGAGCCCCACCATCTCTGGGAAAGTGGGGAACTCACCAGCTGCCTGCTCCTTCAGCATTGTGCCCCAACTGTCTCCAGAGGGGGGCAGGGCCCAAACTCTGCTTGCAGCCCCAGCAGACAACACCAAGGTGGTGCATCCAGGAGCAACAGGGAGAGGGAGGGACTGCTGCTTTGCTGCTTCCCCCCCCCAATCACAGCCCTGGAGGCTGTGGCTGGAAGAAAAGCCACTGGTGGCTGCATTTGAGAAATGCTGTGCTAGATATACGTGTAATAGAGATCTGTGCATTGGAATTCCACAGGAACACAAATAACTCCCCATATCATGGTACATGTGCAACCCCAGTGTTAAATGTTTGTTACAAGTCTCCCCAGGGTGTCTGATTCACAAGGATATGAGTCTGTTAGAGCTACCAACAAGTGGACTTAGTCCTTTTGCACAAGCTGTAGAGACTCATGCTTTAGCTCAGAAGGTCTTAAGTTAAACCGCAATGGCAGCCGAGAAGGCCGTCATTGTGTTAGAGTATCTCCTGCCGAAGTAGAAAATAATGCTTGGAATGAATATTCTGGGATATTCATGGGAATAATTAGAGATTAGATAGGGCAGGGGGAAGGGATAGTCCAATTAATAGTTCAGGCATCCTGATTAGAAGTTGTCTTAACTGGAGATGGTTGCAGTTCTGTCCTCTTTGCCTTAAATTTACTAGGGATGATTGCATTCCTCTGGCCTACATGTATGTTTACATAGAGCGAGAGTGAGTGCCATACACACACAATATCCAGCACTTGCAAGGGATGGATTCACTAGTCTAAAAGGGGCAGTTTGGTATGGTGGGTTGGTCACTGCATTGGGATTCAGGAGACCTGGGTGCCTTGGGCAAGTGGCTTCACATCTCTGTGTCTTTTCCCTCCCACTCTTTGTCTGTCTTGGCTGTTTAAATTGTAAGTTTTTGGGGGATGGGACTGTCTTTTACTATGTGGTTGTGCAGTTCCTAGCTCCCTGGAGCCCTAATCTTGGGGGTGGGGGGTGGGGTCTAGGTGCTACCATGTGGTTCATAATAATGTATTTTTTCCACCTCTAAACTTTGATAGCTTATACATAATCTTCTGTGAAATGTCTAGCTGTTCATTGTTGTTCCACATAGAGGAAGCTGAAAGAACATTAGCTTGGCACTAAAAATATTGAATTTTAAAGCAAGCAGATCAGTTATAACCCTTTTGAGTGTTCTGGCACATTTGTATTCTCCAGGTTAAAGTGCTATTTATTCTCAGTACTGTTGACCTGATTTTAATCCTAGCTACGTTAATGCCTACAGCCATTGAATGGAATATATTGAGTAGAAAAATAAATTCATTCTTACAGAATGATGATATAACAGTGTTTTAAAAAGGTCAAAGATGGAATTTATTTTCTGAATGTTGTTGAAACTTGCATGCTTGAGCATTTTGAAATTCAATATACCCTTATGCCAAGTGAACACTTGCAGGGAAATAAGGGCCTTATCCTGTTGGTTGGTGAGCACACTTGCCTCCCATGTTATTCAATGGCTGTTGAGAGCACTCAGTGTATCTCAGGATTGAGCTCTGTGAGTGCTTTTTAAACATTGCACGGCCCCATGCTTACGCAAGAATAATAAAGACTAGACTTCCTGGGCATATCTGAGCAAGTCGGGGGAAGAAGGGGGCAGACTAAGTGTTAAATGTTCACATTTGTCAATCCTAGCCACCTTGGAATGAATGGATGATAGCTGTGGGAATCATGATGTGTATCCTAAATGATTCTGCACGCAGCCTCGGAAATCATGAGTGGCATGATTTTAAATCTGAGCACCGACTATTCTCTAGTTTTCCCTTTGTTGTCAGTCATCAGCTTGGCACTGCACCCTATTGTTATACTATTGTATATCTTTTGTGAAGTGCATTGAATTGTCTTGGCAAGATAAAGCTCTATCTAAGGGAAAGCCACAGTTGTAGGTGATAAACATTTGGTGAACAAAGCAAAGTTCATAGTATCTGTTTTCCTTTAATGTTATCCAAGGACATATACAATTTATAGGCAGATAAAGCCTTTACTTTAAAGTGGGAGGAGGAAGAACTAGAGATGTCCAAAACTAGAGATGTCCAATGAAAAGATATTTCATGAAAGATCTTAATGAAATGAAAGATTCCAGGTGGATTTTTTTGGCTTGAATAGAAATATACTCTAAAAAGTATCCACAGGCGCTGACTTTTGTTTTTGCTGGTGGTTGCTTCAGCCCCGAGGCCCCACTCCTGCTCGGCCTTTTCCCGCCCCTGCTCCACCCTCTCCCCTGAGTGCCTCCTGCCCGCTCTTCTCGGCCCCTTCCCCGAAGCACCTCCCACTCGCTCCTTTCTGCCCCCTCTCGCCTTAAGGGCAAGTGATGGGGGAGGGGGTGGAGAGGAGTGAGCAGTGGGGGCCTCAGAGGAAGGGGTAGAGGAGGGGCGCAGCATGGGCGTGGCCACAGGGGAAGAGGCTGAGCAGGGGTAGGGCCTTGGGGTGGAGTGCGGGTGGGGCAATGGTTCATGGGTGCTGAGCACTCCCTATTTTTTTTTCCCCATGGGTGCTTGAGCCCCAGAGCACCCATGGAATTGGTGCCTATGGAAGAATCTACATTGTGACTTTGTTTTAACTTGGTATACTTCTATGGAAAGAAAGAGATTTTTATTAAAAAGCTGACTGATGATTAAACTAATTTCCTGACCAATGCTTTCAGACACATCAAAGACACATTTGGGTAAAATGCTTGATGGTTGGGCATGAGTAATGTTAGTATTACAGAGGCTCAGAAAGACTATAGGCCCAATCTGATCTCCTTTTTACTCATGTCAGTGACACAACTCCTGTTTACTTCAGTGGGAGTTGGAATAGGTCCAAAGTGTCTGGTTAGAAATAATATATTTGGGGAGAAAAATTCCATACCTCTTTTTCTAACACCTGAGACCATTAAAGTTACCAGGATTTAAAAATTGATTTTTCTTTTCACCATTTAATCCCATTTGTGTGCCTTTAGTTTATTCTATTTTTCTCTCAAACTGAACAATGAACTTACACTAGTTAGTTTCAATTCTATTTTCTGGAGTATTTCACCTCCTGGGTCTCTGGGGAACATTTAATTTAAACAAAATGCTTTTCACTGAATTGGTAAAGTAATTATAAAAATATTGTATTCATACTAGGTTTTAAAAAACATGGTTTGTTTGTTTGTTTTAAATACATCTATATTTTGGGTCTGTGCTACTCACCCCTTTAAAGTGAGAACAGGTAGGTAAAGAAGACAGGAATTATTTCAGATACACCTTCAGTACTGATGTACATAAACATATAGCAATACAAAAGCAATGAAAAACTTTTTTAGTGTTCTGTTCTTTGTGTGTGGTTCAGAACACATGTAGGTGTGTGTACACCCCTGTAAACAGAAAAGTTGCCAACAGATTTCATAGATTCCAAGGCCAGAAGGGACTATTGCGATCACCTAGTCTGACCTCCTGTATAATACAGGCCATAGAACTTCCCCAAAATAATCCCTAGAGCATCTCTTTTAGAAAAACATTAATTTAAAAAATGGTCAGTGATGGAGAATCCACCATGACCCTTGATAATTGTTCCAATGGTTAATTACCCTCAGTGTTAAGAATTGACAGCTTACTTCCAGTCTGAATTTGTCTAGCTTCATCTTTCAGCCATTGGATTGTGTTACAGCTTACTCTGCTAGCATGAAGAGACCATTATTAAATATTTGTTCCCTATATAGTTCCTTATAAACTGTAATCATGTCATCCAGTAACCGTCTGTTTGTTAAACTAAGTAGATTGAAGTCCTAGAGTCTATCACTATAAGGCATGTTTTCCTTTAATCATTCTTGAGGCTCTTCTCCGAGCTCTCCAATTTATGAACATCCTTCTTGAATTGTGGGCACCAGAACCGGATACAGTTTTCCAGCAGTGGTCACACCAGTGCCAAATGCAGAGGTAAAATAACTAGGGCTGTTGATTAATTGCAGTTAACTTAATCGCGATTAATCACAGTTTTAATCGCACTGTTAAACAATAGAATACCAATTGAAATTTATTAAATATTTTGGATGTTTTTCAACAAAAGAAATAGTATTTTTCAATTCACCTCATACAAATACTGTAGTGCAGTAGTGCAGTCTCTTTATTGTGAAAGTGCAACTTACAAATGTAGATTTTTTTTGTTACATAACTGTACTCAAAAACAAAACAATGTAAAACTTCAGAGCCTAGAAGTCCACTCAGTCCTACTTCTTATGCAGCCAATTGCTAAGACAAAGAAGTTTGTTTACATTTAGAGGAGATAATGCTGCCCTCTTCTTAGTTACAATGTCACCAGAAAGTGAGAACAGGCATTTGCATGGCACTTTTGTAGCTGGCATTACAAGATATTTATGTGCCAGATATGCTAAATATTCATGTACCCCTTCATGCTTCGGCCACCATTCCAGAGGACACGCTTCCATGCTGATGATGCTTGTTAAACAAATAATGCGTTAATTAAATTTGTGACTGAACTCCTTAGGGGAGAATTGTATGTCCCCTGCTGTTTTACCCCACATTCTGCAATATATTTCATGTTGTAGCAGTCTCGGATGATGACCCAGCACATGCTGTTCGCTTTAAGAACACTTTCACTGCAGATTTGATAAAACGCAAAGAAGGTACCAATGTGAGATTTCTAAAGATAGCTTCAGCACTCGACTCAAGGTTTAAGAATCTGAAGTGCTTTCCAAAATCTGAGAGGGATGAGGTGTGGAGTATGCTTTCAGAAGTCTTAAAAGAACAAAACTCTGATGCACAAACTAAAGAACACAAACCACCAAAAAAAGAAAATCACCCTTCTGCTGGTGGCATCTGACTCAGATGATGAAAATAAACATGTGTCGGTCCGCATTGCTTTGGATTGTTATCCAGCAGAACCCGTTATCAGCATGGACGCATGTCCCTGGAATGGTGGTTGAAGCATGAAGGGACATATGAATAGTGTATCTGGCATGTAAATGTCTTGCGATGCCAGCTACAACAGTGCCATGAAAACGCCTGTTCTCACTTTCAGGTGACAGTGTAAACAAGAAGTGGGCAGCATTATCTCCTGCCAATGTAAACAAACTTGTTTGTCTGAACGATTGGCTGAACAAGAAGTAGGACTGAGTGGACTTGCAAATCTAAAGTTTTACATTGTTTTATTTTTGAATGCAGTTATTGTTTGTACATAATTCTACATTTGTAAGTTCAACTTTTATGATAAAGAGATTGCACTACAGTACTTGTATTAGGTGATTTGAAAAAGACTATTTCTTTTGTTTTTTTACAGTGTAAATACTTGTCATCAAAAATAAATATAAAGTGAGCACTGTACACTTTATATTCTGTGTTGTAATTGAAATCAATATATTTGAAAATGTAGCAAACATCCAAAACATTTAAATAAATGGTATTCTATTATTGTTTAACTGTGCGATTAATTGCAATTAATTTTTTTAATTGCGTGATTAATTGCGATTCATTTTTTTAAATCACTTGACAGTCCTACGAATAACCTCTCTACTTCTCCTCAAGATTCCCCTATAGGTCATACAAATATGGAAACAAAGACCAAATTCTCCTTTACCCCATCAAACAGAAGAAAATATTGTCTAGCTTTGTCATTGTTCTATTTCTAACTAACATTTTCAGAACTTGTAGAAACCCCTTTTTTCCCTTTACGGAAAGGTGATGTTTAAAAAAAATGTTGTTTCTCATTCCAGGCATTTTGATATTTAATGAATAATTAAAAAGTGTTTGCATTAGGATAAATTACTTTAATATTATTTTTTAAATTAAAAAGGATTGGAAGATGCTTTTTTTTATAAATATTTAGCTGCAAGTTGTCCCCATTAGGTAACATTTTTCATTCACTCCAAAAGAAAAGGCAGTGGGCCAAATTCTTTCCTGGTGTAACATCTTTGAGATCAGTAGGGTTACGGCACAGATGAACTTTGCCCAATGTCATTTTTGGTAACTTAATTTATGCTTAATTGTTTGGCATAATTGCCAAGTGTACTGTCAGTTTAATGATGGTTTATGAGAAATGGCCTCAGTCAACCATTGCTAACATAATGACTTTCTAAATGAAATGTTGCATCACAGACTACTAGTTCTGGCATAAACATTTTTTGATAAGTAAATAAATGATTTGGGGTGAATTCATCCAGGCTTAGGAGAATGAATAATTGTTCTCCACCCCACACCCACCTCTGCTGCCCATTTCAGCAACTCACTGCAGGGTGAGACCCAGCATAAGCCATCCCCAGAACAGAAGGACTGGTCTGTCAAAGATAATATCAGTTGTTTGTTTCCCATTTGGTATCCTTGGCACATGGATGGACTGTAATAACAGTATAGCAGTTGAGCACTGTTATTATAATCACATTGGAGAGCCTGCTGCTTATGAATAACATTTTTATAATGGGAGAAGGACTGGGGGCGAAACCATGCAAAATAACTTGTGTACCAGCATCCAGAACAAAAGGCTAGTGTTTCCTAAACCGATATTTTAATTCGAAAGACCTGGGGAGAGGGCTGCCACCAACAGCTGTGGTGGTATATAAAAACTGACCATCATGCTGTTGTAATAACAACCCCAAAACCCTTAAGTTGAATGCTAATTAAGAGTTCTTGCTTTAATTTTAGGAATGTAATGTTGTTTCATAGACCCTTCCAGGTGCCCAGGGTGGCTTTCTACTGCAAATGTAATAGTCCAATCACAGGCATAATAATCCTTTATTATTCTAGCATCAATAAAGGATTGAGTGGATGAATCGAGTGGATGTTCAGCAGAGAAGAAAGCTACTGAAGTCAGGGTTGGTCCTTTGCTATCCAATAACCAGAGATTGTGTAAATATTTATCTTTGTGTCTGTGAAAGGAAATAACAGGAATAATTCTAACTGTGAAGTAGCCTCCCTGTAAATTTCCCTATGTGTCAGTAATGTACCTTTACATTACATTACATTCGTCATCTATGTCTTGTAACAATATTTCTGTTAGTTTCTCTATATTACACACAATCTTTAAGGCTTCTTTCAAGCTGTTCCATTAAATATTTGAGGAAGGCGAGCATTACCTTATGGAAATGCTAATGATCTAGGGCAAGATTCTGATCTGTTTCACTTGTGTAAATCTGGAGTATTTCAAGTCAGTTGAATTATTCGAGATTTATGCTGGTGTAATTGATATCAGCACATGGTCCTTAATCCTGAGTGGTGTAACTGAAATCATAGTCTACATCCCTAATTTCCTATTTGATTGATGTGCATAGCTCCCTCTATCCTTAATGGATGTTGCACACATACTAGAAGAGTAGACCCTATTAGGAATTGTCTAAGAAGTGAAATGAAAATGATAAAGACTGAGTCTTGGGTGAGGTATTGTATTTATTCTATGGGATTTTAAAGGATATTATAGTGTTTAAATTATCTGGTGCATTAGCAAATGGTTTAGATTGGCTTTGGTTGATTGACAGTAGTGGGTACATTTTAGAAAATTATTATCTACACTGGGATTTTAATTTTGCTGCAAATTATATTATTTTTGGACAGGTAAATTGCTATTGCTCCCAGAGGATGAAAATAGTGTGTCACTTATTACTTGACTTTTAGCAATAATTAAAATGCATTGGTGTATTATGCTCAGGTAGTGTTAGTAATGAAGCAGGGCCCGTTTGCTTATGTGGGTGAGTTCTGAGTCCGTGAGGAATCTGAGGAGTTTTTTTAGTAAAATAAATTGGGTACCCTATGCTTCACGTCCCAAATCATTCTTCACAGTTTGCATAGTTTTGACACCTGTAAGACATCCAAGTAATCTGCCCCAGAGACAGGGCTACAGAGCCTTTCACTTAAATTGAGGGTGGGCCCACTCCAACTCAGAATTAAGGTAACTGAAGAACAGATGAGCAGAATTTTACCATTCCCACATCTTATGTTATATTTGGCTACAAAAGAAGATTCTATTTTCCAGTGCTGCTACTCCTGTAACTTTTATTCAAGGCCATTGAAATCAGGTAAGGGTGTGGTTTAAGAAGTAAGTACTTTGTTAAAAGAAAACTTCTTTTCATCTGAGCTGATCAAAGACCACAGTCCAGATCTTCCAGGCTTTATGAAATGGCTGATGGGAATGAACGAAGGTAAAAAAAATAAAAAATAAAAAGATGTCATCATTCTTGCTTGCACTCCAAGGCTTTTTACCAGTGATTCCATTTGGAAGGGGCTATTTCTTTCCATAGCAGAAAGAAGTCATGAGAAAAATAAAGTAACATTTATGTCAGCTGATGGGAATCAAATCGAGTGCAATGGAGTGGGTGATCTTTATTGAGGACTAGGTGGCAATGATACATATCACCCTCTCAGCAGAACTTGGCAATTGTAAAGATTGTTTCCTTCCTAAATGTAACAGGTGAAGGTTGTCATGCTAGATGGATGGAATGAATGTGAGAGGACTTTGAGGATTCTTTTAGGCATGTAATTGAAGGGAATCAAGAGAGAGCCTGTTAATTTTTGAGGTACAGCAGTGAACATTTTATCATCTGTCTGTGAGCTTGTAGCTTGATCCAGAGAAAGAAACAGACTAACTATTGATACTTTGAGACTAGAGGAACTTGTTTCTGAACAGTTTGTATGTGTGGTAAACTACTAGTTTACTACTTGCCTTTCTTAATTGAAAGCTACAGGAGGTTAATAAACCACTGAAATGTTTTAACAATCAGGGGCTTGGCTGAAGTACAAAATCAGGATTTGAAATAGCATTAAGGTCTTGATATAAATCCACAAAAGCAAGGAACTGCAGAGCTAAGGCTCCCAATTCATCACTGACATATCATGTTGTCCCCAGCCATTCCTACACACATGGTAAAAATTAAAGTGGCTTTGCAACCTAACTATAGCATTTGCTATTGAGATCCCTGTAATGTCCAGGCACAGGGGGATGAATTAAGAATAGATTTATAGTTTGGTTTGGAATTTTCTTGCTTCTGTTAGCATCAGGGGTCTTGCAGCAACTATCTCAATATAAAAACCTTGAGTTTAATTTCCTTTCCTTAAAGATTATCTACTTAGGTCCCAATCCTACAATTTACAATGTGGGGTAGATATCAGTTGGCACACCAGTCCACTTGCACATTGCAAATTGTAGTACTGGAGCCTGAGACTGCAGTTTCTTTGGGGGCAGGGACCATTCTTGTTTTATGTCCGTACCATGCTCTGATTCTTGATTAGGGTCTCTAGCTGATACTACAATACCAATATAAGTGCTTATAGGACAATAGTATTATCATAAAATTTGATGCCAGCCATATTTTAGTCTGCAGTATCTTTCTTCAAATTAGTACTGTATACTATTCAGGGATACAAGCACTCCATGTATTTTAATATTTTTGTACCTATTAAAATAGTGTAATGAAAAGTAAACGTTTCCTGTCTATCTTTTCTAACAAACAGGAGCGTCCTGGCTAAGATGTACTGTCTATAGTGAAGCCAGTTCCAGACTGCACTAAAGGCATAGAACCAGGAAAAGAGAATTAAATGCTGTACACACAATGACGTAGTAAGCAACAAGCTTGGTATGCAGCAAATACAAGTGTTCCTCATGGTGCTGAAGCATACAAACATGTTGAATGAGCTATTGTTTCTGCTCAGTAGCTGAGTTTCTAACTTAAATATTTTCTTGCTTCAGAACACCAGAACTCACTCGCAAGATCTGCCTATTCTTATTGCTCAAATTAAGGTCTTGATCTTAGAATGCAATCTGTGCAGGCAGACCCTTATGCCTGTGTGTTGAATCCTGTTAAAGTCAATGGGGCTCCAGTGGGTGTGAAGGTCTGCTCCTGCAGTTCGTATTGGAGCCCAAGTCGTGACTTTAGTCTAGAGTTAACTGGATGGGCTACCATCCCCTTTTTCCATAGAGGGAAACTGAGGCATGGCAAGCGTAGTTTCAGGTGTTATATCGGCTTCTTTTGTCTACCTCCTTCCCTCCTGCACCAATTGGTGTTTGATATGTTGCAGTCCTATCTCCTAATTAAATAAAAAGTTTCTCTCCAGTCTTGCTAGACGATAGACCGCCCTCCCCCCACTACACAATAGAATCTGTGATTATGGTCTGAACCTCCAAACACTTATGCATATATTTAACTTCGCATGTGTATTACCCATTCACACGTAATAGCTTCTCCACGTCCTGCCCTGCTGGTAGGGTCGCCCATGGCGGTAAGGTCAAAGGTGAGGTTTCAGACAAAGTGCAGCCCAACACAACACAACCCAGGATAAGACCTCAATGGCAGAAGAGGTGGATGAAGCAGGATCACCTCTCAATAGCTGCGAAGATGGACAAAGGCTGCAACGGTCTATCCCTGGTCGTCTTGGACCTCCTTGCTACTGGACACAGGCACCTCTTCCACCAAGTTTTGTGTGGCCGCTGATGCGTGACAGTTCCCCCACATTAAACTACTCACGCACAGGCTTCTCTCACAGGAAGAACTTTTTCCCCACCTCCACCCATAAAAGTGGATGAGTGGCGATGGACAAGTGGTAACAGGGACAGGTGAAGTGATCACCAGGAGTCCCTAGTCACAGACCCACACTCAAGCAGTAACCGCAAGATGGTTGTCATGTGCCCTTGGACTGGGATAGGGAGGCATTTTTGGCAGCAGCGGTCATGACTGAGCAGGCCTTTTTAGGAACCTCTCTGCTCACTCCATACAGGGAAGGGGCTAGAAAAGGTGCCCCAAATATAGGCTAACCCACCATACCCGACTGGATAACCATGTCCAGAGGGATCGCTCCCAATGCGATCAAAAAGCGAAAATTTTTCTTGCAACTTGGAATGTCTGTACCCAACTCTCTTCTATGGCTGTGAGACTTGGGTGACCTACAGAAAACACCTGAAAAACCTAGACTGTCAGCACCAGCATTTTATTCGTAAGATCCTCAACATAAAGTAGGAGGATCTCTGCATTAGTGCCAGTGTCCTCACAGAGGCCAACATCATCAGTATTGAGGCCCAGATTATCCAGCACCAGATGAGGTGGAGTGGGCACTGTGTGCGCATGCCTGATGTACACTTACCAAAACAACTGCTGTATGCCCAACTCACCAAAGGAGAAAGGAAACGGGGAGGCCAAAAGAAACGCATTAAAGACGATAAATATCAAGAGATGTGGCATCGACACCACACACTGGGAGACAGCAGCCCAGAACAGGGATAACTGGCAAAGACTTGTCAGAGAGGGAACATCCATTTTTGAGGGAAATTGCCTTGCCCTGGTCTCAGAAAAACGCCAGAAAAGAAAAGACAGACAACTGCAATCATGGCCCAACTCTGACTTCCAACACCATCTGCAACATCTGCCAATGAGACTGTGGCTCATGTATCGGACCCATAAAAAATAAACACCTGTGAAAGAGATCATCCTCGACTTTGAGGGATCGACGACACATAATAGCATTGACCTCAGTGGGACTGTCTGGGTGTATAAAGTTATTCAGTGTCAGGGACTGCCTGTCTCTCCAAGAAAAACCATAAATCTGACTGTAAAAAAAAAAAAAAAAAAAGCGCTGACAAATGAACACAAAAATTATCATATTGCATCAGACCAATGGTCCATCTAGTGCAGTCACTGTCAGTAACATTGGTCAGTACCTACTGCTTCAAAGGCAGGTGCAAGAAACCCTATAGTGGGCAGCTATGGGTTTCTATCAAAAGCATATCATAAATGCTAATGATACTGAGCTCCACCATCAGCTAACTGAAAAAAAAAAAAATTCTGCAAAGGATTACAGTACTGGTAACAAGAGCATGTACATTGTGTTGATGGCCTTTTAACGTCTATATTTTTGAATTTGCAGCCTTAGTTGTACACCATTAAGTTTCTATTTCTCATGTATTTTCCTTATTTGGTTAAAACAAACAAACAAAAATCTCTTGAGCTCAGTAACACCAGTGCTTGCCTGTTTCCAGGTGCATGCTTTAAAAAAAAATTGAGCTTTCTCCCCCCTCTGCATTCTTCTTCATCCCTTGTGCCTGTGTCTCACTGACCTCTTCTCCGTCACTTCAAACCATCATTCTCATCTCCAGTGCCTGCTGTTTGGAACAGTCATGTGGTATCCCTCTACTTCATCAACTTACCTTATTGACTCTCCATTGCCCATTGGATTTAATCTGAAAACATATCTTTCCTCCCTTGTTTATATCTCTTAATTTCTCCCTCCCACAGTTATTCATTATTTCAGTCATTAACTGTATTTCACTCTGTAAGAAAGTTGGGGATACTGTTTTTTTGAGAGACTCTATACAGGATGAAGTTGTATAATATTTGCTTGATTATGTTAATTCTACCTGGTGCTTATCTCTCTGCAACAATGAGATTAGTTTGTTGGAAATGTTCCGTATCACCTCACATCTCTGTGTTGCAAAACTGCATCATCAGGTTGTCTTATCTATGCTGATTATATGAATGAGTTTGGGTAGTGGGGAGGGACAGTATGATTATTTTGCTACCATTGCCTATTAAAGTGAAATGAGAATCTTTTTTTATTAGAAACATAAAGAAACATTATGCTGCCACCCATGATTGCTGTTGTAGCAAGTGTGAGGGGAAAAGACATGAGAGGAAAATGCTTTGACAGGGAAGTACTTCTATGTTTTCTGGAGATGAAATTTTTACACTGAGCACGATTCTGATGTCGCCACAGTAATTCCATTCACTTCAATGGAATTACTCTTGATTTACCCCGACAGATGAGCAGAGTTAGTCCCAGCAGGCCTGATGCCTCTTCTCTGCCTTTCACTTGATTTAACTATTTACCCCCATACAAAGTGTGTATGAAAACTATCGTTCTGATCGGATGAAGCATTTTGTATCCCCTTTGCACAGATGTAAATAACCATCCATGGGGCACAGTAGGGTAGAATCCAGACTACATGTGTGGGATAGACTAAGGCCAGATCTACACTACAAACTTTTGCTGACATTGGTACATCAGTCAGGGTGTGATCTCTGATCAACCTAGCTGTGCCAGCAAAAGCCCCTAGTGTAGATGCAGTTATACTGGCAAAACTACGCTTTTACCAGTATAGTTTATTCTACTCCCTACCACTGCCCCACCTGCAGTGAACTGATACTGGCAAAAGTACAATTTTGCTGTTATAAGCTGCTTCCATCTAGGAGCTCTTTCTTAGTATAGAATAGCTATACTGGCAAAGCCTTCCAAGTGTCGAGCTGGCCTAAGAGAGTTCAGGGAGGGAGACAAGTCCTACATAACTTTGTTCCAGTGTCAGTTAACATTCTAGCCTGTCCTCCTCACTTCTGTGTACAAGAGCGTTGCTTTACTAACATGCAAAATGGCTTTGTGTCGAGGAATAGCATTGTCATGTTGGGAAAACTGCATTTTCTGGCACAGACGAGCTGTGGTTTGTGCTCCCAAGGAATGATGCTTTCCTTTGCTAGGTATTTCACAAATGAATTCCTTAGTCTGAATTTGATGCCACAGTGTGCGGATCAATGCTATTCCTCCGTGGCGAGGTGTACAGAATCCCAAACATACTCAGCAGTCTGTTGTTATAAGGCAACTTAGGCAAAGCCAAGAAGCCTGCAACTACCACTTTCATTAACAGTAATTATCCTTGAGCAGTCGTGATAGGAGCAGAACCCTGAATGGTAATTAGCTCCAATTGTTATGCGATGCATTTTCAGGTTCCTGTACTGTTTTTTCTCCCTGTTTAAGAATAGACTGAGGGGATGGCAATAAATTCTGGTTCCTCATTGTTAGAGGGCAGAGCACTGAAATAAGAGTGACTATACAAAGCCTTTTTCTGCCTTTTTTGGGTTTAGAGCTAGTTGTTTACTGCTCAGTCCAAATTAGGATGTTTTTTAACATGTCAAAATGGTCTCTGTTGCGATCAGAAATCCTCCTACCTTTACATGCTTCAGAGTCTCCACAGCAATGATAACATTTCCCTATCCCTTTTCTCAGCAGCTGTATTGTGCTGTTTAGTTATATGTTGTAGTAAATTAAGGTGACAGTTACTGCAGACATGCTTCAATTCAGATTTGTTGTATTTGTTGACGTATGTGTGCGTGTCACTGATGAATAGAATTACCAGACTGGTGCTGTTGCAAATATTCCCAACCATTGAGAATGTTTAGCTTTTTCGATCTATCAACTAATATCCATTCTCAGTAGAAGTTAAATCATATGCTTATATGAAAGGATTTTAAATATTCTGAATATATCTTTAATGTACACTGTGATAGGTATGTCAATATCCTGGACAAACCTTATTGAATTAAATTTCAGTATTTTAGGAGTATTAAAAACATATTAAACATGCAACTGTGTATTACTGTGGGATTGTAGGGAGGAGGCATGACTAATATAAAGCCTGGGAAGTGCTATGAGCCTCAGAGGACTCTTTGAAACAATTTGCTAGACAAGCAAAGTTAAGGGGACTCCTAGGAAGTACGTGGGAGGAGGGAAAGGCAACCTCTTACCTCCAGACCCAAGGTTTTGAATCTGTGCCCTGTGGAGAAACCCATTGTTTGCTGATTGCCTGTTACATGAGGACAAGATCAGAGGCCCAAATTGGATAAGAGTGACTCACAGATTCATGGGGGTGGTTCTGAGTGACTTGGTACCAGGCCTATTGATTGAAACTATAGTGAAGAACAGAATTATCAGATACGTAGATAAACACAATTTGTTGGCTTTAGAAAAGGGAAACCATGCTGCCCCAATCTATAAGAATTCTTTGAGTGTGAGCAAGCACATGGGCAGGAGTAGATATAGTGTACTTGGACTTTCAGAAAGCCTTTAACAAAGGCTCTAAATCAAAGTAACCAGTCATGGGATAAGAAGGAAGGCAACAACACTGTTTATAGTCTCTGAGGAGGAAGCAAAACAGGCACACTTAGACAGTCTGTCTTGCTGGGGAATTCACAGGATAGGCAAGGTACTGTGCAGCCTGAAATAACCTGGTCAGGAGGGAGAGAGACATTCAACTTTGCCCAAGAGAGGGGACTGCTGGGGAGCCAGAAGCTTGAAAGTGTGTGCCCTTGCTGGACCACCACGGTGAGAGGAAAATAGAGGTGCAGTTGCCCTGAACTGTGACATACCCTTTATGGAAGTTCCTTAGATATTATACACTCACATCAACATTAGTTAATTGACCCTCTCAACACTATTGAGGTAGGTAAATATCTCAGTTTTTATTGTGGTGGTGGGAGGTAAATTGAAGCAGAGAGGTTAAATGACTCGCCCAAGGCAACAGAGGGGGAGTCTGTGTCACAGCTAGGATTAAAACTTTGTGCTCTTGGCTCCCAATCCTGGGCTCAGGTCACTAAGACATTCCGTCTCTCTGTGAGTGCAGTCCCCGGGAATTGCTGAAGGGAGCTTTGGGTGAGAATATAGAACAAGGAAAGGGGAAAATGTGGACACAAGAACAGAATCCTACTAATCTCTAATTTTGCATTAAAACAGGATGGCTCAGTGCTGCTATCTCTCCCCCCCACACACACTCTTTGTGAAACCTATGGAAGTTACTTGGTAACTTATTTCTTTGAAGGTATGTCTTCTACACTTAATGACAGTGTGTAGAATACCGACACTGCACACCTAGTTAGCATGGGTATAAATCGCAGTGTTCATGGTTAGGCAGAACTTAGGTGAGTGGAGGGGAGTGCCCTACATGTCTTTACCCCCTGGGTAAATAACCTACATGACTCTATACATGCCCAAGCAGAGCCTCCCCGTTCTGCACTGCTGTTTTTAGCAGTGTAGTGTCCTGCAGCGGGAGGCTTTCACTGCAGCGTGTAGACACAGGGTGCCTTTCACTGCAGCTACATGTGTAGTGCCTGTGCTCTACATGTTGCCAAAAGTGTAGGCATAGCCTTAAAGAACGCCAGGTAGATTAAGAATGGAAAATATTCAGAAATGCAAGTAGTCAGACTGTAGCCTGTAATGCTAGGATAAGGAATGGCAGTGAAGGATTTTGGAAGTGAGGGGAGTGGTACTTTTTATACCACATGGTATTCTAGGTTCTTTGTAGGAAAGTTGCCCAGGGGTGAGCTCACAGTAACCCAGATTTTAGTAACATAGATCTGGAGAGGGGTATTATTGTATGCCCTACTTCAAGATATTAATATACACATAGTGGATTTGTGGGATGCATTTTTTTCTCTTCATATTTTTTGTTCAAGTTCTATGTTTCTCTGTATGAAAATATTCTCATGTCATATATGGTGGATAAATGAGGATTTGGGGCCTGATTTTTCCAAGTTGCTGAGCAACTTCTGTGAGATTACTTAAGTGAGAGTTGAGAATACTCTGCACCTTCATGCAGGATGCTGGGCACCTCGTGGGATTGAGTGTACAGAATCTTTTGATGTTGCTAAAGCACATTATCCAAGATTGCCATCGATAGTCCAATACACCTAATAGTTATTCACTTCATTCTAAATTGTGTTTGGGGATTAATGGTAGAAATCTCTGCATTTGTAAAACAAGTGAGAGTTTCGCAGACCCATGCTTACAGCTGAGGTGGTATGATATAGAATATCCTTTGCACATCAGTTAATGCACCATTGACAGTGATTACCCTTTGTGGGGAAAAATAGAGCAGTATTGTAGCAGAACTAAGGGATGAGCAAACAATGAATGCCGTGTACTGCTGTGGTATTGTTTAACCTCTGTGCATTGCATGGATGGGAGTAGGGATTATTACTTAATTGAAGCTAAAGCACTGGGCTGGGAGTCAGGAGATCGGGGTTCTGGTTTTGCCACTCACTTGTTCTGAGACTTGAGGTGAGTCATTTAACTCCGTGGTTCTCAACCAGGGCCCCTGGAGGGCTACAAGCAGGTTTCAGGGGGTCTGCCAAAATAAACCAGAGAGCAGGGCCAACATTAGACTTGCTGGGACCCTGGGCAGAAAGCCCAAGCCCCGCCACTCAGGGCTGAAGCCAAAGCCCGAGCAACTTAACTTTGCATCAAGTATCAGAGGGGTAGCTGTGTTAGTCTGGATCTGTAAAAAGTGACAAAGAGTCCTGTGGCACCTTATAGACTAACAGACGTATTGGAGCATAAGCTTTCATGGGTGAATACCCACTTCGTCAGACGTATTCACCCACGAAAGCTTATGCTCCAATACGTCTGTTAGTCTATAAGGTGCCACAGGACTCTTTGTCGCTTTTAACTTTGCATGGGGCCTTGGGCAATTGACTTGCTTGCTACCCCCTAATACCAGCCCTGGCTTTTAATCTACTGGATATGCAGAAAAACAGTCGTGGCACAGATGGACCATGTTGTTTTTATAGCATAAAGGGCGGGGGGCGGCTCAGAAAGAAAGAGGTTGAAAACCCCTGATTTAACTTGCCTCTACCTAGGCTTTCCCCAGTATAAAATTGAGGTCATATTTGCCTATTTTACAGGGGTCATGAGTGGCATAATTAATGTTTACACTTCTGTGACACTTTCCCTCTGAAGATCTTAAAGCACATGAAAATGTATTGCTAGAGAATCATGCAGTGACTGAGGCAGTTGCAGCTCTGGCCCCCTGCTTCCTGGTAAAGAGAAGAGTGTTGTAATAAGGTATACTAGAGCCAGGTGAAATGTGAAGGAATGCATGGAAGGGTGTGGAGATGTATTGTCTTGATGGCAATCTACTTAATGAATAACTGAATCCTTCTAAGAAATTTCCTTCTCCATTTTTTTAATCCTCCTTCAGCATCTGTTCACATGCAGACTGGATTGGATTCCCCATCTTTAAAAAACAAACAAAATACACTTCCAACATTAACTGTACACACTCCCATGGGCTTTTTCCTCCGCATTTTTTTATAGCCTCAAATTCCAAATGATGTGCAGCTTTTTCACATACTGCTGTTGTCCCCAAGGTTCAGTCACATACTAGCCAGTCCTGCAGAGGAACAGGAGCAAAAATTTTCAAAGTGTCTAAGGTTTGGCTTCTAAATCCATATGTAGGTTCACAAATAGGAATGGTCCTGGTTTTCCAGATAAGTGACTGATAACTGCCAGGGCTGGCTCCAGCTTTTTTGCCACCCCAAGCGGCGAAGGAGGGGGAGGGGGGAAAAGCCGCGATTGGCGGCAGCTCAACCGCGCCGCTTCATTCTTCGGCGGCAATTCGGCAGTGGGTCCTTCGCTCCGACAGGGACGTGCCACCCCTTCCCTTTGGCCGCCCCAAGCACCTGCTTCGTTCGCTGGTCCCTGGAGCTGGCCCTGGTGAGAGCAGGGCCGACGAGAAGGGGGCGGGGGGAAGCCGGTACAAATTACTGGGCCCCAGCAGGGGGCCCGGCTTCCCCAGCTTCCCCCCCTCTCGTCGGCCCTGTTTAGCCGGTCTGCCCTTGCTGGGGGGGCCTGAAAATTTTTTTTCACCAGGGCCCGAACCCGCTCTCGGCGGCCCTAGGTGGGAGCACAGGTTGTTCATCACATTTCCTAAATAAAATCAGCTTGATTTTAGGACTATGGATTTAGTAGCCATTAGACTCATATATTTGAAAGTTTGTGCCAGAATTCCCAAACTAATTATTTATATTCATAACTAATCTTGAAGAAATCGTATGAAACCACAGATGGATAGCAGAAAGAGGGGAATGATTTGTGTGCGGAAAGAGCTCCTGTTTACAAACATCTTAATCTCAATTACTGAAAACAGAAGACTTGCTTAGGCCACATTTAAATGAAAGGCATGATCAATAAATTGCCCATTGACAATGTGCGATTAAAATGTGACTAACATTTGTTGTCCTGTCAGAGGTGGCCCATAACATCTTACCAGTTATATCTAAGGTAAAATGGTAAAGCTGTCCAAGTATCTACATTATTCCCTTGTGTTCCCCAATGCTTTCTATAGCAAATATCTTGAATATTGCAAATATCCAGGTTATCTAAGAGGAAATAATTATTCAGTTACCTAAGGCAATTGGTGAGTTTCTAAGGGCTGTCACTGTATGCAAACCTACATATTTGTTTCCCCTTCAAAGCTATAATTTCTGATTCACTTCTTTACAACTTGTGTCTGGGCTGTCATGTTTCTTTTGTGTGACCTTATTACTCAATAACATCTATCAAGGAACCGTGTCCTGATATATATATGCCACCTGTGCTTTGGACTATTAGAAATGGATAGTTCAAAATGTGCCTCTTGATTTCAAAATGCTTTCCATTTTGGTCTTGTAACACAAACCTTTTTCATTAATCCTTTTAACCACTTCAGTGGCAATATTTCTCTCATGAGTAGCTATGGCTTTCTAGGTTAAATTACACACCCGTGTTGCTGTTTGACTTCACACAGACATGTGATGCAACAAATTATGAAGATGTGTTATGAATAATCACAGCCAGTACAATCTGGAGAGGCTGCAGGATTTCAGATTATAATATGGAAGAAATGAGAGAGGAAGAGGATAATTTTATTAAGAAAATTTTATAAAAAGTCTTAATGAGTATCCCATCAAACTGGCTTAAATTTCTATAGTAAAAGATAAGGGACCATATTGACTTGGGGCTGATGCCCGTTTAAACCCTGGCAGATTATCAATACTGTATTTATGCCTACAGACCTCAACCAGATTGGGTCCTGATTGTGCTACACATGTATAAACAAATAGCATACCACCATCCATGTCACAGATCCTAGTGAGCGCCTTGTTCTAGCCACCCACTAGGACTGCTGTGAGGAGAATCCAAACTTCTGTGCTCTGGGTTCCTGGAGTGTGGTAGGCTTCTAGAGCCTCAACATTTTGCAGCACTGGTTTCTCCCTTGGCATCTCTGGCACAGTTTCCTATGCACTGACTTTCAGTCTGCCACCACTTCTTGGAAACGGGGCTCCTCGTCCCCTCTGCTTGAGGCCTCCAGGACCAGTGCTGACCCTTTGAGATACTCCAGTTATTTAAACACACCCCTTTCCAGAACTTCTCCCCAAAGGTGTGAAGCTTCTGGTTACAGTTTAACTCCCTCAGGGGCACACAGTAGTTGTAAAGCAGTCAACATATGCACTTTGCACAGTCTAATGTCTTTGCTCTTCTATACTTAATCATGTAAAGCGCTGGAAAGTACAGATCATACAAAATAAACACTGAACACATGTCCCTGCCTCAGTATACATTCCAGGGTGTACTTTGGGATAGTGTTGTTCAGAGTCCTTGGAGCCATCTGGGCTCAGAAAAGTGGGCAGGTTCCCCTTGCCCCATGAGGCTGCTACGTGCTGGGTGACCTCTCTCCCAGAGCCCCTCATCCAGCTTCTCTGTTTTTCTTTTTTTAAACCCTTCCTGGTCACCTGCCTATTTTGTTTTTCTCCTACCAACTTTACACTGCTCCTACCTTCCTCTCTTCCTTCAGAGGAATCAGCTAAACTGGTTCTTTGAATGATGCAGCTATGGATTTTATTTATTTAGTTATTTATTTATAGCATTAACTTTTGTGAGGTTTAAGTATTGTCAACATTAAGTATTCCTATTGTCCCTTTCTGGGGTGTACGTCCTACACATCATATCAGCAGTGGTGTAGCCACATACATATATAGGCACAGATGATACAGTAGTTTTTCATAATACCTCCTCACAATATCAATTAGAATTTGTAAATTGTACCGATATAGCCCCAGTCATCACACTGTGCTTCTAAGAGTTTACAGTCTAAAAGACAAGATTACCAGGTGGGTGAAATAAACAAGTGGGGAGGGGGAGATGGGGTTGGTAGCAATAATAATGTCATCAATGGCAATAATCACAACTTGCCTGTCAAGCCATTAGCAGAGAGCCTCAGTGGCAGAAGCCCACTAGGGGTTGGCTAAGTAAAGCAGCAAGAGGAAAGTAAAGGACTCTTGCAACAGCACTTTTTACCCTCCCCAAAATATAAGCTGGCCAGGAACACAGCATTATCTGAGAAAACGGGGGCCTATGCTGATTTACTACAATCTGTCATCAGCCTCTGCCAATGGTTTCTAGCATAAACCAAACATGCCCATTTACCCCTTTTTGCAGAAAACCTGAAGGAATGTAGTTTTGGCGACACTACCTGTCCTCCCTCATGGTCAGTCAGCTTTGGGGTGCAAAGGGGCTTCCTGGCTTAGGGAAATGTGATTTACACTATCCTTATCTAGCATTTGTGTCCTTGGCCCACGGACTGGGTAAACTGCATTTTGCTGTCTATGACAATGGATCTCTTAGTATGCATGCTTTGTAATACATGGGGGGGAAATAACATGCAGGCAGGATTAGAGCATTGCATTTCTCACTCTTTCAGAACCAACTAGAAAGTGCTCAGCTAAATATGAGAACTAAGTATTTTTGATTTGGAGGGAAAAAACCCAAAATGACAAAAGCCTTCATTCAGATAAAACTCCCACTGAATGACAGCCTTGCCTGAATAAGGGCTATGGGGTTTGGCCTGAAGTAGCTCTAAAAATGTGTGGTGGTTGTTGTGTATGTACAATCTCCACTTAAACACGTCCTGCGGATAGTGTTAGGACTCAGTGCATATACATGCCACTGCCCTGGATCGGAATAACCCTGCAGGATCCATCACAGTCTATTGTATCAAGAGGTTGTGTTTTGAATAGCCTTCCTAGTTGCAGGTCTGCAGGAGCAGCTCATTTCTTTCCCGCCCCATACCATAACTCCTAATTACATATTTATTCAGTAAAACAACACAACTAAACACATTTCCTCATACTTTATTGCCTAGAGCCATTACAGACTATTGTTGGGTAATTAGGTAGTTAGAAAATTGTTAAAGCATGCATTGAATTTGGAAGAAGCCTTTTCTTTCATACTGCTGGGAGGGAAAAACAAAAAGGAAATTCAGCTAAGGAATATAAAACCAACATGTAAGTAATACTTGGGGTTTTGGCTTAAGCTCGAAAATTCAAGGGAATTCAGAGTTCAGGCTGAAAATCCATGGTGACAATCAGTCCATTGGAATACTATTGTGCCACCTTTTTCACAATGGTGTGATGTGAGGCTGGGGTGTCAGCCTTGATTTTCAGCTTCAGCTTTGAATGTCTATGCTTTTGTGGCTATAAATCAGGCCCTTACTGTTGCATAAACATTGAGGTTTTTTTGTAACTGAGTTTTGGTCTTAATAGTACACGGTACTGTTTCTGTGGGGATAGAGGAGAGCCTTAAAGGGAACCATCTTTACAGTAAGTACACAGCACTCTGTTGGAATGATGAAGTGTCAGCATAGGCTTGGTCCCTTTAACCAGAGGTAAACCTCTTTAAGAAGTAGAGAATGATTGTCCTGTGATCGAAGGAGAGGTTTGATCTGGAAGCGAGGAACTAGTGAGTTTTAATACTGCAGTGTTGCTGATCCCAAATTACCCCAAATCAAAAGTTTGACCCCTCAAAATAATATTTTATTTAAAAACTGGTGGGTTCTTATTTCCTTTTTGGCTTTTGAGCCTTTAGGATATACTCATTAAATGTGTTCAAGCTTTGCTCTGAAGCCACAAGTGCTAGAAACTTACTTGACAAAAAAAAAAAAGCTGAGATTCTCATCCAATATCATGACACCAGCAGGTGGCCCTTCAACCCCCCTCCATCCCCCCTCCCCCCCCAAATCACAATAACAATAAAATCTCAAAGGCTGGGAACACTGACACTGACTCCTATGATAGGACAAGTCACTTAGGCCCAAATTTTTAAACATTCCTCGGCTTTGCTCTGCTCAGCATTGCAAAGCCTAATTGATTTAGGAGGCTTAAATCTAAATTCCTGAATCCCTTTTGAACATGAGGAGTCTAAATCCCATTGACAGACAGTCAATAGGATTTAGGATCCTAAGTTCCTAAATTACTTTCAAAACTGAGATTTAGGCTCCTAAATCAGGTATTGCAATGCTGAGTGCAGCAATGCCAAAATACCTATGTGACGTTCCCCTCTGGTGTTATCTGGACCGGTGGTCTGCTAGGTCATTCAATCCTTGACTCTGGGAGCCAGCCTTATCCTGCTCTGCTGTGAGAACCCCCACTCCTGGGCTGTTCACACACAGCCTCTGGCATGTAAGCTGCTCCTTGGATTGTGCAACCGAATGACAGTAGCCAATATCTCTGGTCCCAGACACAACCCTAGGAACCACTATTTTGCAGTGTCCAGTTATGCCCGCTGGATGCTGCAAACTTATATGAGTTTGTCAATTTAACAAAGAAATTAATATGTACCAGGCTTGTACATATTATCCCAATGGATATCCCAATGGGAGTCTCTGACATGCTTCAAACCAAATGCACTGCTTCAGGTAGAACAAACACACAGATTTATTAACTATAAAGATAGATTTTAAGTGATTATAAGTCAAAGCATAACAAGTCAGATTTGGTCAAATGAAATAAAAGCAAAACGCATTCTAAGCTGATCTTAACACTTTCAGTGCTCTTACAAACTTAGATGCTTCTCACCACAGGCTGACTGGATGCTCTTCAGCCAGGCTCTCCCCTTTTGATCAGCGTTTCAGCTGCTTGGTGTGGTGTCTGTAGATGTAGGTGGAAAGGAGAGAAAGAGCATGGCAAACGTCTGTCCCTTTTATCATGTTCTTTCTTCCCTCTTGGCTTTGCCCCTCCCCCCCCTTTAGAGCAGGTGAGCATTACCTCATTGCAGTTCCAAACTGACCAAAGAAAGGCGGGGAGACTCACTCGAGAGACTAACAGAACCTTTTGATGTTGCCTAGGCCAGCGTCCTTTGTTCCTGTGAGGCTGGGCTGGATTTGTCCCATACATGCCCTGATGAGGTGTGAACTGCCTCTCTGTTCTTGGAGAGTTTTTGCCTGGGCTTGCTCTAAGCTATGAGGATACATTTTCAGCCTCATAAGAGTATACATGAAATTATAACCTATAACCTTACTAGAACATTACTGTAACAATTACTATCACATCACTATAACAACCATGCTCAGTGCATCATGAGCCCTCCGAAGACACCCAACATGACAAACTTTGCATTGGATACCACACAATCATTTTATAAAGATGAACATGGGAGTGTAGGGTGTTCCCCCGAGGTACAGAGTGTCACAACCTACAAACCCTTCTGTCTCCCATCTTGTCACAACATTGGCCATAAACATGGCAGCACCCGCCCTTTCTGACCCCAAGGAGGAGAAAGTATTTGCCACATTCTAGTGCCCCCTTAGGCTGATATGAATTAAAATTAATAGGCTCTGAAGGGAGTGGCTTCAAGGTGGAGAATAAATCAGGGGTAGGGAAGGATTTTTTGAGTCTCATGAGTCATGCATGGGATCCCTTTTAAAAAAAGAGCAGAGAAGACAACTTACAAAAAATTTACTCTTTCATGCTCTGTGTTCCCAGAATTAATCTTAAAAGCAGCTTGCATGGCAATACCATTGTTTTGAGAGTCCTATGTTGCTGATATTCAAATAAATATTTGGAACAGGCATAAGGTTTGAGCTGAAATTCATTTGAAGTACATTAAAGATCTTTTTAGAAAATGTTACTTGTATCATAACTGTGTGTACAGCAGCAATAATAGAGTATAATGAATTGCTGTATATTTCACTAAGTGAGCTATTATCTGTTGCCTGCCTTCCTCCAATTTTTATATAAAAACCAGGGATCATTCATATTCTGAACCCATCTGGGAATTTGCCATGCAGTTCAAAGTAATCTCAGGATGTTTGGAGTTTAAATTCATCATAAATTCCAGCATGCTTTTTAACAAACAATGTTAATATATTTCATTGGAAGATAATGCTGGAGACTTCCAGAAACTTCAGGTTTTCAGCTGAAGTTAACAAAAAAACCCCAAACAAATAACCATATCTTTACTGCTGCACCCTAAGTTCTCTGACATGTCTGTTTCTTTTTTGTGGAGCGAGAGGGGACGATAATGCCTCATAGCTCCTGAGCGGCTCTACAGATCTCATGAGAGTCAGACTCAATCTGCGCTGTGCTGTGTGACCACGGACACTGTAATATATAAAATATATACAAGGCACCCTTCTTTTGAGGACTTTTGTGGGAAAAAAATTCAGGTGCCAGAAAATGAAGGACAGTTCTGCCAAGCACAAACTTAAATAGTTTTGTCATCCTGCTCTTTTATTTGCCACAGGAAATACTGTATTGTGGTTTCAGATAGTCTGATTCTGTAGGCTGGAAAGACGACTTGAACTTTTCAGATTCCCTGCTGTGAATAAGTATCCGACTAAAGCTTGCTTTTTTCCTAATTCTCTATTTAAATGCAGTTTCAGTGAAGTCTTACTTTGGAGCTGACAATCTTTCTGGGAAATTGTTGCAGGGTGGTGAACTTTTGGCTCTAAAATTTTGAATGAAGAGCTGATGCAGAGGCAAAAAACTAATTCCTTTCATCCCCTCCCCCGAGACTTACTCTCCATTTGAAACCAAATAAAAGCATGAAAGACATTCCTTTAAACATTGCTAATGACGGTTGTTTGCATTCTGCACTTTTTTCTCCTAGGAGCACAGTCTGTTTTCTGATTATCTGAATGGGAGATATTTATTAATTTATTTCTAATCTCAAATCTTTTTATTTAAACTCCCTTACTAAGCCTGAACCCAAGAATCAGCTAAATCATCACACTGCATATCTGATACATGAGCAGTATGTCAAAGAATGTATCACCTGTATACGTGAAAAAAGATTTAGCTTTAAATCCAGGTTTAACTGTATCTGTGACTTATGAAAGAAGTGTATTAGTGTTAATTATTAGTCATTGTAATAGCAATACATTAATTGGAAAAAAGACTAGATTGGGGACTAGTTAGGTCACTATTAGGTTGCTAGATCAAATCTAGCCCAATTATATAATGATGGTAAGTTGCTTTACAAACTGATTAATGCCTTATGTGATGCAAATTTGGCACACTCAGTACACTTTCACAGGTGTCCACATTAATAAAGCCACCATCATAATTGGCTTTTGTTAGTAGTCTTGGCAGAGAACATGGGACTAGATTTTTAAAGGTGTTTAGGTGCCTAAAGATTAGGGTTAGGATAAGGATTTAGTGTTAGGGTTAGGGCTAGGGTTAGGATTTAGATTTCGTGTTAGGTTCAGGGTTAGGATTTAGTGTTAGGGTTAGAGTTAGTGTTAGGATTAGGTTTAGTATTTAGATTTAGGATTAGGGTTAGCATTTAGTGATAGGGTTAGGATTTACTGCTAGACTTAGGGTTAGGATTTAGATTTAGTGTAAGATGCAGATGCAGCACCATGTGGGATTTTCAAAAGCACCTGGCTTCATCTTTAGGTACCATGCCTTTAAAAAATCTGATCCATTAATGTTGAATTCCCCAAACTACACTTGGAGATGGCCCCTATATGTCAGGATTGTGGCGTGAAGGCACAGCAATGTAAGCTTCTCCACACATCATATGCCTATGTTTTTATTGTGTGAAGAGGCAAAGAATTTCTGTCTTCAGGGCTGACAGTTTTTTCAAAACCTAAATTCAAATGGGAAAAAATGCAAGTAAATGAGAGAGTACTCGGTCTCAAAGGCAAGTCACTAAATCTGTGATCAGTTGCATATGTAAGTGTCCCTCGTTAATGATAATAAAATCTTTACTTGCAGTAATTATTCAGCCACTAGATGTCTCTATGTGCTCAAGGCAAGAGATGGCCCTTGCTTAATGAGGGACACAAAGCTGGAACTCAAGCTGTGTGGAAGTCTCTATTTGTTTGACTGTAGTTGTTTTGTTCAACAAATGAATGATTCTATAAGTCATGATTAGGGTCCTGTGTAAATCACTATTTATTTATTTAGAAAATTCACCATAGTGCAAATGGAAAAGTATAGAATTTCATGGAGTTTGCATGGAATGAATTTTACAAGTAATGTTAGTCAAAGAAAGAAAATGTAAAAGATTTGCATCCCCTAAATAAGAACATAAGCAAAGATTAATTTGCAAAGTAAATACTGCAAATTTATGCTTCAGTGATATAATGCAATTCCCCTCCCCCTTTTTAAAAATAGTAAAATTTTGAGAGTGTGAAGGTATCTGAATAAAAAATAGACAAGCATTTCAGGAATTTAAAAAAACCCGCCAGTTTGACTTCATGCTAAGACATACAACTACTCAAGATGGAAATACAGAGATGAATTAAATTATAGAGTTGGAGCAGAACTCCCCCCTCCCCCCAAAACAATTGCAGCCCCAATCTTACAAAACTGTCATTTGGCTTCAGCGGCAGCAAGATTGGTTGTCATTTTCTTTGGGGTTGTATATCTTGCAGTGTAAAGATCATGTTGCATAAACTAAACCCATTAGTGATTAGGAATATTTATGGTGACCATAAAATGTGATGATACTAACAGATGTAGTTCTCACTGCACTATGGTGTATGAAAATGCAGCGTATGGCATTCAAATTGTATTCTTCTTGCTTCTCTATCTTAAATAGTATTGTAAAACAGAAGCACTTCATTTACTATTGATGGTGAGATTTTCTTTCTGTTATCTCAAAAAAATGGAAGAATAAAAGGATTGAGAACCAGGAGACTGAAGTCTCTTCTTGGATGGCTTGCTGTCCTCTTGGTCAATATGGCAAGAAATGAACTCCTAATTTTTTCTTCCTCATCCACATATCCTGTTCTTCACTGCTGCCAACAACATCCTTCTCCATATCATCAACTCTTACAGCCTTAGGGGTTTTCCTCTCCTGCCATATGCCCTGCCTCCCATCCAGGCTACGACCAAAATCATAGCACTTCAATAATCTGGCTGTCCTGACTCTTTCTGTTTGCCCCACCAGCAAATTCCCTCTTACAGGTCCTAGTCATCCCCTGGTTTGACTACTTCCTCCATTTTCTTAAGACCCAGCTTGGTGCTTTCTAAACTGTCTAAAATGCTGCTTCTTTTTTACACATTGCTCAGACCTCTTTGAAGGCCTCCAATGGATCCTCATTGCACTTCTGTCAAGTTCAAAAACCCAGGCCTTCTTTTCAAGGTTCCATATAACTTGGATCTAGCCTGTGTTTCTTTTCCCCCCCGCCTTTCAAATTCTCCAAGTCCCGCTATTCCACCAATGATGTCAGCCTTAACATCCCTTTAATTTTCTTTTCTAATTCTTTGTCTCTCTGCCTTCTTTCATTTCACTCTTATACAGAGAATAGTCTTGGGTTATCACATTAGACTTGGACTTGAGAGAACTGGGTTCAATTCATATCTCTGACAAAGATTTCTTGTGTTACTTTAAAACTCTGTCTCAGTTTCTAACCTTCTGTCTGTCTGTTGATCTTTTCCCCCACACCCCCTAAACATATTGTACTGTGTAGGGTGCCTAGCATGCTGGGCCCCCTCAGTTTACTGTAATACTTCTCCATTCCCCTCATTTGTTTGTCACCTGTCAGATGCAAAAAGCTAAATAGTAAGCTCTTCAGGTCATGGATCTGTGTCTCTGACTTGTTCTCTACAGCACCTACCACACTGTGTCACTGTAAAAATACTACTCATGTGTGTCCATTAGTGATGGTAATATTTCTGGGTTATTTTTAATTTTAATTTCCAGGCTGCAGAATTTCTCAGCCTTCCACCTTGCATTTCTTTTTTGTGACACTATAACCTGCTTGTGGCTGGAAATTAAAAAAAAGTTTAAGAAGCTTCTCAAATGCTTTTGGGTTGAACTTTGAGGTGTTTTGTTTTTTTTTAAATTTTTAATTTTTAAAATTACCAATTGTTTAATTTCCAAAGACTTCCCACCACATTTTGGCCAAAAATGTGTTTTTAAAAAGATAAAAGCCACTGTTCATGTAGATGTACTATAATTCTGTACTATGATGCCAGAAATGCATGTTTGTTTCAAATTCCAGTATAAATAAGCCAAGTTGATAATGAAGGATATTGATTTTTTCCCTAAGAAAATATGGTAAGCAAGAGAGTAGAAAATATGTTCAGCATCCTCTTGGGCTTTACTCTTTTGTGAAAACAAACTTTACAGTGTGAATAACCATCTCATGGCTGAAATACTTTCAAATAAACTCTGCCTGTCTTTCAGCTTCCTTCCCAGCCTTTCATCTCCAGAGTGTCTCTCTTTATTCTTTCTTTCTCCTTTGGTCTTCCTTAATAGCTACAAGTCCCAGAACGCAGAAGTCTCTTATATGAATGCATCACCCAAAGTCTTGATGAATATAGCAGAAGAGTCTACCCCTTTAAAAATCTCTCTCCCCATTGTTAAGGGCTTGTCTCTGTTTTGTCTTGAGGCTCAGGTACAGGTGAAATTATCAGCTCATATCTGTTGACTATAAACCTTGCCTTTCGTGTGAACTATCTTTAAAATTTTCAGTGTATCTTTGGCAACTGAAAGCACTGCAGTTGCATTTTCCTTATTTATCCTCCCGCACCTTATTCATTCTTTTTAGTGTCCAGTTGTAATATTCTACATAAACTGGAATCTTTAACTCATCAGCACTACTTTTCTATTAATAAGAGTACTTGTGGCACCTTAGAGACTAACAAATTTATTAGAGCATAAGCTTTCGTGGGCTACAACCCACTTCTTCGGATGTAGCCCACGAAAGCTTATGCTCTAATAAATTTGTTAGTCTCTAAGGAGCCACAAGTACTCCTGTTCTTTTTGCGGATACAGACTAACACGGCTGCTACTCTGAAACCTTTCTATTAATAGAAATCTGCATTGCCGTTTGGTTTTGGAAGCTTGTCATTTGGGCTTCCACCTCCATTCTCTGTTGACAGCACTCTGACCCAGATTTTTAAAGATATTTAGCCATTACTGTGCTCAGTGTCAAAAACCCAACTGATTTAGGAGCCTAACTGTCATTTCCAAAGGATTTAGGCTCCTGACATGCCTAAACTCCCTTTGGAAATGAGATTAAGGCTCCTAAATCAGTTAGGCATTGTGACACTGGACACAGCAATGCCTAAATACCTTTACAAATCTGGGCCTCTATCTGGAGGTTTCTGTTTGTTGCCTCTAAATTCAGATACCTCTTTATTTGTATGAATGGTCCAGGCCCTTAAGAAGTCTGACGAAGACTGCTCTCACCTCTCATAGGGTGCATCCATACAACAGCTGGGAGCTGTGATTCCTAGCAGGGGTAGACACACAGGTGCTAGCTCTGGTCAAGCGAGTACCCTACAATTAGCAGTGTGGCCACAGCGGCTGGCATGGCAGCTCAAGCTAGCTGCCAGAACACAATTCCACTCAGCCCGCTGAGTATGTATCCTGGTGACTAGCCCAAAGGGCTGCCTGTGCTGCTGCAGCCAAGCTGCTGTTTTTAGCTAGCCCTTGTCAGTCTACCTGATCTGGGAAGCACCCTCCCAGCTACTGTGTAGACGTACCCATAGTTGGGGTGAGGAAGCCCATGGGGATACTTGACCTGTCATTGTTTGTTTGCTGTATATAGAGACACATTATTACTGTTTGTTGGAGGATCAGCAGCATGCTCAGTTGTTTATGAAACATGAAGGAGACATGGGCCTTGCCCTGCGGGCCAATCCATGACCCTAATGCTGCAATCTGATTCATACAAGTGTTTGCTTTTGCCCCATGGAACTCAAAGACTTCATTGGGAATCCTGGTTGGCGTACGGATTCACTCACTCAGTCAGACGGAAGGACGGTGGGTTCCTGGGGAAAAAATGGCAAGATTAGGGAGTTGTTTTCTCTCTTTGGTGCCCATACAGTGGTCTGTGTGAAAAAAATTGCCTAGTCTAGTTCCTACTAGGTAGATTTCCATGTCTCAAAAAAAAAAATCAATTGTTCTTCTTTTTGACACTTACGGTTGAATGGTCAGATTTAAACTGCCTCCTCCCTCCTAAAAGTAATGCTCCTAGCTCAAGGCTCAGGCACACTGTCATCAAAATTGTGTAGCCTCATCTAACATATTGTATCTGTACTCAGTACTGACAAACTATCAGCCCTAATGATTCACACACATTTATTATTTGTATTACTGCTGCACCTCGGGGCCCCTGCATTCCATCATGATAGGCACCGTACAAACACAGAACCAACAGAGGGTCCTTGCTTCCTCGAGGCAACAATTCAGTGGCAGCAGTCCTGCCTAGTGACAATAGCTCTCTGACCAATGGCAGTTGTCCGGGCAGGAGCAGGGGAACCCGAGCCCTACTCCACCGGGTTCCGACCCAGGGCCCTATGAGGCCCACTTGACTGCTCATCCATCTTCATGGTGTGTTCAGATTTCCCACAGCTTCCTTGGGTCACTTCCTACCCCAGTCCGCCTCCCCTCTGGCCATTGCATGGCTCCATGGGACATCACTTTGAGTGTCTGGCCCGTGTCTCCATCGTTGGTTGCTGGAGTGCCCTCCCCTCATGAGCTCGATGTTGGCTCCAGTCGGGTCCTTCTTGGGGGATCCCAGTGCGCTTCCTGCTCCCTGGCTTGCTAGCCCCTGACTGAGCTGCCTGGCTAGCATTTAAACCCCGTCTCCACTCCAGGGGTGCTGGAACAATTTTTATAGTGGGGGTGCTGAGAGCCATTGAATCAAACTGTAAACCCTGTATAGAATGGAAACAACTGCAGCCCTAGTTCCAGCACCTATGCTCCACTCTAAGCATGCTTGGCAAGGCATGGGGGTGGGACCTCTTTAATCCATAACAGTTCCTTAACCCTGTGATGTGGAGGGGTTGTTACAGGGGGTTCCTGCCTAGTAAGGGGTTCATACACCCCGTCACACAACCCAAAATACTTCAAGTGCAGAATATAGAAAACATAAGAATTCCACAAGAGCAAACACAGGGCTTCATATTCCACAGCAGAATAACTGCCCTGGCAGGTTTTTTCTTGTCGCTCTTCCTCATTTTAGATTCACCTGTCCTCATCAGTTTGAAATCTAGTAATTTTTTTCCCTTCAAAATGACACCTGCTTCTGAATCCCCAACCATTTTTTGTGGGTTCATAATGGTTTTAAAACAGCTTTTCTTACCCGGACTGTTCGGTGAGTCTTTCACCCTGCAGCAGGAGAAATTTGACTGACTATACAGGAGAAATGGTGTAACTGACTAGACAACAGATTCTATAAAATCCAGAAGTTAGCAAAAATGGGGGAAGAAACTGAGGAAAGTACTTAATTTATTCCTCTCTCATCGCTTTCCGTTACAAGTACCATCAAAGATTGTTATAACAATAATAGCTAAAGGATGTTTCAGCAGGAAGCATGATCATGAAGGACCAAATAGCAATAGGGTCTATTTTCTTGCCTCTCTGGCCAATTGTTTGGAAGAGGAATTTTTCAGCCCATTGCTTAGGTTGATACCTATGAGATGCTCATGCTGAATCCAATTTTATCTTCCATGCTTCCGTTCCCTTTCATCTGTTTGTTCCTACAAATCGTTCTTTTGGAGAAGATGTATTGGCACCTTGAAGTTTGTTTACATGTTTTCAGTGATGATATTGGGCATGCAGATTTGCCAAAGTAAGGTGTTGTCTGAATAAAAATAGTCTCTTTGTATTCGGATTGCAGAATCTTCCATCTGGGGTTTTAGTAATTAGACTTCTTGTTAATTAGATGTAATAAAGCTCTGAATAATGTTAACAATTTATTCAAAATTGTGACATGAGTATTTGGATGCTTTAATTTTTATAATTTAACTGTAAATAATATGATATTGCTAATATATTCAGGATGTCCATGGTTTCCCCCTTTGCAGGTTTTAAAAATTCCTTTTCAGTCATTCATGACACTTCTGTCGTTGCTATAGTAATGTCAATTTCCTGTTTCAAATTATTACACTTCAGAGAGATACAAGGCTTTTTTAATCTCAATTTTTTTTTTAATTTCAGTCTCAGATTTTACAGATGCTCTTGATTCAGAAATACATATAACTTCACTCTATTTTTTCTGTTATAGAGAACAGAATAAATATAAGGCTTTGTGCTTTTTTTTTATTCATGGGGCCAGTGAGAATTCCTTCTGTTTTATTGTTAACATTACTGCATATGTTCCATGTTATCCAGAGTATGCTTTATAAATCTTACGTTCTGTTTTTATATGTGTGATTTAATTATGGAATCGCAGACCAGTCACCTAGTTGACCAAGTCAGCAACAACTGCATCTTAACTTAATGAAACTTATACCTGTATGAAAAACAACTTGCTAAGTGGCGTGAGTACTGGTTGGTATGGTGATGTTGACAGCTAGTCTTAGAAGTTGCGTTGTGCCTAGCCTCCAAAAGACAGTTTAATAGAGGTGGGATAAAGAATAGAATAGCTTGTGTGGCTGTGCTACAATAAAAAGATGGAGTGATGGTTACTCCAGACAGGATCACCAGCTTATCAGTCTCCCAGCCTCTCTGTATGTAGGGCAAAGGACACACAGTGTTTCTATTTTCTGGGAGTCTTTTACAGCTTGGGGATCAAACTCCTCAACTGATACTTCAGGTTCTGTTGTTGTACCCATGTTGTCACATCTCATGGTCATGCTTATCAGCTGATTTATAATGTGTCTGGCAAGTATGTCTTTTGATGGAGTATTTCTGTCGATGCATCCATCCTGATAGACTAAAGCTTTGCTCTCCTCCTAGTAGTGTGCCCTGTTCATTGTCATGATTGCCTTGATCTTCTGACAACACACAACTTGGGCATGCTTTGTGATGCCTTTAGCTCAATGCAGCTTTGTTTAGGCATATCTATCAGAAAACACCTTCCTGTTCTGGAACAATTAATTCAAATGCTCAGCACTTGCTTTGGTAAAGCCTCGAACCACATCCCTACACCAGTATGGAGTTAAATACATTTGCAGAGTTTAAACAATCGTAAAGGGAAATTTTAACAATAGGCAAAGGAGAAAAGAAGGGATTTGAGGAGGAGGAAAGAGAATTGCAGAGAGATAAAGGAAAGCAATTCCATATGGCAGGGCTGCTGAGGGGGAAGACACATGTGGCAAGATTGTATGAAGCGATGAAGAAGTAGCCAGTGATGGAAAAGCAGAGGGAGCAGCAAGGGCAAAAGACAGAAACTATGTCCATGAAATAAGCTGGAGAAGTGCATGAGGAGATTTAAAACCAAGGAGGGCAGGTTTGAATGGATGTTGGGATGAACACACAGTCAGTGGAATTGTTTACTGAACTAGGCAATGTGGCAGCACTTCTTTGTAAAAGGGAGAAGGCAGGCAACAGCACGCCAAATGTTCTGGAGATCAGTTTCTAATTAATGTAATTCTCCTCTATTCATCCTTGGTTGGTGTGGAGGTTGTACCCCATTTTATGTCCAAATTATGCTCTGTCCAGTCTTGCTGTATTCTCTATTGACTGGTGTTTCCCTTGAGTAGCTATGTAAGGTATAGCCAGATGGGTTTTGTTCTGTTGTTCAATGAAGTTTCCTAAATCAGTTTATCATAATCTTCATTTTCACTTCCACTTGCTGGCTTCTGTGACTCGCTTTTCTACCCAAGCCCTTTGTTCATTTGTGTTTTTCTCAGAGAAAATACTGCCTGAAAAAGAAATGGTTAAGTCTCTCTTATAATAAGAGCTGGACTTTCTGCTCACTTTCTCCAAATTTACACTGGTGTAACTCAGTTAAAATTGATAGGATTACATCGGTGTAAAATGATGGTGGTGGTTGGGGGGAAGAGCACTGGGTTTTTAGTGCCCTTTTAATTCCATTCTATTCTATGAAAGTGCTTCTATTAATACGCCCATCAATAAAAGTTGTGGTGGCGGGGATGAGTGTGCATGAAGACCTGTAGCTAACTGTACTATTGTGGTATATCATTGGCAGAATACTTAGATTGCTGGAAATGTACTCCATGGTGTTTCTTATTTAACATTACTACTGTATTGAGCATCTTGCTTTAGATCAGGGGTAGGTAACCTATGGCATGCGTGCCGAAGGCGGCACGTGAGCTGATTTTCAGTGGCACTCACACTGCCCAGGTCCTGGCCACTGGTCCGGGGGGCTCTGCATTTTAATTTAATTTTAAATGAAGCTTCTTAAACATTTTAAAAGCCTTATTTACTTTACATACAACAATAGTTTAGTTATATATTATAGACTTATAGAAAGAGACCTTCTAAAAACGTTAAAACGTATTACTGGCACGCGAAACTTTAAATTAGAGTGAATAAATGAAGACTCGGCACACCACTTCAGAAAGAAGAACAGGAGTACTTGTGGCACCTTAGAGACTAATTAATTTATTTGAGCATAAGCTTTCGTGGGCTACAGCGAGCCCCAAGTACTCCTGTTCTTTTTGCGGATACAGACTAACACGGCTGCTACTCTGAACACTTCTGAAAGATTGCCGACCCCTGCTTTAGATTATTATTTTTAGCTGCCTTTGTGTAGGTATAAAACGAATGCCACTGCCACTCTGCTATGGTTTTAATAGCAGAAAAGAGAGAGATTTTTATCTGACTTGATTCTTTGAATCTTTTTCATACAGAAGTGACCAGAACATTCAGCTCTTAATATACACCATGCGGGCAAGGGCTTGTTCCTATTTAGCTTCTTTAGGACAACTGCGTTTCTTTTTCATGTTAGTATTTATTTTTTTTAACATTGGAAATTCATGTCTTGCCTATCTTGGAAGACTCTATGGAAACACTTCCCCCTCTCCCCCCTTCCTGACACTCATGTAACTCCAGTGCCTAATGAATACCTAGTTGAAAGGATTTTTTAAAATTAATATTTCAATACCATTTTCCCTCCAGCTAAGGTAAGATTTACTTGCAATAAACATCTCTGAGAACCCCAAGGAGTAATCCAGCTAATTACTGACCAAAAGAGACCAGTTCTGACATTCCTGATTGTTTCTAAACTTAAAAAGGCAGAAAAAACCTGGAAGGGTGGGGATTAAAAAACAGGAGGTGCCAATTCAACTAAAAACCCCTCCTTTTCAGGTGACTATTAGTATAGCATTTTCAGTCAATATTCGAGTTTAAAACTGTTTGTGGCTTTCTGGGGGCAACTGGAACTTGAAAGCCTCTCTCTTGCTTTGCTGAAGCCCCTGTAGCAACAAGCAGACTGCTCAGGCATCTTCCTTGGTGAAGAAGACACGGGTGACTGGAGACAGAGGGCTGACAAGTTTGTAATGTCCTAACTTAAAGTCATCTATGACAGCATTTCTGTCCTTTTCTTGCATTCCCTGCTGTTGACCTCTACTCTTCCAAATGCTGTTGTGTGCTTTCTAAGGCAAGGATTTTCCTTGCCTCTATATTGGGCATTTGCTCTCCATTCCTCTGAAGTCGCTGATGGGGATAGATCAAGCTTGCCCTATTTGTTAATAGGTAATTATGTACATAGGATCCCTTAAACATTTATTTCTTTCACTGAAGGTTGTACAAGTCCAGTTATGATCCAGTTTTTGTCCTTCGAGGGAGAATATCTACCTAGCTTTCAAGAACCAGGCCCTGTGCTGCAGTGTCATCTTTGTGCCGCTCTTGGTCACGTCCCCTGTCTGATTTTTGACGATGATTATCCCTCACCTGCAAACCCTTATTGGGACAAGTATTTCAAAGTCAGTGGGTTAACTTGTGTTAATTTGTGTGATTTGCAGGAAGGCCTTGTGGTATTCATGTGCAGCCAATCTTTGTCGTGGGTGAGGACCTCATTGGGTTTAGGAGACAAAGATATTTTTACACTGCCTCTGTGCCTCCTTTATTCTGGGGCCTCAGCGCTGCCCTAAATTGTCCCTAGTTGTCTGTGGCCTCAAAAGGCCATTGTGAAAGTTGGGAATAGCTGGAGCGTAACCGCTCTTCAATTCCATCCCCTTTCCTCAGCCATACCAGCTAGACTGCAGTCTGCGGAGGGTAAGGATGGTGTAGAATTGTTAACTTAAACTCTGTTCCATGCAGGGATTCCCCCTGCACTGGAAAATGCTTGATGGCTGGTGTTAATAGGTTCACAAACCCGGGCGCTGGTGTAGCTGGTATAAAGGGATCCTAGTGCAGTGTTGACTGTCAGGCAATAGATCTCCCGCTCTCCCTCTTGTCTTCCCCCCCCTTCCCTGAGTCCTATCACCTTTTGCTTTGCTAAGGTTCTTAGGACCCATCCTGAGCACATTACTCAGGTGAAATTCCCACTGACTTTTCTGAGGGTTTTGCTTCTCAGATCCGTAGTTGTCTTTTACTAGGAGTATTCATTGCTACTTTTGTTTGAAAAACAAATGGTTTTAAAATTCATTTAAAAAGTTTGTTCCCTGTAGTCTGCTGGTCAAAATATCATCTCTTAATTAAAACAACAAAAAGATAAAAAGTAAATTAAATGTTTATAGCTCTTTTAGTCTCCCCAATCTCACATGGCTAAGGAACACTTTAAAAAATATTCTTTATTTGTGTTGCTGCAGTGTCTTTGAGCCCCAGCCCTGCACCAGGACCCCATTGTGCTAGACTATGTATAAACACAGAACAAAAAGATGGTCCCTGCTCCAAACAGATTACAACCTAAGTATAAGACAAGAGACAGCAGGTGGATGCAGACAGACAATGAGGCAATATGGGTCAAATCCATTATCAGTTTTGTCCTGTTACTGTCCCTTTCCACAATGTGCAACTTGGTATACGTAATGAGCCATCTCTTTCCCATTTCTGGTCGAAGGAAGGGGCAAAAGTCCCACAGCGGAGCTTGTACAGTATCTTTTTTTATTCTGATTATTATTTTTGGTTAATTACATGGACTTGTTGGCAGGATACAGCCTGCTCCTCAGGACAGTCAGTTGCCATGACCATCATCAATGGATTATAAAAGCATTTCATGCACTTCAGCTGAGACTTTTTACTAAGCAGAAAAAGGGAGACTGAAAATGACACACAGACTAATGTAATGTTTGTCTGACTCGGCATAATGCTCATAGGTGAAAATTCCATCTCTCTCTTATTTGGTTATTACTAAAAATTGCAGTACTCAGGACATATAACATTGCACACTGACCACAGAGTCCACCTAACTGAAAAGGGGACATTCTATCACAGTTATTCTTTACCAAGGCCAAGTGGTCCTTTAGTGATAGGGCTCATTTATGCCTGTACGGCACTGTCCATGGCAGTGGGCAGCTGCAGAGCTGCCCCAACCTGGAGTCATTGTGTCACTGGTAGGGGCATTGCTCCAGGTACATAGCCATTGTGTTGCCATACTTGCACTGAGTGCATTGGGAGGCCCACTCTGCTGCTGATGGCCATAGCTGAGCATAGCTATGGCCCCACCCCTTCTGCAAGGGCAAAAGCCCTAGACCAAGGGCAGGTCTATGCTACACATTTACATCGGCGCAGCTTCACCAATGCAGCTGTAGCACGTTTGGTGACGAGAGCTCTCCCGTTGGCTTAATAACTCCACCTTGGCCAACATAGCACTGTCTACAAGGGAGGTTAAGGTTGGTATAACTATGTCACTCTGGGGTGTGGATTTTTCACACCCCTGAGCAGCGTAGTTACACTGAAGTAAGTATGTAGTGTAGACCAAGCCCTAGGAAAATCGACTTGCAGGATAGGGGACGCTATCTTGGGAAGCAGTGACTCAAAAAGATTTAGTGGTCATGGTGGATAATCAGCTGAACATGAGCTCCCAGTATGACTGTGTGGCCAAAAGGGCTAATGTGATCCTGGGATGCATAAATAGGAGAATCTCGAATAGAAGTAGAGAGAATATTTTACCTCTGTTTTGGCACTGGTGTGATCGCTTCTGGAATACGTGTCCAGTTCTGGAGTCAACAGCTCAAGAGGGATGTTGATAAATTGGAGAATGTTCAGAGGAGAGCCATGAGAATGAGTAAAAGATTAGAAAATGTGCCATACAAGAGACTCAAGGAACTGAATTTATGTAGCATAACAAAGAGAAGGTTAAGGGGTGACTTGATTACAGTCTGTAAGTATCTACATTGGGAACATATATTTGATGATGGGCTCTCAAATCTAGCAAAGATCTAACACGATCAAATAGCTGAAAGTTGAAGCTAGACAAGTTCAGACTGGAAATAAGGTGTACATTTTTAACAGTAAGAGTAATTGACCACAAGAACAATTTACCGCAGGTCAGGGTGGATTCTCCATTACTGGCAATGTTTAAATCAAGATATGATGTTTTTCTAAAAGATCTGCTCTAGGAATTATTTTGGGGAAGTTGTATGGCCTGTGTTATATTGCAGGTCAGACTAGAGGCCTTGGAATCTATGAATGTGCACTCAATATTCAGGGATTGCAGCTGTGCCCAACCTTTGCGTAGGGTCACGTGGGAAAGGGAATCACATCTGTGGTTTCCAAACCCTCTTGTACTCCCACACAGGGCTGGGCACAATTGAGCCCAAAGAATGTGGTAAGATGACAAAGGAAAGGTTTATTATACATTGCTGCTTATCAACTAGTTGGTATTGTTGACTCATAAGCTACGTAGGTAGAGCCAGAAATACTGTTTAAAATTCATGTGGTCCTCCAAACTGGAAACGATATTGCCCATAAATATAACGAGAAATCTGGACTTTACTGTAAATGCCTTTCCAGTGATGCAGTTGATATGACACATTGTTACCCATAATATCCAAGTACTATAAGAACTCTGCATTATGTCTTCCTTACTCGCTGCTCTGGTTTGCAATCTCATTACAGTGAGGTGGGTTCTACTGTTACTTTGACTAGCTGTGATGCAGAGATCCTAGGACAATAAGCATGGATTTTTTGTTATGATCTATCCTATTAATAGGTCGTATTAACACCCTTTCTTCTCCTTCTCAGCAAACTCTTCATACTGGCCCAAGCCTTTTGGCTTCCCAACCTGATTTGCAGCAGGATAGCCTAAGTGGTAACCTTATAACTTCAGACAAGCTTAAGTTTCTGCCAGAACAGTTCTCTCAGCCTTAATTTCCAGGCAGAACTGGAAGATTTTGTTAAAATCTGTCACTTCTACAACAATAATGAAAGTATAATTATTCTGTTTAGCAGCTTGCATTGACAGGTCACCAAACTGACTATTGTAAAGTAAGGACACTGCCAAGTTGAAAGATAGGACAAGGCCTATTGTTTTGGGAGCAAGTGGTAGGAACTTGAAAATGAAATAGTACTGCTTATCAGTAACCATTGTGTCTGGTATTAGAGTTCCAAAGTACTAGACTGGCCGTAAAATCCAAGAGTCCAAAGGGAGGCTAAATGGTGCAATGATGGAGACCCAGGAGTAGATGTCATGAGTGATGCTAGTGCAGCAGTAGTCTGGAAAGCAGAGCCTTGCTGACCTATGAGCCATCTTTGAGTTCTGTGATGACCTCCGTTAGTGGCACACTGGTACTTTATGGAAGAGGAGCCTGGTCAGGGAGTAATACAGTTATATGTTTCCTAGTGAGTCAACAGCTATGATGATTGTAACTAAACCAGCTCCCATTGCAGGATCCCAGTCTCTGAAGTAAACCTCAGCCAGACACTTTCACCACTGCGATGTCTCTCACCAAGTGATGCAAATCAATATCCTCCACCTGTTTGTTTCCAATTTACATATCATGCAGATGCAGCACCAGTTTTCCTTCTAATTTAGCTGTAAACATTGGAACAGATTCTAATTTCCGACCTGTCTGTCTTGTGCTGGTCAGGCACCTGATGCCCAGCTATATGCAAAATACCTATTGAATGCATGAGAGCATCTATCCTCTTATCTGAAAACATTCATAGATTTATACCACTCTTACTAAGGGCTGGTCTACACTATTTGGGGGAGATCGATTTATAAGTTATGCAACTTCAGCTACATGAATAATGTAGCTGAAGTTGGCGTACTTAAATCTACTTACCCCAGTGTCTTCAGTGCAGTGTGTCGATGGGAGACGCTCTCCCGTTGATTCCCCTTGTGCTTGTCATTGAGGTGGAGTACCAGAGTCGATGCTAGAGCGATCAGCGGTCGATTTATCACATCTCTACTAGACATGATAAATCGATCCCTGCTGGATCAGTCGCTGCCCGTCTATCCGGCCGGTTGTGTAGACATGCCCCTTTTTGTATTTTCAATCTGTGGATGTAAATAATTGCAGGTGAAAATCAGGTCATGTTCATGTGTAAGCACCTGATTGCACCTATAAATCAAATACTTAGAGGAATAAATAACCAAAATTGCAGCCACAATCATTTATGCAAAAATTGAGGATGCAAAATTGAGAACAGATTAAAGTTGGGTTTAAAAATCAGACCCTGAATACCAACCAACTTATAGTAAAAATATCCGGCTTCCTGAAAATCTCCTATTGCTCAATGCAGAGAAGACTCTGGTTGTAGTGGTATTGTTCAGACAATGCACTAGGCCTTCTGCCAAGGGATGAGTGCTGCAGATCGAGACTAATGAAAGAAATATTAATGCAGTATAGCATGTCAATTATCTTGGAAAGGTCTCCAGCAGCCATTTATCACTTAAACTTCACATCTTAAAGCCAGCTACCAAATTGTGTTACATGTTTGAATAGTTCTGCCAAATTTGATCCATAATTAACTTTCATTTGTTGATAATTTGGACATGAATTTTTATTCAAGTTATGCATCTTTGTCAATTTGATGAAAATGGCTCGAATTTTAATGTTGTCTTAGATGAGTGATGTTGTTCTCCCATTTAGAATGAGCCATATCCTCAAATACCCGAGAGGAAAATGTACCCAGAGAAGTCAGGGTTTTTTTATTGTTCACATCGGGTCCATGTGGGCTTTTGTGACCTAAATTGTGACCACTCTCTACAGGTGAGTGATGCACAGGTGAGGTGAGCTGTTTGACTTTATAGTATCTCTCTATTATCTCATCAGCATGATAGATTTTAGAAGGGTTCATCATTAGGGTAACCAGATTTCCAAAGCAAATTGGGCCAAGTATGAAGGTAGTGTGGGGTATGATTTTGTTGAAGTGTGCACAAATGGATTATTTTGGGTATCTTGGTGGTATGGGAGGGGAGCTTGTGACAGACACAAGAGGAGCACGGAATCATTGGGAGATCTTATGATAGGAAAGGGAAGGGTGGTAACATGTTAAGCTTGCTGGGGCTTGGAACGAACTAACATAGGAACAAAGGACCCCCACAAACCTCACCACCTTCTGCTCCAAGTGCAAGGCACGCTTCTGTGACCTTTCCTTCTCTAACATAAATACACAGCAGCATTTATATTTAAAACTAACAAAAAAGGTCCCCCAAACCTTACAAAACAAACCACTCCCTATGCACACATAATTCTCCCCTGGAGGAAGGGATGAGAGAGGATGAACCATACATGACAGATGTTAGTCACATAGTTTAATGCACTACTGGAAGGTGCTTAGATACTGTGGTGATGAGTGCCATGTAGAAACCTGCATAGAATAAACAGACTACAAGTTGGTCCTTGAGGCACATATGCGCTTAGCCAGCCAATCGACAGTTTCACAAGCTCAACTGGCTCCTTCACCTGTGTAGTCAATAGGGGTTTCAAAAAAGGACCAAATACTTGTATGTTGGTAACAATATGTAATGCTCTGAAGATGGGGGAAGACCTGGTATCCAAGGAGACATGGTTGCCCTATTCATCACAGATAATTTTCATCTCAGATTGTCTTTTCATAATAAACCACATTCAAAATATAGCTGATTAATAATTTCACCTATGTTTACACAGCAGATGCAAATGAATTCATGTTTACACAGCAAATGCAAATGAATTCTGCTGGAAAATCCCCGGATAGTTTCCTCTACCTTGTCTTGCATTTGATTTAATTTACCATGGATTAAATTCCATCACCACCACCACCACACACACCACTGCAGATGGTACACACACGGCCCAGGCATTCCTAAACCCACTTTAGGAATAGATCACTGGGCTTTGAGTCAAGAGGTTTGGGGTTTATTTCTTGTACTTCCACTACTTTATTTTGTGGCTGCAGCAGAGTCATTTGACCCTTGTGCCTCATTTTCCCCACCTTTACAATGGGCAATAGTTAAGTATCAATATTTTTAAATAAATTCATTGAGTTCAGTGAGACTGCGCCACTGCTTAACGTTGTTATTACTTATGTGTATTGTGGTAGTGTCTGAAGTCCTGGTCCATGAGTGGGGCTTCTGAGATGCTAGGGGCTGTACAGTCTGTACTAACAAAGTTAGACACATACTTAAGTACATTGCTGAATCAGGACTTCTGTTACTCGGTGATGATTTTTAATGCATAAATACCAGTTTGCCTACAGTACCTGGTGTAAACATCCATAGACATTTCTGCATCTGCTCCCAGTTTTACGTTACTTCAAAATGCCAGTGGTTCATTAGTATGGTGCTAAGACAAGCACTACAAGTAATATCTCAATTTGCTTTGTTTGCAACAAGTTGAGTAATTCCCTGACAATGGAGATGTGGAGGATTCTGCTTGTCTGAACAGTACTATAAATAATTCTGCTGTGTACATCCTTTTAAATGTATAACTGAAAGAAACTGTCAAACATGATTTTCATTCCTTAATGTTGTGCCTTCATCAAAACAAATGTACAGTATTGCTCACTATGTGTTATGTTTTATTTCTTTGGGATTATGTATATCTCTGTGGATCTGTTGATATCCTCCAGTTTTTAATTACTTGCTTTTATTTTAGTATCTCATCTGTTTAATGACTGTTAGAAATGCCTTTTTAGAAACTGAAACACAAAATATAATTGTCAACAGAGGACAAATATACAGGTCCTTCATTCGCTTTTACATAGGAACATAGGACTGGAAGTGACCTCCTCCTGGGTCATCAAGTCCAGTCCCCTGCTATCACAGGCAAGCCCATTATATTGTTATTATAAACTTATAAAGCTCCATCTTAAAACTAGTTGAGTTGTTTGCTCCCACTATTCGTATTGGAAGACTGTTCCATAATTTTACTCCTCTGATGGTTAGAAACTGTGATGGGGTAGTCTGCCATAGAGAACAGTAGTGCCTAGTGGTCAGCAAATTGCGCCACCTGGCATAGCTCTTTAGGGTTCATAAGGGACCAATAGATATACATAGATTACTAAGGGTCCTGGGAATGAATGTTGCTTGGGGAAGGAATTCTGACACTGTAACTTTAAGTACCTGAAAGCTTGCAGAGAGGGCGGGGCAAGGTGCCCTTCTGACCAATCAACTGGGAAGGAAGTGAGTGAAGGGGACCAGCATAAAAGCTGCCTCCTCCCTCACAGCAAACAGACACTGACAGGGAAGGCGGCCTCCTGAGATGTCCAGCGTGGCAGGCTAAGTGGAGAGGGTGCTCAACTGAACAGATCTGGCAATAGCCTAGTAGCTGACATTCCAAGGCCTGAGACACAAACCCCAGCTCCAGGAAGAGGCTGAGGGAAAACCCCTGCTTGAAGGCGAAGGAGGACAGATTACCTTGAGGCAAGAAGCCTGAGATACAACTCCGAGCTCCTGAGGGAAGGCTGAGGGGGAACTCCTGTCTGGAGGAGGGAGTTAGCGAATGCTCTAAAAGCGAGAGACGGAGGAACTGTTTTCAGTACAAGCCATGCTGCTGGAGCGATGGGCTGGGAGTGGTCTTTGACAAAGCCCCTCCTGAGCTGGTTAAGGGGAACTCTGGGGAACCACAGATCCAGGAAGTGACAGCAGAGTCAGGAGACAAGCTGAAGACATTGACAAGCAGGGTGAAGATAGGAACAGCTCAGGGAAGTGGCAAAGGGATTTAAGAAGCAGTCCTTATCCACCCAAAGCAGGGTTGCTGGGCTGGAACCCAGAGGAGAGGGTGGGCCTGATTTCATAGACCAAGAACTGTGAGCCCCGGATGGGGATTGAAAGCTGGGTTTAAAAAGACACTGGAATTTGGGTTCTCTTATTTTTTAGACTTCCGTGTTTTCCCTGAAAGGGGAATGAACTGAGTCGCACCCTGGCCAAAGGGCTAGGCCACATACAATGACAAATTGTTGTGGTACAAGAACAACTGAAGGGGGGTGCTAGACTGAGAGACCCCATGCAACACCACATCTGGATGGTAGGAGATGTTGTTGAGGTGAGAGGTGCAACTACAGACACCTTTTATTTCCAACCTAAATATATTTTTTGCCAATTTATACCCATTTGTTCTCATGCCAACATTGTCCTTTAGCTTAAATAGCTCTTCTTTCCTAGTGTATTTGTAGAGAACAATCATATCCCCTCTCGGCCTTAATTTTACTAGGCTAAAGACTCCAAGCTCTTAGTATTTTCTGGTAAGATAGGCTCTCCGTTCCCCTGATCGTCTTGGTTGCTCTTCTCTGCTGCACTTGTTCCAGTCTGAATTCATTTTTCTTTAATGTGGGTGACCAGGATTGTACACAGTATTCCAGATGAGGTCTTATCAGTGTCTTGTACAATGGCATCAGTACTTCTCTATCTCTACCGGAAATACATCGTCTGATATATCCTAGAATTATACTTGCCTTTTTTGGAGCTGCATCATTGTGGTAGCTCATAATCATCCTGTGATCGATTAATGCATCCAGGTCTTGCTCCTCTTTTGTTGTTTCCAACTGATGACCCCCCAGGTTATAGCAAAAATTCTTATTAGACCTTGGACATTGTACTGGAAAATTTCATCCCACCTCTATCACTCCAGTCCTCAGGGTCATCCAATTCTTCTTGCATAACATTCCGATCCTCCTCTGTATTGACAATGCCTCCCAACTTTGTGTCATCAGCACACTTCATTAACACCCTCCTACTTCTTGTGCCATGGTCATTAATGAAAATATTAAATAAGATCTGTACCAGGACAGATCCTTGAATAACTCCACTAGTAGCCTTCCTCCAGCCCAATAGTTCTCCTTTCAGTGTAACCCATTGTCCTCTCCTCTTTAGCCAGTTCCTTATCCATCTTCCAGTTCTTGTACTAATTCCCATCCTCTCCAGCTTAACTAATCATTTCTCATGTAGTACTGAGTCCAAATGCTTTACTGAAGTCCAGAGTGACTAGCTCTCCTGCGTTTCTGTTGTCTAAAAAAAAAGGTAGGTCAGGTTAGTCTGACCTACTTTTGGTAAACCTGTTGTGACAAAGTTCCTCCTCTATCTTGGTGGGTCCTGCGCTTATTGGCGGATTTTCCTGCCTCAGAGATTCACCATGTGGGTTGGGGAACAGCCCAGAGACCTTCCCCTCTGGGAGAACCCACAGTCCAGGTCAATTGGGAGGTTTGGGGGGAACCCGGGCCCGCCCTCTACTCCGGATTCCAGCCCAGGGCCCTGTGGACTGCAGCTGTCTATAGTGCCTCCTGTAACAGCTGCATAATAGCTACAACTCCCTGGGCTACTTCCCCATGGCCTCCTCCAAACACCTTCCTTATTCTCACCACAGGACCTAACACTTGTGCTCCTCAGTCCTCCAGCAGCACACCCTCTCACTCTCAGCTCCTTGCACCTCTTGCTCCCAGCTCCTCACACTCCCACCACAAACTGAAGTGAGCTCCTTTTTAAAACCCAGGTGCCCTGATTAGCCTGCATAACATCTGTATGGAGCCCTAGGCGTTCCCCGGTCTCTTCTCCCTCAGTGCTCCCACTCTTTGTGGCCTCTGATGGGCCTTCAGCCTCTCTTTTTCCACCTGGGCCCTCCTGGTGGCCCAGTCACCCAAACTTTAGGGCTTGGTGCTGCTAGTTTAACCCGGGGTGCCTCTTCTTTAGCTGGTCGGGTCAGCTCCCTCGCTGTCCTTCGCCTCTCTACCAGGGCAACAACCTCGTCATAGGTGGTGGGTTCGTTCTGGCTTACCCAGGCACGAAGGTCTGGCGGTAGTCCCCTCATGTATCGGTCGATGACCAGAACCGCTAGTATCTCTTCCAGACTCCGGGACTCTGTTTGCAACCACTTTCGTGCGAGATGGATGAGGTTATACAATTGGGACCACGGGGTTTTGTCTTCCTGGTACCTCCAACCGTGATACCGCTGGGCCCGCACTGCTGTCATTACCCCAGATCTGGCCAGGATCTCTGCTTTCAGCTGGGGGTAGTCTGCCGCAGCCTCTTCAGGCAGATCATGGTAGGCCTTTTGGGCCTCCCCACACAGGAATGGGGCAAGGATGCCAGACCACTGATCTCGAGGCCAGGCCTCCCATAGGGCTGTCCTCTCAAAGGCCAGAAGGTATGCCTCTACATCATCCTCCTGCGTCATTTTCTGCAGCCAATGGCTGGCCCGTATGAGCCGTGTCCCATCATGGCCACGGTTCAGCTCTGTAAGGGTCTATACCTGGTTTACCAGTTCCTGCAACATAGCTCAGTCTTGGGCAGCCTGGTCCATCAGCAGGCGATTAGCCTCTTGCTGCAGCCGCACTGCCTCCTGTTGGGC
>NW_020664417.1:81235704-81327824 GCF_002925995.2 Terrapene triunguis
AAATCACCCTCCTTCTTCCGCCGCGCTGTGCACACCAAGATCGCACTCCTGACACCAGTTGTGACAAAGTTCCTCCTCTATCTTGGTGGGTCCTGCACTTATTGGCGGATTTTCCTGCCTTAGAGATTCACCATGTGGGTTGGGGAACAGCCCAGAGACCTTCCCCTCTGGGAGAACCCACAGTCCAGGTCAATTGGGAGGTTTGGGGGGAACCCGGGCCCGCCCTCTACTCCGGATTCCAGCCCAGGGCCCTGTGGACTGCAGCTGTCTATAGTGCCTCCTGTAACAGCTGCATGACAGCTACAACTCCCTGGGCTACTTCCCCATGGCCTCCTCCAAACACCTTCCTTATTCTCACCACAGGACCTTCCTCCTGGTGTCTGATAACGCTTGTACTCCTCAGTCCTCCAGCAGCACAACCTCTCACTCTCAGCTCCTTGTGCCTCTTGCTCCCAGCTCCTCGCACTCCCACCACAAACTGAAGTGAGGTCCTTTTTAAAACCCAGATGCCCTGATTAGCCTGCCTTAATTGATTCTAGAAGCTGCTTCTTAATTGGCTCCAGGTGTCCTAATTAGCCTGCCTGCCTTAACTGGTTCTAGCAGGTTCCTGATTACTCTAGTGCAGCCCCTGCTCTGGTCACTCAGGGAACAGAAAACTACTCATCCAGTGACCAGTATATTTGCCCTCTACCAGACTCCTGTACCTCACTGGTCTGGGTCTGTCACACTATGTAGCATTTATCCCATTTTCCATTTACCTCTGTCTTTAATTTATTCTTTCCTTCAAAATTTGTAGTTGCAATGTTTAACAGACTGACCGTGTTTTGTAGACCAGCACCCTCTAGTGGATGGCATCAGAACCCCTGTTCTGTGCCAGAGGCACTATACTGCTAATGGAGGTGCCCCTTCAGCTCAAGTGTGAGTCGAGTTCTATGCTCACTGACACCAGGAGGATTGCAGGATTGCTTCCTACAGTGATATCTATATTTCACTTTACTGCCTAAGGCATGGTCTTAGTGAGGCTTAATTATTTGTAAGAAGTTTGAGATACCAGCATGAAAGATGCTATAGAAGAAAAAAAACTATGAATTAAGAGGCACTAATTGCAACGATCTGGCACCCTTTTGCATGATGAGAAGCGCCTTATATCATTAAGAACCCCACTTAAATAATGGGACTACTCACAGAGTAGGTTCTACTCAGTGAGTAAGAATGCCAGGTTTTGGCCCATAGTTAGTACAGAGTACTCTGCTTAGGTTTGTACTTTTATCCTTTTCTATTAACACTAGGCCAAATTCACCACTGGCTAAAGCAGCTGTGGTACCATAGTCCTCAATGGAACTGTAAATTTAGGTGATTATTTGCTGTATCCTACTGTGGCCATATTGTGTCCCCTCATGCATATTTATGGCTCACATTGCTTTTTTACTGGCTTTTGTGGTATTTCCTTTTCTCACCAACAGATGGGCTCTTTAAAAAAAGAAAAAGGAAAAAAAAGAAGAGATTTAAATTCCAGTGTAAAGGCCAGCCTAATACTGAGTGACCCAAACAGGTTGACTGCATCTGTTTGAGTAATTGACATCCATCCCCTCCTTTTGTTCTGAGCTTATATATATAATGTGTGCGTGTCATTTATATACATGTGTCAATTCCAGCTATGCACATGTTCTGTCTTTGCTTATAACCCATCATGCCTATTTCATGCAGCTTGGCCAAATCTCCTCCCATATGGTGCCAGATGTTAGTTTTAAGACTGAAGTTTTTGCACTGAAAAAAGCAGTATAGTGCACAGCACGAGTGGTGCATGGAAAATGTGGTTGGATTCTGTAATGCTAAAGACATTCCTGTCCCAAATTACACCTGTGTCACACCATTGAATTGAGTGGCTGGAGAACTGAATTCCTCTGTTTCCATGGCCACAGAATGCTAGCAAAGTTGCTGTCAAGCTGCTGCTCTCACACTGTTCCCAAGTGAGGGAGGAGGGTTGTTTGGCCACTAGATCTACGGAATGGTGAATCCACTAACTATGCCTCTGTACCCCTTTTACACGACTATGGATGGAATCGCCTCACAACACAGTCTGACAGGAAGTTTTACTTGCATGGGCTCTCCGCAGGACCACAGCATGTCATCCGTCGTCTTTTTAGTCTTTGGGGCCTTCTGTACCTGCAGGGAATGGAGAGGGACAGAGTTTTGACCCGGGCATTGATACATCCTTGTTCATTTAGTAGACCTGATTCTGCTCTCACACTAGTCTAAATCAGGAATAACCCATGGTAGTACACGCATGTAAATTTTGTGGTTAAGATGTTCAAAGCAGTCTAGGGGATTTAGCCAAACGTCACATTGAAGTGGCTAAATCCCCTGTACTGCTTTGAAAATCTCTCAGCATGAGAGCAAATCAGACTCAATTAGTATTGTAGCTTGTTGTAACCAGCAGTCCATGTCAGGTAATCCTAAATTTAGATTTAAATTAGATAGTCTGGGCCCAGCTACTATACTTGTGAAACTCCACCAAGGTTAGTCTGAACGTAAACAAAGCACAATTTGGCTCACTGTTTAAAAAAAAAAAAAATCTAAGGAAGTATTTCAAAAAACCAATTTCTTTATAAGGCTTTACTACTACACTCCTGAGATTGACCTTTTTACAATATTTCTTATTTTAGGGGAGAAAATCAGGCCACAAAGACTCTCTCCGTTATGTTATCGGCAATGGCAGCAGGGCACTTGCTGTTCTGAAGACAGTGCCTGTTAGCTTTACAGCTCACCAAAATTTGTTGTTTAACCATTTTTTGACCTAAACCAAAAAATTTAGCAGAAAATTGTGTTGTGCTGACTTTCATAAAAAATCTCTAGCCCCATTGTGGTAAATGTTCTGCACATCCCTCTCCGGCATGCAAATTTGGCAAAATTCTTTGAAAGGCTTTTTAAAAGTCCTATATTTAAGTACTATATTAAGATTTTACTCTGTTAGCACTTTAAAATGTTGACTGTCTGCAACAAGAGGTAAAAGACCATCACTTAAATGGATCACTATATTACAGTCTACAACAGAGACTGTTACACAGTCATCTCTCTGAGTAGATGCCCATATAATTACCTTGCAGAATTCACTGTTGCGGGATATTACTAAAGTAAATAATGTAATTTTTAAGGATTACGCATTTACTACTCTGTAGCGTCACTATCAGACCACAGGCTTCAGGGCATCAGATGGCCTCTAAAAGGGGATTAGGAAGAGATACTTTCCATGGTGCAATATTTTATTGCACAATACTATGCATTATGGGAAGTTTGCCTTTTCCTTTGGAGCATCTGGCATTGGCCTCTCAGGCTGTGCCTATACTTGGAGCTAAGGGTGTGATTCATAGCTCAAGAAGACATCGAGCTTGTGTGCTAAAAACAGTAGTCGGACCACACGGTCTGGGTGTGTTTGAACTCGGGAGGGTTAGCCCTTGCTGCCACTCGCTGCTGCCCATGTTACCATGGCTACACTACTATTATTAGAGCACTAGTTTCGTGAACGCTAGTGCGAGTATGTCCTGTTGAGCTGGGCATCGCACCATTAGCTCCAAGTATAGCTGAAGCACCAGACAGACTACCAGGTTAGACGAACCATTAAGTATTTCCAATAAAACTGGCTCAAGGTATTTACCAAAGGCCAGGCATGATAGTGATAAGAATATATCGAATTTTGGATGAATTTGGGAATTGTAGTCCAATTTTTTATGCTGAACAGCTTGAACAGTATAACTATTAGCTTGGAGGACAGATGGATTTTAAACAGCTTCTTCTGAGTCACCAATGCCAAATAGTTGATAAGAAGTAATGTATTATAAATGCCTCCTTTTAAAAATTGGTAACTTGATATAGAAAAAGGAGCAGCTGTAATAGAATACATTCTCCTTTGGATGTACATGCATAGCAACTAATGGGAGTTATCCTGGTGCATCAAGATAGACTGTATAACTGATGATATTCATGTAACTGATGATCCTGTAACACTGGCTGAGTCTATGGGGGGAAGAAAGACTCTGAATAGGTAATTTCAATTTTGCAAAAAGAATTTTTTCCTAACTGCCTGTCTTAACCCTTCATATTAATTCAGGCTTTAAAAGAAGTCCTGAAGTTCTTTGACCTAATGAACATATGGTCATCTGCATGGGGAGGGGAGAACATAAGATGCTGAAGTAAAATTTCTGATTTTAAAAGAAGATCAGGAACTTGCATTTTGCTGTATACTCAGCACTTACAGAAGCATGACAGTACCTTCACAGTTTAACCAATTACCTTTTACGGCTTTCAAAGATCTGAAAAATGCAGACACCATCAGGTGCTGTAGGAATGTAGAAGATGGTTTACAAAAATATTCCACATGTTAAGGAAACAGTGTTAGTTTCAGAATCAGTTCTTTGAAAGGCTTTTTAAAAGTCCTGTATTTAAGAATTTACTTTGTTAGCACTTTAAAATGTTGACTGTCTGCAACAAGAGGTAAAAGAGCATCACTTAAATGGATCACTATCTTAGTCTACAACAGAGAATGTTACACAGTCATCTCTCTGAGTAGATGCCCATATAATTACCTCTCCTTCTCTTCATTATATTAAAATTCACTCAGGTTTGAAGAAATTGTGCTTACTGTAATAGTCCTAGTACAGATAAAATAAATTCTGATGGAAGAACTTTCTATTAAAATGCACTAAATCTTTAAATGTAAAATGTCAATCTCCCATTGATAAGTAAAGTACATTGGCCAAATGCATGAATGGCATAAAAAACTGGTTTTGGAGGCAATTACTACTCTCTGTGTAAGTCAGCAAAATAGTGTTTAAAGGATAATTAGCTTGAGCTTTTGGGTCCTGATTCAAAAAGGCACTAAAGCACATGCTTAAACTTAAGCAGGTACTTAACTGCTTTGCTGAATCTAGGCCTCTGTGCTGAAAGTGCAGGGTTGTTCCCTGTGGATACTCCATGGTTGGATTGTTTATAAAATGAAGACTACAGGAATTTAAACTTCTGGGCAGCTCAGATGCATGGGCTTAGCTTCCCCTGTCAAAGGAACATGTAGCACACTGGCTAAGTGTGTGTTAACTTGTCTCCCTCTAGTACCATAGACAGAGTGAGCCTTCTATGAAGTCCAGCTAATGGAGCTGCTCTTTTTGCACACTAGGGGCCTGTACGTGTAATAGAATAGGTTGTGACTCTGTTCCCAGGAAGTACTTGTTTGGGGCAGAGTGGGAAAGGGGCACCTTATATTTGTGATGAGTGTGTGTAAGTCAGCTTTTAGCCTTTGAAAATCTACCCCACAGTGACAAACAAAACTCCATGCTTGTTTCAGTATACCCTGTGAACTTACTGGGGCCGCTTTGCTTGGCTTTTTTTTATTTTTTTTATTTTAAGCTTATGGTCCTTTTGGATGAGAGATTTTACAGCGAAAATATCTTGTCACAAGGCTGTCTTGATCAGCAGCATTCAGTAAGAGAGTGAATCAAGAAGTTTTTTTGGCATTAGTTTCTATTGTGTTTTTTAATAATACATGATTATCTTCTTTCTAATGCATAATGGGTTACCACCTCAGAGTCCTAATAGCTCTGTTGCAATAGCAGGATGGACCCAATAGAGAGATCTTTCTTGACTGAAAATAAATGGTGACTCCATTCTCTCTCATAAAAAGAGGCATATTTGCCGAGTTCATTTTGTTAGAGATTAATCCAAGCTCGTTGTCTGGATCTTGGATTTTGATTTATTCCCATTATTGTGCTTTGTTAAAACGGAGCTTTTCAGAAAGAGCTAAGACCATATGTTAGGTAGGGTCAAGTGCTAGGCAGCAGTGCACAGCCCTAGAGCCCATCTGAGCTATTCATAGGCTTCATTCCCTCACATGCTGACCAGACTGTGCTTGTACCATCCCACAATATAATTGAACATGCTCCTTCCTGCAGCTGCAGGGTCTGAGCAAGTCCCTCCTTGCAACTGCTTCTCCTGGTAGCTGGGGGCTCCTGACACAGGGCAACTAGAACCAAACCCGCAGGAGGGATGGTCTCTCCTGTGCACTCAGTGCTCCCTCTACTGGGCCCAGGCATCATGGAGGAATGGGAGAAAGCAGCTTGACACAGGCTATGTCTACACTGCAATTAAACACCCGCGGTTGGCCTGTGTCAGCTGACTCTGGCCCGGGCTCCGGGGCTGTAAAATTGCAGTGTAGACATTCGGCCTCAGCCTGGAGCCTGAGCTCTAGGTCCCTGTGAGGGGGAGAGTCCCAGAGCCAAGGCTCCAGCCTCAGCCCGAATGTTTATGTAATCCATGCCTGCTTGGTGTGGTGCTCTGTCCCTATCTAGTGGCACCTAGACCATCTAGAGATTAATGAGTCTGCTAGAGCCTGAGCTAAGAGCCATGTGGCTTTTAGCTCATGCAATAGAAGCTCATACACTAAACTTCAAAGGTCCCAGGTTCAATCCTGCCTGTGGATGACCGGGGTCTGTCGGTGTTGCATTTACACCAGTTGTACAGCCCTGCAGCCTTAGCCCAAGTCAGCCGACACAGGCCAGCTGCGGGTGTTTAATTGCAGTATAGACATGCCTTCAGATGCAGAGTCGCGAGAAGCAGAGATGGGACAGGGACAAGAGCCCTAGGATGGGGTGAGGAATAGGACCAGAGAGAGGCAGACAGGAGCTGTGGAGGGAGTGAGGGGAGAATAAGAACTGGGGTAACCTTTATTCTGGCATTTCTTAACTCTTAAGTGCTTGACTTTGTAACCTTAGTATTCTTTGAATGTAGTTTATCATTTATATCATAGTAGCACCTTGGAGCCCCAGTCAAGATCACAGTCCCATTCTATTCCATGCTGCACACACACAATGAGCTTACAATCTAAATTAACAAGACAAAATGTAGGAAAGGGGGCGGGGAGGAAGTACTGTTATCCCCATTTTACACATAACTCAAGTGTTTGATACTGTCCAACATGACCGTCTTTGGAGGATACTGGCAGACGTCGGGATTCCAAAGCATTTAATTGAACTAATGCCAAGTCTCTTATCTCCAACACCAGACCCTGGTGTGAACTGCAGCACGCAACAGTATGTGACTTTCCACTGGGCACATGTGAGACAAGGGTGTATTCTGTCCCCAACCCTTCTCAACATGTATGCAGATGTTGTTATGAGACAAGCCCAGGAAGGTTTAGACAAAATGGAAGGAGCTGGGATTTCCATTGGTGGACACCACTTAGCTGACCTCGGATATGCGGTTGGCATGACACCCTTTGCTCAACCAATGAAGCTATGCAGTGAATGTTGGAGTCTGTAAAAATAGTCAGTGCGGAATGTAGAATATCCCTGAATATGGCAAAAACTAAATGCATGTACAATGACCTGACTAACAAAAACAAGAGGCAAGTGGACATCATGATTAACAGTCAAGTTGTAGAGGCAGCAGATGAATTCAATTATCTGGGATTATGCAACTCGAACTAAGGAGGCTGTTGAAGGAAATCAGAACTCTAGGAACGGCGCGCTCAGCGATGGCCTCCCTTAAGAAAGCTTGGAAAAACGGTGGCTTCTTGAAGTGTACAAAGGTTCAATTGGTGAAAAGCTTAATTTTTTCCATACGGACTTATGGATGTGAATCGTGGGAAATTAGTGCTGCTGAGAAGAAAGACTTTGAGATGTGGTGCTGGCAAAAGACACTTATGTATTTCCAGGACAGAAAAGAACGCAAATCTTATGTTAGAAATATTATTAGAGAGACGCAGAGCCCTATTGTCAGAAATCAACAGGCACAAATATTTGTACTTTGCTCATATCAGGTGTAGAAATTGAGAAAGTTATCATGGAAGGAAAGATGGAAGGTCGTTATAGTAGGGGATGACCAGCAAAGAGATGGCAGATCACTTGGAGGTCAGCTGCCGAGCACTCAAAGCTAGTAATGGATTGAGAAAGGCTTTTGAAAATTCTGTTATGATGTCAGCAATATTCCGATGTGAATAAATTGATTTTTACTTACACTTGTGGAACTGAAACTCAGAGAAAGGAACTTGCCAAAGATGACAGTGGGCATCTGTGGCAGAGCTAGGAATTGAACCCAGATATCTCAAGTGCTAAGGTAGCATCTTAACCAAAAAGTCAACCCTTCTTCTCTTCTTAACCCTCACATGGCCCAGCCCAGCCTTACCTCTACCCACCGTCTGCACAGCCTCCTGGAATCCTGGCTGCACCCCCTAGCTTGCACAACTGAAAGGCACCAGTTCTGCTGCCAGGGAATCTTCCAGAGCTATTGGGTGAAGCTTTATCCCTAAATGTTTGTCCTCTGATGGAACCAATGCATGCTGTCAGGTGTGATAGATTTCAAGCTAGATCAACTGTTTTTCGAAGGGGGTGGTATGCAGCAGATTAAGGTCTTTAAGCAGTCAAAATTAAAATCTTAAATTACCAATTGCATGGCTGACCGGACAAGAAAATGTGGGGAGAAAAAAAGAGCTTGTAAACATGCTGATTAAGTGGATCCTATTCGGAGTAAATTATAGCATTCTTGAATGAAAGCTTTCTCTTTAACAGAGAAATCATTAAATGTTAAACACACTATTATTTGCATTTCACTGGAAAGACTCGCATGTGCAGAAATATCCATTTTAATTAGTGCTTGAAAAGAAGTCTCTCATACAGAGCCGTGCCTGGTAGGTATTTTTATACTCAGTGAACTCATTTTATATTATGATGATTTCCTCTAATTTTTAATTAACATGTCTAAGTTAGACTTGAGGAAAATGATCAGTGTTTCATTAACTGGCTCACACTTGGAGATCTATGCAAACCTAATTGATATGGTTGCTACAGGGTACTTTGTCAAGATGAGCCATTCTGCCATTACCTTTCTTTCCCTTTCCTTTCATTCATATAAATGTGAATAAGAGGCAAACTGCAGTATCTTATTTTTTTAGACTCTGAAGTGACAGGACATTAATATATTACTACTAATAATAGGTTACATTTCTATATAGCTTTTCATTCAAAAGGATCCAAAGCACACTTGACTATGCATATAGATAACTCATCTATCACTAAAGTTCAGTGGCTATTCTACATAGGGCAGGTCTATACTTACCCAGTAGTTCGGCGGCAAGCAAATCGAACTTCTGGGTTCGACTTATCGCGTCTTGTCTGGACGAGATAAGTCGAACCCGGAAGTGCTCGCCGTCGACTGCGGTACTCCAGCTCGGCGAGAGGAGTACGTGAAGTCGACGGGGGAGCCTGCCTGCCGCGTCTGGACCGAGGTAACTTTGAACTAAGGTACTTCGAACTTCAGCTACGTTATTCACGTAGCTGAAGTTGCGTACCTTAGTTCGAATTGGGGGGTTAGTGTAGACCAGCCCATAGACACAGAACACTACACAACAACGCTTAGGAGGGGAAGTGAAAGTGTTTCTCACTGTCACTCTGCACGAAAATTGCATAGGCTAAAATGTAAGCATTCAGTTAGAATATGCCATCTAGACCATACCAAACCCACTCCCCACTCGCCTCCTAATTTACAATATTGTTACGATCACAAGTGGTCAGAACATTAGTTCTACACTTGTGATCATAACAATATTGTACAGCAGAACCTCAAAGATACCAACAACCCTAACCCTAACCCTAACTCTGTGGAACTGGAAGTCCTCAATCAGGCAGCAGTGCAGACCAGCCCCTCCCCCGCCAAAGGCAAATACTGGACTGCCTCGGGGCTTTAGCCCTGGGGCTCATGGCTTCAGCCACAGGGGGTTGGGGCTGCATGCATGGGGGAGGGTTGGGGGGCTCGGTGCTTTAGAACCTTGGGAGCACCAGGGCTCAGGGCTTTACACCAGGGGGGAGTGCTGGGACCCCGTGACTCCATTCCTGGCCTCCGGGCTTTAGCTACAAGGGGAGTGCCAGTTTCAACCCTAGCACCCCCCCCCCATAGCTAAAGCCCCAAGCCCTGGACCTGGAAACCCACCCCCCAGAAGCTGGGAGTGAAGCCGAAGGGGAGCCCTGAGCCCTGGCGCCCACCATGGGGCTGAAGCCAGGAACGGAGCTTTGGGGCTGAAGCCCCGATCCCTGGCATCCCCCATGAGGCTGAAACTGGAAGCAGAGCCATGGGGCTGAAGCCCCAATTCCCAGTGCTCCCCCCTCCCCAGGTCTAAAGTGCTGAGCCCCTGGTGTTTCCATGGGGCAGAAGCCCTGAGCCCCCTGCCAGGAGCTCTGGCGCCACGAGGGTCAGACGCCCCGCCTCCCCCTCCCTCGCTTGGAGCCCTGACAATCCCCCATGTGGCTGAAGTTATGGACTTCAGAGTTACGGAATACATCAGCATTACGGACAACCTCCATTCCTAAGGTGTCTGTAACTCTGAAGTTCTACTGTATATCTGAAAATTGGGTCGTATAGCTGAAAGATGATGCCATCCTGGGAAAATGGGTTCAGGTGTTTGAAGGCAATGTCCCTACTGGGTGGAACACTGGACTGGGACTCAGGAGACCCAGCTCTGCCACTGACCTCCTGGGTGATCTCGGGCAAATCACTTCACTTCTCTGTGCCTCCATGTCCCCATCTAAAAAATGGGGATAATGATACTGACTTTTGTAAAGCATTTTGAGATCTACTGATGAGAAGTGATCTATAAAAGTGAGGTATTGCTATTATTTTAATAAATGGATACATTCATAATGGCTAAGTGGGTAGGGGGTTAAGCTCTTCCATTGGGGGTTTTTAAGTCCATAAACTGTGGTAAATGGGTGCAGTTTTGAAGATACAATATATATAAAAAAATCATGATGAAAATTGAACCCAACAGTACTCTATATGCAAAGTATGTATTATGTCATGAAAGTGAATTAGATATTGTAGAGTCAATGATTGGAAGCAAAGGGTGGTTACACTGGAGATGCTGTCCTCTCTGGACTCATCATAGTGCAGTGAAAACCAGGATCTCTATTGTTTGCTTATAATGTAAAAAATCCAAGACATTGCAATAGCTGTAGTGTTGATATGTTACAAATGTTGCAAATATGGTTTTATAAGCCATTATTAAAGGATAGTACAATTGTTGATGAGTCTTTACATTTCACTTAAAAAATATTTTGTTGCTACATTCTTTTGTGGTGTGGTGTAAAAAGTCAAAACTAAGCATTTTTTAATTCAAAATATCATGCTGGCTTCCTGAAGGCTAAACCTAGGAGCAACCGTAGGGATTTTGTACAAAATATGATGAAATAATGTAGGAATAACCTTGGCCCTCTGGTACATAGTGAGAATAATAAGAAGTTACATTTCTTTAAAGCATCTTTCTTCTTGAAAGATCCCAAAGTATTTTATGGTCCTTTCATATATATATCACTCAACCAGCACTGAAATGGAGCCACTGGTGGGAAGCAAGCCCACCAGGAAGCAAAATGTTAATTTCCTCAAACCCTGTCATCCTCCTGCTTTAGTTGGTTTCAGGAGAGAAACTATTTTATCTGCAGGTTCACTTAACAGCTTTGTTTGTTTCCTTGACACGTATGGATTCACTGTGGATTTAGACATAGAACAGATGAATTTATTTAGGTGATGTGATCATTATTTGCTAGGAGGACTTTAATACAGCATCATAAAGCACAGCAATAGAATTAAGGTTGCATTAGTAATTCCTTTAGAAAGATCTTCTTTCATGGGGTTGGAATTTGGTTTTAAAATCTTGGGATAAGAGGACTCTAGCCAGAAACAGTTATTTTTATTTAATAACTTTTTAGTGCTGTTTTTCTTTTACTTAAAATACGATTTTTTAAGCAGCATAAAGGTGGTTCTTTTGAAACATGGTGTCCTAGAGTCCCACTGATCCCTCTACATTTTCCCCTTTACTTTGCTTCAAGACCTCACATGATAACAGACTTGCCCTTCCAGATGAGTCGGATGAGATACTCTTCGTGATCTGTCAATGGGAAACAGTCAGCGGAGTCACTGCAGAGCAATATGGTGACTAATAATTAAAGATCCAGAGGAGTGGATCTATTATATTGCATGTGTATGAATAGACCCTTCTTACAAAAATTAATGGTGCTATTTGAAAGCTTTAATTTTAGATAGTCACAATCAAATTTTATTCTAACACCTTGCTATTACTCATGGTATTTAAACCGTTTAATAAAACAATGAATTGGATATGCAATTAGTAAATGTGGCAGTTTTTGTGCATATCAGTAAGTTGCACACAGCCCTGGATGGATCTTTAACGTCTGTTACATTGGGGACAGGGAACATAGAATGCAATAACGTGGCTACAACCAAATACCATGATATATTAAAGTTCCTTCTAGTCAGTGACTGGAACTGGAGAGTCAGTGCTCCCAATGGTATTAACAGAAAGGAATTCTATGGCCAGAATAAAAAACCTAAACAGCTTGATTCATTGACAACAATTGGAGTTGGATCAGTCCCAAAGAACTGAACTATAGTTTGGGACTTTATTTTATCTTCCCTGGCTGATGCATCTGCGCACTAGCTTAGACTAGCTCTTATAATATCTTGTTCATGGAGAGTTTCCATTGCTCACATGGAATTGTGAAGGCTCCCATATTTTTTCCCATTATAAACCTTTGGCTGCCTTTAGCTCCCATGTTGCAGCCATTCTTTATCTCACCCGGGAATGGACTGCAGGCTCCCCTTGAAACCTCTCATTTTCATGACTTAGTTGGTCAGAATGATTGTTGATGAATGACATGGGTTGCCCCTTCTTCCCTAGGGATAGAACATTCTAGATAGCATTTGTCATACTTTTAACGATTTAAGGGGAAAAAGCTGTCATTTGAGTTAAATTGCTGTCTGCAGAGACTAAAAAGACCTTTCACCCTCTCTGGGCCCAGGGCGGCCTTTAATAAGTAGGAAACATCATTTCTTTCCCTGGTAAATGCAGAATCAGTGTCTTTTAAATTGAATGGATTTCTGCAGATAGAGGATGGATCTCTGAACTGAGCAGCCTGTAAATACAGATCTGAAATCATGTTTATATGTGTTGAATTCTAAATACCTCCCGGTCTTACACTCACATTAAAACCCCTCTTACTGCTTTAAGAGTGCTCTTTCATTCAGGAGATACCAGTTCTCTTATTTCTATAAAATTCAAAGCTAGTCTGTGTTAAGTAACTAAGCTTGTTCTTCCACACGGTATTCTCTCCTTTCAAATCTTCAAAGGAAAGCTTCAGTCATTTTGATGTATATGCTCCTGTAGTAATCATAAAGGCATTTTTGCTACATGTGTAGAACTGTTTGAAAACCAGATTAAAGCAGAGCTGAGTTAGAACAGTTATTTCACCATTTGTGAGGTTGGTGTGCCCAGGGGAGACTCCATTCATTTCCTAAGGGGAGGGAGGAGGTGGTTCAAGAAATCTCAGGGAAAATTGGGAAGAAAGAAGGGGAGAAAAAGCATGTGTGTTCCATTATGTGTACAGGACAGGGCTGAACCATCAATAGGTGCCGATTATTCTTCATTTGTTGTGTCCACAGTGACAAACCATCTGAAGAAAACTCCAGCAAGCTGCCTTTTGTGGAGGAATAAATGCACTATTTTCTCCCAATATTTTTCCAGCAAAGAACTTGTGTCCCCTCTCTTAGTCCTCGGTCTCAGAAAATACTGACTTTTGGGAGATCTCAGCCCTCTTTCTGTGCTAAGGAGAGGAATGCAGAGTTTGAGAAACTCTGAATTAGAACAATATCTCTTTAGTTTGGTTTATAGAACTTTGCATGTAACTTACTTAACTCTTCAAATGTAGGTCACTAAAATTTGACTCTGATATTATATGTAGGTTAGCTAAATAAGGAGCCTGATTATTTTCAGAGATGTTCACTGGTGCTTGGATATGGATTTAAGTGTCTAACTCAGGCACCTATGTTTGAAAATCTTGGCCTAAATGACTTGTCTGTCCCAGGCTGCATGAAAGAGCTGAGAATGGAAACCAGGACACAACATGACTTTGTCTTGGGATTCAGTTACTAACTACTAGACCATCCATCTTGCCTTAAGGTGGCTAGATATTTTAGCTAACTAGATGTGTCCATTCTGGACGCCTCTTCCTCTAAGACCTTGATTCTGCTTTCCAACACCGTGATGTGCATTGCCACCTATCATGTGAAATCAGCTGTAGAATTTGTAGCAGCGTCACAAGATTTACAAGATTTGTATTGATGCGCCCTTAATTTTAGGAGTCAGGAGTGCAGCCCTAAAGATAAGATATACTTGAATTTTCAATCATAATGAGCAAAGAACATATTTCTCTTGAAGTGTTGAGGCTAAAGAAGTTGGACATTATTCTAGGCATGTGATTTTTTTTTTTATATATATACGTAGTCTTGACAGAACTTTTGCAAAATATAATATTTTAGTTTTGGTGTGGATGAAATTTTTTTGTTTAGATTCACGTCTGTGGAGCTGAGATAATTTTTAGTGGTCTATCTCCACCCATCTTCTCCAGTTTGTAGTTACAACAGTCTCGTATCTAGCAATGAATGTTTGTTGAGTAGACTGACCTTCAGAAGCTAATTAATAGGTCTATCTTCAGGGTGCAACAACGTGTATCATTAAATTGAATTAGCTCTCACCTGGTTTCTGTAGGGTATGCTTAGAGGTCCCTTATGAACTGCAATGTCATTAAGTCACAAACTGTAAAGTTCTGTGTTTTATTTTAAAAATATAGCATTGGTTGCATTTGTTGCATGTAAGACACATCAAATCTTGGAGACCTTTGGGGATTTTTGGTGTTGTCAGCAATGATTTCTTTTTGCTTTTAAAGAACTTTTTCAGGGTCAGATTCACTTTTAACCTCTTCAGATTTCCTGCATCTTCCAGGCTGTTAGTTGTGGCTTTGTTTAGGTTCCCATTAACTTCAATGGACTTTGGATCAGGCTCAAAATAAATGCTTGGGGAGATGGGAGTATTTAATAGTAATAATCATGTAATTAAATTGCATTTATGCTTCTTGGGCCACTTCACCTGTACTATGTCCACTCATCCATCTCTGGCAGGACTACAGCTACTACTCCAAACCTTTGGCTGTTTGGAGCTGCTCACTTTTGTTGTTGTTGTTTTTGTAGCAAGTTGATTTAAAACAAAAAACATTTCTTGGCTCTCCCCCCCACCTCTGAACCCCGCCCCAAAATTAAATTGACTTGAGGCCAAGGATGGGTCATGTTTCATCCTACACCAGTGACATGTATTAAGGTGCCATACCTCATAAACACTGTAGGATTAAAACTTGGTGGGCATAGTGCTGCATAAATCAGGAATAACTCCATTAAAGTCAGTGGTGTAGAACTGAAGTGAGAATAGAATTGGGCCTGGGAGGTTTGTGCTCTTTGAAAAGGAGAGTGCTAGCTTCTCAGTGGGGGACATAGTTTTCTTCTACTCCTGGCAGATCCTGAAAGATCAGAATTCTAAACTTGCTCTACCTGCCACTGACCTCTTGTGTTACCCTGGGCAAGTTGCTTAGTCTCTTTGGGTATGTCTACACTGCGGTTAGTCACTCATGGCTGGCCTGTTTCAGCTGACTTGGGCTCGCAGGGCTCAGGTTAAGGGGCTGTTTAATTGCTGCATAGATGTTCTGGCTTCAGCTGCACCCCAAGCTCTTGGACCCTCCCACCTTGCAGGGTCTTAGAGCTCAGGCTTCAGACCGAACCTGAACATCTACACCACAATTAAACAGCCCCTTAGCCTGAGTCCTGTGGGTCTGAGTCAGGGCCGTCTCCAGGCACCAGCGCAGCAAGCAGGTGCTTGGGGCAGCCAACGGAAAGGGGGCGGCACGTACGGCTCTTCGGCGGCAATTCGGTGGTGGGTCCCTCAGTCCCTCTCAGAGGGAAGGACCTGCCGCCGAATTACCGCCGAAGAATGAAGCAGCGGCGGTAAAGCTGCCGCCGATCGTGGCTTCCTTCGTCTCCCCCCCGGCCGCTTGGGGTGGCAAAAACGCAGGAGCCGGCCCTGGTCTGAGTCAGCTGGCACAGGCCAGCCGTGGGTGTCTAATTGCAGTGTAGACATACCCTTTGTGCCTCCATTACCATTTGTAAAATGGGGTTAATAGCACAGCTCTACTTCACAGGGTTGTTAAGGAGGAGTACATTAAAGATTGTGAGATGCTCGGATTCTGTGATAATGGGCCATATATGTATCAGAACTATTCTAGAACATTTGTTTCCAAGGGGCTATAAGTTAGTTTTAATTTTTCTCTTTTGCTGTGCTCTATGGTATTAGACCAGTGCAATAACCTTTACAGACAAAGGGATGAAAATGAATTGTCTCAATAACATTTTTAAAAGCTCTCTAAAATATTTCTAAAATAATTTTGGGCACTTTTGGGAAGAGATCAAGTATGTAAAATTTCAGGTCCGATGGGAATAGCTCCATTAAGAGGCTTCTCTGAAACTGCATTGCGGCCTTAATGATCCTGGCAAATGCTGAACTACAAGAGACTGCCTCCAAAGAGTTTGTTGCAATCTTAATTCTTTATTATAGTGAAATATGTATATGATTAATCAAGACCTGGCATCCTTTTCTGCTTGTATCTCCTTGATCTGGAGGTCAGTTTGAAAAATGCATTGGAGCTTTAAAACTGGAACTTGTGAGTATCTTGAAACTTGGCTTTAAGATATCCAATTGCACTAAAATTCTGAAAAGTGGCTGAGGTAGAATGTAGTCTCTGTGTGACAGAATATGGTTGGTAGCTATCCAAACTACATAGCATCTCAGTGAATATGGGCATATCTCCTATCAGATATGATGTGATTCCACTTAATTATGGTGGCTCTGGACTGTTAAAGTAAGTGACACTTAGGACAGAGTGGGGTGAGGTTAAGTATAAGGGAAGACTGGAGGCAGCCAAAAAACTCTGTACTCTCAGATTAGAAAACTTCAGGTTTGGCTTTGAATGTAGAGACCTCTGCAGCGCTCCCCTGGCCCTTTCCAATGTTTTTTCTGAGGTATTTGGCTGCTAACCAGTTTTTGCAAATGCTCCCAAGCCCTTTCTAATACTCTTCTGGCCCATTTGTATGCTCCCTCAGCCCTCCTACACCCTTTCCAATAATGTAGATACTTGATTTCAGCTGCTTCAGAAATAATGCAGAAAGTTAAATGTACTTTGCACCTCCCAAAGGGGCTGGTGCTGGTTTCTTATACCAGTTAAGTTCCATTAACTTCACTGGAGTTAGTCCTAATTTTGTCTTGCAGTAAGCAAGATCAGAGTGGCCCAAAGTGGATAGAGACTCCCAGAAGCTGAGCCCTAGCATATCCTTTCACATGCCTGAACAGGAGCAGGGTATCAGCACTCCTGCGGAAATGAAACCGATTTTTTTAAACCAAGGAAATATTATGGAACGGTGAAGGAAATGGAAGATTAAAATGAAATAAAGAAAGTAGGAGATGGCAAGGAGAAAGGAGGAGGAAAGAGGACAGTCAACTCAGACCATTTCTGTAGTGTTCAGTTATTTGGCTAGGCATTCCCCGAGGCTTTGCTTTCCAGACCAGACTTCCAGACCAGTATCCTAGTCGGTCTATCTAATATATTTATATGGCTCCCATTGCCATAGTATCTGAGCACCTCACAGTTTCTCCTGTAGTTGCCTTTCATAGGGGCGTTGAAAGGATATCATGGCCTACTGGACAGAGCATTGGACTGGGACTCAAACCCTGGGTTCTGTTCCCAGCTCTGCCACTGACCTGCTGGGTGTCCTTGGGCAAGTCACTTCACCTATCTGTGCCTCAGTTTCCTCATCCATATAATGGGGGAAATGATACTGAACTTCTTTTGTAAAATGCTTTGAGATCCACTGAGGAAAATTGCTGTATAAGAGCTAGGCATTATTATTATCCCTTTCTAAAAGGTCATATGCTATTATAATAGGTTTTCACATCTGTAAAACACCAAATTCAGGTAATAGCAGCAGCAGCCCCCCAGAGGTGCAAAGTACTAAATACTTTTCCCATTTCAAGATTAATGAGATTAAAGATTTAGGCATTGATCCTGCATTAGGATCAGCTAGTAAAGCCACCTGCAGCCTCAGTGGGCTTGAGGAGTCATGTTAACTAATATGATGTTAAATGTAATTTTGTAGTCAGAGTGGGAGGGGGGGGGACAAGTCGTGATTAACCCCATGTCAACTGGTCATGATGATTAATTCCGATTCTGGTGATAGATAAGCAGCTGTGCAGGGAAATGTGGATGTATTTGCCAATATATCTAAATCAGATGAGCATTCTTCCCAGGTTACAGTATCCTCTATAAATGTTTCCATATGTCCTGCATTATGTTACTTTTCAAAACTAAGATCTTAACCATAATATAATATAATTAATATAAAAGATCCTTGCTTGCTTTAAAGAGGATTCAGTGACCCAGACCAGAAATGTATTTAAATTTTCCAAATGTTACGTTGTACTGTTGGGCGGTTCAGTCACATGACTGGGAGTAATAGGGAAGCTGCAATATAGGATTCTATCTTTGGTAAACTGTGTCTACAAACAATTGATGTTCAAGCTACCCGCTAAGCTTCAATATTGGGCTACTGGAGTATCTAGGGAAGAGTAAAAGCAATTGTAAATACAATTGTAAAACATCAGCTTTGCTAGATGATCTTGAATTTTCATTGGGAATGAGAGAGAGTGTTTTAACAATGGTTTAGCCTCTGTAGAGACACTCAGTCCATTTGGGAATACATTCTTTGAGATACAAAAATAGATGGTCTCCTAATTCAAAACTTTGTTTTACTACAATCAAGCCAGGTGCTATGTTTAAAAATAATGTTTGGGATCAAGAAGAAAAAAGAAAAAAATCACACTTCATGCTCTGGAAATTTATTCTCTTAAACCTACTTCTAAGGAAACTCCCTCAAGAACTTGTAATGCTACAACAAATATGTAAACATCTAAAAAGAGTTTACAGGTTGCTTGGGAAAAGGAAATTTTAGCACATTTGAGATTTTCATACCATCTAAGGCAATGTTTTGATCGGTTTGGACCAGAATGAAAAGCTGAGTAGGCTAGACAGTTAAAATTAGGATAGTTAAAACAAAAGGCTAATGCCCAAAGTCTGTTATGGGTTAATTCTAAGGGCTCGTCTATATGGGGACATTCAGGAAAATTAATTATTAATAAATAATGATTTATTAATTATCTGGATGATGGGATGAATTGCACCCTCAGCAAGTTTGCAGATGACACTAAGATGGGGGGAGAGGTAGATATGCTGAAGGGTAGGGATAGGGTCCAGAGTGACCTAGACAAATTGGAGGATTGGGCCAAAAGAAATCTGATGAGGTTCAACAAGGACAAGTGCAGAGTCCTGCACTTAGGAAGGAAGAATCCCATGCACCACTACAGGCTGGGGACCGACTGGCTAAACAGCAGTTCTGCAGAAAAGGACCTGGGGATTACAGTGGACAAGAAGCTGGATATGAGTCAGCCGTGTGCCCTTGTTGCCAAGAAGGCCAACGGCATATTGGGCTGTATTAGTGTTAGTAGTAGTATTAGTAGGAGCATTGCCAGCCGATTGAGGGAAGTGATTATTCCCTCTATTCGGCACTGATGAGGCCACATCTGGATTATTGCATCCAGTTTTGGTCCCCCCACTACAGAAGGGATGTGGGCAAATTGGAGAGAGTCCAGCAGAGGGCAATGAAAATGATTAGGGGGCTGGGGCACATGACTTACGAGGAGAGGCGGAGGGAACTGGGCTTATTTAGTCTGCAGAAGAGAAGAGTGAGGGGGGATTTGATAGCAGCCGGAACCTTCCTGAAGGGGGGTTCCATAGAGGATGGAGCTAGGCTGTTCTCAGTGGTGGCAGATGACAGAATAAGAAGTAATGGTCTCAAGTTGCAGTGGGGGAGGTCTAGGTTGGATATTAGGAAACACTATTTCACTAGGAGGGTGGTGAAGCACTGGAATGGGTTACCCAGGGAGGTGGTGGAATCTCCATCCTTAGAGGTTTTTAAGGCCCGGTTTGGCAAAGCCCTTGTTGGGATGATTTAGTTGGGGTTAGTACTGCTTTGAGCAGGGGGTTGGACTAGATGATCTCCTGAGGTCTCGTCCAATCCTAATCTTCTATGATTCACTGATTCTAATCTGAATTAACTAAAGGTATGAATTTGAAGTGGGTTAGTTAAACCACATTAAAATCCTGTGTGGTTGCTGTTATTCAGAATTAAAGTCGGCTTAATTTGGTTTTTCTTAATTAATTTCCAAATTCACGGTGAACTAAGATAAACCAAATTCACTTCCAAAGTGAATTAGGATAAACTGAATTAAAACCACTGTAATTCTCAATTAGAACGTCCATACAGAGATTCAATGTTGTTTGTTTAATCCACATCAAAATTCATACTTTTCATTAATTTGGATTAGTTTTCATGGATGTCCTTGCAGACAAGCCCTTAGAAAGCTGAGGAATGATGGCAAAAACCTCAGCATAATATGCGCAGATGTTGGCCAACTGTACACTGTGGGGCCTGTTGATTTGAATAAGGAACTCCAGTGTTGAGGTAGAAGTTAGGATGCAGAAAATCGTAGCAATTCCTGCACCTGCTCATGACAGGGGTGTAAGCTTTTCTAACCCTGATCCATGTCATGTGACAAGTTGGGGCCAAAGAATAGAGAGCATTTCCTTACCAGCGCTCCTGTGTTGGTTAGGTTAGTTCTCATTGGACAGCACAGAGACCATTGAATGCATGATGCTCTGTCCTGAGCCAAATCTGGCACATTATGGGATAGGGTGCCTGTGTGGGTCAGGGATCTGATGCCATCCAGGCATTGTGTTTTAGGTGTTGAATTCCTGTGTGCCACACCCTTATTACATGGTGTCAGAAGAAACTGAATCTTTGGTAAAAGTGGAGCAAATGAAGCCACCTGAATCCCACAGAAAGGAAGGGAACCTGGCAAACTGGAAAATGTGGTTGCTGCTTTTCCAAATGTTCCTGGAAGCAAGTGGTATTGGAGAGAAATCAGGAGGGTCAAATATTCCATATAGTTCCTTTGGACACATGAAGCAGACTTGAGAACAAGAAGCAACTGTGTAATCAGAAAGCCACTGAGGTACAGTGTAGGGTTGCCAGGTGTCCAATTTTCAACTGGAAAGTCCGGTTGAAAGGGGACCAGTACAGTGTCCAGTCACATGTACTGACCAGACACCAAAAGTCCAGTTACCATGGGTGGAGGGGCCAAGGAAGGAGGTGCTGGGTCATCAACCAATGCCAGCCCCTGCTCAGCTGGGACCACCTCCTACCTTCATCTTGTGGGCAGGCAGGCTAGTCCTGGAGCAGAGGCAGGCTAGTCCAGCTGGTGGGAGGGAGGTGGACAGGATCAAGCAAGGAGGGAAGGGGTGAGAGAGGCGAGAGAGCGATGGGGGCAGAGCCTTGGGGGAAGAGGCGGGGCAGGGGTCAGGCCTCGGGGGAAGAGGTAGGGAGGGGGGAGGTTCCAGCTCTCCTGCTGTAGTGTCCAGTTTTCAGAAATTAGAAAATTGGTACCGTATTATGGTGATGGCTGGAACCAACAGATGTCCAGTAATGGAGGGTACTGGACATCTGTTGATACCCGACTGTCCTGATATCTCTATTTGTTCTTACTTTTGGCTAATTTTTTTTATTTGCATTTACCTTTTTTGTAAAGTTTCATGGCTCCTTTAAAGTTTTTGGTTTTGTTTTGGCAGCCTCAGGCACAATGACAGTGGGGTTAATAATGCCAATTGTGGGGAACTTGGGAGAAGAAAGACTAAGAAGAAATAAGACTTATGGGTAGGTGTGTGGAGGGAAGAGAGAAAGGGGTGTGTTTCCTGGGAACATTTGTCCAGGAGCCCCCCACAAGCCATGGCACACATTCCCAGGCATGGCCCTTTGCAATGCCATGGTAACTGCCTCTTTCTTTGAGCCAGTCCCAGGATTCTGGGGGATGTCTGAGGTAAAATGGTTGCAAGTGGCTAAACAGGCTGAACGAATTTAATTAAAATAGAAAACCTGTTTAGCCTAATTCTCCCCTATCCCTGTTTAATAAAATTATTTGGCATTACCCATGATTTAATATGATATAATATAATAATATAACCTGGAGAAGAATCAGGCCCTATTTCTTCATTGCCTTTGCGCCTCAAGCCTCTTTGCTCAGAGGCAGCTCTACCACTCACTAGGGCAGCAGCACATACAAATATTTGGCTACTATCCAACCTGCAAAATGCTTTATAATTAAAAAGTCCCACTGAAATGAAATGAATTGGCTGCACAGTAAATCAAGGACCCGCTCTTCTAAATGAGATGTGGAATTCCTAAGGTCCAAACAGACTTACCTCTGGAATTTTCTAAAGAGATTCCTGTAAATGTTTGGATTCATTCATTAATTATCTGAGATCAAATACAACTGTGGTTGGTAGGATATTTGTTTAAGTAACATGAAAAGATGACTGCAATAAAGAGGATTACATTGAAGGATGATTGTAGAATAGCTGACCTATGTTTTTTCAGATGCTGGGATGAAATGCTTTGGCATAATTGAAATGGCTGTCAGCCCCTCCGACACCTATGCCTCAGTGTTTTTAGATTGCTGGACGTCCAAAGATGGCTGTGGCTTTGTCTAGCCACTAAGTCATTTTTCATAACTTCATTTCTGATGCTGTGTAGGTGTCTTCATTTTTAAATAATTTACCAGCCCCATTGAAGAAGACAACATTGATGTATATTCATCAGTGCTATAACTCACTATTTGTGGATCAGAATTGGACTGCAGAATAGGTACTTCAATGAGGCATTCCTTTACTACAGATGACTGCTACAGAATACAATTTACAATTACCCTGAATGAATGGTTGTCAGATATGCTCTGTACACTGGCTTTCTGATTAGGTGAATTGCTGACAGTCAGCAAAGTGGTGGGTACACTGGAGTCTCTTGTTTGAACCCTTCCATTTGAAAACCCTGTATTCTGAAGAAGGATTTGACAATGCTGTGTGACAGGCTTTGTCTATTTGGGGGGTGTCTTGCAGTGTTGTCAGGGTTAAGAGAAAAGGGCACAGCGGAGCTATTTAAAATAATCACAAGCTAGTGAGTTTTTCTATATGTGATATCTGGCCAGCCTAATTAAAGAATAAAGTTTCTTGCTTGATCTTGGCAGATGATGACTCCATGATACATTGCAGTGTCATTGAGAATCGGCAGTATTTTTAAAATTACACATATGGGATGCACAGGGATACAAAGTGTTGGTTTAATACAATTAAGGTTCATTGCTGTGGTTAGGCAAATGTAATGAAACATAAAGTAATACAGAATATTACTTTTTGTATTTTCTAATTATCTTTCCCCTGGTCTGATGGGCCAAAATTATATTCTCAGGGCCCAAAAAAATCTTCTGGGTAGATTTCTGTGATCTGAACAAACACCTATTGATTGAAGAGAGGCTGGCTCAAACAGTCTCCCTTAATAAGCTGAGCCAATGGGCGCTTGTATCTGATAGTGAAGTTTCTTCCTTCTCCGTACCCAGACTGAATTGCCAGCAAACCTGTAGTAAGATACTAGCAACATAATAAATAGCTGATGTGATTGGAACATGCCTGGAGCTGGAGCCAGGAGTTTGTGCAGTAGATCACTCTCTTGATCGTTAGTTTCCTGAGAAGTCTCGGGTCATGATTCTTTCTCTTGATTTTATAAGTCATATTGTACCTATTAGAACTAAACAATTTGTGTTTTTTTTTAAATTAAACACTCTTTTTTAAGATGCCTCCTAGCTTTTATGTTTCTATACCAAACACAAACAAAATGCAATAGAACACAATGGCCTTTAGATTGTGCTGTCTTTAAACAATGTGAAATCTTTAATATATTTTAGCGAATTAAGATCTGATTCTGCAGTATTTTCCATCAGTATAAATCCAAAAGTAACTCTATTGAATTCAGTAGTATTACACCACAGGGAGTGAGATCCAAACTGTCTCAATTTTGCATAGTGCCCTGTACATCTATGGCACTATATAAATAATGCAAATGGCCTGGAATTGTAGAGTCTTCATTCATAATCTCCAGGGCACAGCAACCTACATTCTGAAATGTTGCATAAATGCTGTACCAATGTACTACTTACTTTGATAATCAAACCGAATGGCTAAAATTTCTGTTTGCAAAAGATTTGGTGGTTAGGAACAAAGCTAGTGATAGTTATATAAAAGCATGCTCCAAACTGTTGGAGATGACTGATGTTGACCCTGCATTAACCAAGCTAACAGCTGTGCAAGGAACCAGAGGTTCTTCCAATTTTACCGCTGTAGAGTTGCCATGGTAACTGGTGTAAGACGAACTAATATGGATTGGCAGTAAGTGAAAGGACATTTTATTTAAGTGATCTAAATCTAAAATGTAACAGCCAGCACCATGCAAGAGTTGTGGACTAGCATTTCACCCTGCTTGGCTAATGAGTTTATCTTACTTTGCAAATAGATTGTGAGATAACAAAACATATTTCTTGTTACTGGGTTTTCTCTCTAGACTGAGAACCTTATTTTTCAATGGGATTTAATCTATGTGTTAATTTTTTTTTTAGTTTTGGTAACATGGGTGAGTAACACAGACAGCACAGTGCTCTCTTGGAAAACAGCCACCTCTTCTAGAAAACTAGTAAGATGACATATTTCAGTGCTTGTTTTTGGTCTTGCACAGAAGACCAAAGCGCCTCTTTCTGGATGAGATCCAGTAACATTGTTTAGCAGTTTGGATAAGATAAATTCATGTCCATAGAAGCCAAGACAGCTGCATTGTAAATTAGGACTGGGGACTAACTCAGCTCTTCCTGCTGTGAAAGTCATTCAAACTGATTGGACCTTGTGGTTTGGGAGCTGAGGGGAATTTGTGATAATTTCCGTCTGTCCCCTCCATCCCCCCCCAAAAAATAAAACAGGAAAGTTTTGCAAAATGGAGATGTTTACAGAAGATTTACAACTGCCCCATCTCCCAACCCCACAAGGCCTGGTCTCTCCAACGGTTCAGGAAACTAGTCTATTAATATCCAGATCAGAACAGCTCTGAAAATGCTCTATTGGTTTTATTTTAGCTCATATATCTGTATTTATTTTTACTCTCTCTCTGTGTAGGTGATTCTGATCCTTACCAAGTATTACCATACTGACATGGGGAAAGTGCTGGAGAGTTCTTTGTGGAGGTAAGTACTCAACCTTTTCCTATAGTCCTTGTTCCTGTGCTGACCAAAGTAGGACTGCTTCTTGCTTTCTTTTATCTTTTGAGGTTTCCTAATGGGTTGAATTGCTGAATCTGTGCCAGATGTAAGTTTGCCCAGACTTGCATCTTTTTTATGGACTGTGGTTGAGTGAAGAAGAACTTGAAAGGGGATTAACAATTTGTGAAGTGGAAATAAACAACATTAAAGGATAAGGTATCTTTCTGAGGCCACATTTGAAAGAAAAACCGAATTCTAATTGTAAGTTGACGTCAGGACCCAATTCTCCTCCTCCTCCTTTTTTTAACCTTAGAAGTTTTGTACCAAAGTTAAGGGTACTTAATGTAGTCATTATTTTAATTGCTAGTAGCTTTTGCTGTTCAGCTCTGTATTTAGGTTAGTAAATTATCTGTAGGTGTGGTGTATCTTTCTGGTTGTAACTTGGAGCCTGTCCAGGTTGTGTTGCATCTTCTGATGTTTGGAAACTTGTAGTATTTCAAATGTAACTTTTAAAATAATTTTTCATTTAATCAAGATTTACCAATGACTATGTCAACTTTGTCTCTTGCGCGCGTACACGCGCACACTCTGACATGTGCACACAGAGACTTTTTTAGGGTTTCAGACACAGATACGGAACCAGTTAAATTCTCTGTTACACCAGTACAACCCCATTGATCAAGATCAATATTTTCCCTTTTAAGGGCACCAGCGACAGATGCAGGATTATTAATTTTCCATGCTGTTTTCTGCTGAAGTGCTGGGTTTTTTTCCAGGTGAACTGTTGTCAAATATCCAGTTGAAGTGATGGGTGCACTTTAATGTGTGTATTTAAAAAAAAAATCTACTTCCTATTGGAAAATCTTTCATTTAAGTGCTTTGGTACTGAATAACAAGCCACATATTGTACATTCAAAGTCATGAAAATATGTTTGTCCTGTGTTTCTAGATATGCTTTGTACACCCTGCTGTTCCATTCACCAAGATGGGTTTTCAACAGAATACTCATGTCATGTGCATAGATCACATGCATTTTAAAGATAGAAGTGTTTCCTGTATTACTGATAATCAGGGACCCCAGAAATCCATTTGTCATGGGAAAACATGGAATTTGCGTTTTTACAGAGAATCTTTAGTTTTTACACTTTGTGAAAAAATAAACACATATATTAACAATTTTACTGAAAGTATCAGTCACTTATTCAATGTGCGCAACCTCCCCCTCTTGTGGTTGATTTTTGAATGTGCTTTAAATTTACATAGCTAAACATCCTCCAATACTCTGCTTCCGGCATATAGAGGTTACTCAACGGTATAGGAGTTCATGTTTTAATGCATCTCAAATTTCACTTCGGCTTCCAAGACTAACTCAGAAAGTGAGTAATGTTAATATAAAAGCAATTTTTGCTTTATTTTTTGTGCATTTAAATCCCCCCCTGAAAATATAGAATACAGACATAGAATTATTTGGTACATGCAAGAAATGCAAATTGCAGTTCTATTAATTTTATTTTATTATAATGATTGATGGCACTGATAGGCTTTGAACTTGCTTAAAAATGGTAAATATATCAATAAAACACTGTTCAACTGATACCTATATATATGTTATATATATGATGGCTAGGGAAACTAAAGTTCAGCATTTCATTGCAATTGCAGAAAAACATGGATTTTTATGTGTTTTTTTTATCAGAGAATTTTGTTTTTTTATCATGGAAAATTAGGACCCCTGCTGATAATGTAGGAACAATGCTATTTTTAATCTATAGCTGGAGACATTTTCCTGAGCCTTACTAGATAGTCAACACAAGCAATGAGGGAAGGAAACATAAAATTTCAAGGAATGTGAATTTCTGAAACAGCCTGAGGACTTTGGTTCCAGAAATCTGCAACCAGAGGATATAGTACCTTCATTAGGGACAGGTATGGAACCCAGATTGTTGCAAACTCTAACCACCTAAAAACCTCTATGGAGTATTCCTCATCTTATGTAGCTCATGCAAGGGGAAGCCACAGTTGCAGTCCTTGAACTCAGGGTAGTGCAGGGCTTGCTCCTTATATATGGCCTCACAGGTGCACAGCACCCCAAAAGGAATCAGAAGAAGGCAAGATCTATGGTCTGGCCTGGCTCCACACCCACTTGTGAAGTAGGCTGGCTGTGCTGGTTGGAGGAGTCTGCGTCTTCTTAATCTGCCCAGGTTTCCCATGCAGTGGAGTAGCCCTGCACCATCCAATATTTGTTCCAGTGGCTAAAGAATAGTCTGCCCCAACCTCTTGCTCCAATACTGTACCTATCACATAAGGGTAAATAGTACCTCTTTACCTCATACCAGGTATGTGATAACTAGCACCTCTGAATGTGAAAACTGAAGAATGTGAGCCTGATCTGGCCATCTTCTGCAGAGTGGCCTTGGTTCCCACGGACCCTTGTGGGAGTGGAGGGCACTCAGAATCTTTCAGGGTTGGCCCTTTAAGGGCTATGACAGTTAATTTGGAATTGCCATTTAAAACTCCCTACTTGTGGGATGGTTAATTTTTCTTTTTAATCTTTGCACAACACCTTGATGAGAGAATACAACCAAATGAAAATTGGGATTAGAGCTGCGTCAGTTTTTTTGCTTGATTTATTTACTCTCAGAAAAATGAAGAAACTATTTGCAAATTCAGGTTGAAATTGGCAAATCACGTTTTGCCAGCAATGTTTTGGAAAAAATTAAAAAAAAAAAAGTCAAAATTCTTTGTTTGGACACTTTCGAAACAAAACATTTCAAGTCTCATTGGGCAACTCAGGGCTTGTTTATACAGCCAGTTATAGTCTGGCAAGCCAGAGTGTGAATCTGCAGTGTACCAGCACTCCCACACTCCGGGATTTTCACTGCGCTATAGCAGTGTCTATCTGGGATGTTACTGTGTGGCAAGCTTGTGTACTGTAGAGTCACACCCTAGCTTACCACACAGTAACTTGCCATGTAGACAAGCCCTTAATTATATATATATTTTTAAAAGTGCACCCTCCTGCTTGAAAAGATAATGAAAGGAGATTAAACCCCCCAAAATTTCAGTTTTATATTTTCATTTTTGTTTTCCCTTTTTTTTTTTTTTTAAGATTTTTCGGTGTAGCCAATGAATTGAAAAATCAATTATTCAGATAGTCCTAACCACATGTTGTCTCTCTGTTATATACTGTTGGCCCATGTAATGTATGTGGTATGTGTCCAGTTTGCTAACTATAATTCAGTATAATCATAGAAATCTTGGACTGGAAAGGACCTCAGTAGGACATCCCTGACAGGTGTTTGTCCAACCTCTTCTTAAAAACATCCAATGATGGAGATTCCACAACCTCCTTAGGTAATTTGTTTCAGTGCTTATGGCTAGCTAGGACGTTTTTCCTAAAGTCTAACCTAAATCTCCCCTGCTGCAATTTAAGCCCTTCTTAAGCCATTACTTCTTATCCTGTCCTCAATGGATAAGGAGGACAATATATCACTCTCCTCTTTATCGCAACATTGTACGTCAGAGGTGGGCAAACTACGGCCCGCGGGACCGTCCTACCCGGCCCTTGAGCTTCCAGCCGGGGAGGCTAGCCCCTGACCCCTCCCCCACTGTCCCCCAGCCCCCACAGCCTCAGCTCACCATGCTGCCAGCGCTTGGCAGCAGGGCTGCGAGCTCCTGCCGGGCAGCGCAGCTGCAAGAGCCGCCAGCCTGCCCCGGTGCTCTAGACTGCGCAGTGGCGTGGCTGGCTCCAGCCGGGTGGCGCGGCTGCCAGTACCGGTGCTCTGAGCAGCATGGTAAGGGGGCGGGGAGTGTGTGTGTGGGGGGGTTGGATAAGAGGCAGGAAGTCCCAGGGGGCAGTCAGGGGACAGGGAGCAGGGGGCAGTTGGATAGGCATGGGAGTCCCTGGGGGTGTGGATAGGGGTTGGGGCAGTCAGGGGACAGGGAGCAGGGGGGGTTGGATAGGGGATGGGGTCCTGGGGAGCAGTGAGGGGCGGAGGGTCCCGGGAGGGGGCAGTCAGGGGACGAGGAGCAGGGGGGTTGGATGGGTCGGGAGTTCCGAGGGGGGCAGTCAGGGGGTGGAAAATGGGAGGGGGCAGATAGGGGGTGAGGGCCAGGCTGTTTGGGGAGGCACAGCCTTCCCTACCCTGCCCTCCATACAGTTTCACAACCCTGGTGTGGCCCTCAGGCCAAAAAGTTTGCCCACTCCTGTTGTACATACTTGAAGACTGTTCTCTTGTTCCCCTCTGTCTTCTCTTCTCCAGACTAAACAAACCCAATTTTTGCCGTAGATCATGTTTTGTAAACCTTGAATAATTTTTTTTGCTCTCCACTGGATATTCTCCAATTTCTCCACATCTTTCCCAAAGTGTGGTGCCCACACTGGATGCAGTAGTCCAGGTGAAGAGTTATCAGTGCTGAGTAGAGTGGAAGAATTACTTCTCATATCTTGCTTACAGCACTTCTTCTAATGTGTCCCAGAATAACGTTTGCTTTTTTTGCTACAGAATTACATGTTATAGTGGATTACAAACTAACTCATGTTTAGTTTGTGATCCACTATAACCCCCCAAAGCTTTTCTGCAGTACTCCTTCCTAGGCAGTCATTTCCCATTATGTATTTGTGCAAGTACTTGTTCCTTCCCAAGTGGAGTACATTGCATTTGTCCGTATTAAATTTCATCTGATTTATTTCAGACCATTTGTCCAGATTGTCAAGATCATTTTGAATTCTAATCCTGTCCTCCAAAATGCTAGCAACCCCTCCCAGCTTGGTTTTATCTATGCCAGGAGTTCCCAAACTTGGTTCGTGGCTTGTTCAGGCCGCAAGATGCTTAGTTTACCTGAGCGTCCGCAGGTAGGGCTGCTCGCAGCTCCCAGTGGCTGCGGTTCACCATTCCCGGCCAATGGGAGCTGCGGGCGGCCGTACCTGCGGACAAATAAAGCGTCTCGCGGCCCGCCAGGGGCTTACCCTGAACAAGCTGTGAACCAAGTTTGAGAAACCCTGATCTATGCCATTATCCAGATCATTTATGAAGATACATTGAATAGAACCAGATCCAGGACAGATCCCTATGGGACCCCACTTTATATGCCCTTCCAGCTTGATTGTGAACCAGTGATAAATACTCTCTGAGTAAATTTATCTATCAGACAAGACTCTTTCAAAATTACCCTTTGGGACCCTGCACTTTCAACATAAACGTTAAACATGCTTCAGATAATGCTGTTATTTAAGATAATTGCTTTAGGCCTGATTCTGCTCTGAACACATGTAAATGAGATGTAACTATACTGAAACCAGTGGAGTTATATCATCATAAAACTAGTGTGAGAAGAAATCAGGCCTTTCCATCTGCTTTCATGCAATGGATTTACAAGATAGTTTGCCTTTTAAAACCAGGATGAAGCACCCCATGAGGAAAATGCTTAGAAGTAGCCTTAGAAAGAGGTGGCTGTTGATTTAACAATCAACTTATGTTTCTGGAATGCATCTGAAATAGGAGCTTGGAGCAGTGGTTTGAAACTGGAACTGAACTTTGTGGTTTGGACATAAATCTACTTTTCTGTAAACAGGAGTTAATAAGTGAATATACTCAGATTGTAGCATGTATTCAGATTACAAAACTACCTAAGGGTCCAAAGAGAATAAGAATAGCATTTAGAATAAATCCCGTTTCTCTTGAAAGGTTCATGTTCCGAACTGTGTGCAAAAAACAAGAAAATTGGTAAACGATGAACCATAGCATAATAGAAAACTGAACAGTTGTACTTTCTCTATATAGTTATTTCAAGATAGCTGGTATAAATTGATATGTCTCCATTGAAAGTCAATGGAACTACATCTGATTACACAAACTGATGACCTGCCCCAGTGTGTTCCTATGTAAAATGCATCTTTTAGTAAGATTTTTTTTTTGCTCTTTACACTTCTATTTGCATCAGAACAAATACACAATAAAAGAGATGTGGAAAAAATTCATAGAGACTTTTGATTATGAGGAAAAGCCATTCATCTCTGCAAGATATGTATGTTCTAATGGGAATTGATGCTGTCATATTATTTCCTGAGTGAGTCCAGTATTTGTCTCTCTCTTAAATTGTCTTCCTGGCTAGAACAATCCCCCACATTTATTATTCTCTGTATGGGACTTATTCTTGGGATGCTGTAGATAAAGTTATTGTAGCACTGTGGCTGCTATTACAGTAGAGTTGCAGGGTTTTCCCCAAAGCCCTGTAGAATCCTAGATCTAAAACAAGACTACTGAAAATGTGGCTTTTAGCTTAATGAAGTCTCTATTAGCTGCGTAGCAAAACAGCTCTTTGCTGTTGTTTCTTAGTGCAGCTCATGTACAGGGTCTGTTTTTGATCTTGAATACTATGGATTTAGTTGAATTCATCCTGTTTTGCAACAATGTAAAAGAGATCAGAATCAGACCCACAGTAAAATTATGCTAATTACACAAAATGGAAGCCACAGAGATGAGGGTATCAACCTCCAGGCTTGAGTCCTCTGGCCCAGATAATTACATCTAGGCAATCAACCTCATTTCCAATTAATAGCATGTTGTTTCATGTTACTTTTGTGCCCTTAAGGGGCGCCAGTCTCTTTTGCTTTGTACGCTAGTGCCATCCCTTCCCTGAAAGCCTCCCCTGATTTTTAATTTACTTACGAGTTACTTTAAAAGGAACACTTTCAGTTGTTTTTTTTTATTAGTTTCACTCTTTTCGATGAAGACCTTCAGACCATTTCCCTACATCCTTTACCAAAATCCTTCACTAAAATCTGACTCCAGATACTATTTAGAGAATTCCTTTATTTAGGACCCAATTGTGATCATTAGGAGTTAAGCGTGATTAACTCTGATCAGTGTATTCTGAATCTTTAATGCAGATCTGTCCCACTTATCAGGCCACCAGACAATGTGGTCCCTCTGCTGAGAAGTAGCAGGTGTCATGGCCTTGCAGGTCAGCTGTCCGTTGGAGGAGAAATCGCTGACATGGCCTGGCCGTATGCTTTGTGTAACTTGTTTAATTTAGGGCAAGTCTACTCTGCAAAATGAAGTTACATTGACGTACAGCCACCACAGTAATTAAATTGCTTTTGCATGTCCACACTGCACTCCTTGTGTCAGCGTCCTCATCAGGAGCGCTTTCATTGATTAAACTGTCAGTGTAGGGCATCGTGGGATGGCTTCTGAAAGCCAGCAACAGTTAGCTGATGTAAGCAAGGCAGTGTCTATACTGACACTGCGTTGACCTAACTACATTGAGCTAAGTGCTACACCTCTCATGGAGGTAGAGTTATTAGGTCGGTGTAGTGGGCGAGTTACATCGGTGGGAGCTACATTTTAGAGTAAATGCTTACAAAGTTAGTTTGACATAAGCTGCCTTACGTTGACCTAACTCTGTAGTGTAGACCATGCCTTACATACATACACCAGCCCTGGAGCAGAAGTCGTCAGGCAATCTTCTCTTTCAGAGATCTTGGTGCAAACACAAGAGCCTAGTTCCCAGGGAGCAACTCTGCCTCAAGAAATGGCTCTTGATAAAGAGATTCAGGCAAAGAGGAAGCTCCCTTGCTGCTTATCACAGCTACTCGAAAGAACCTGCATCAGATAACCAATACCACTGCATTTCCTTCCAAGACTAAAAACTTACTCTCGTGCTAAGAAAAAGAGCCATGTAAGACAGTAACAGCTCCACTTGGTGATCTCTGCCATCTGTGTGCTGGGTGAAATTCTATACCTGTACTATGTAGGTGCCAGACTAGATGATCATACTGATTGCTTCAGGCCTTAAAAACTTTTAAATCTATAAAAATATTAACTAGTGTTCTTTTCCTTGGGCTATTGAAAAGCCTCTTTCTGTTCTCTTGAAACTTGCTTTGCCATTATCCCTTCCTCTCTTTCCCATCACACACATATCACATAGGTTTGGTCTATACCTAAACTTAAGTCAAACTACCTACATTGCTCAGGCCTGTGGAAAAACTTTGCATCTTGTGCAACTTAGTTACGCCAACTTAATCCCCACCATAGACGCAGCTAGGTCAGTGGAAGACTTCTTCCATCTACCTACCTACTGCCTCTTGAGGGGGGTGGATTTACTACAGAGATGGGGAAAACACCTTCCATCGCTGTAGTAAGTGTCTACGCTACAGTGCTACAGCATCATAGCTGCAGCTGTGTTGCTTGTAGGATGTGTAGTGTAGACATGCCCTTATTAACTTTTTTTCTCTACCAGTGAATCAAGGGACTTGGGGAGGCTCAGTGGTGGTGACTGGTGTCTGTTCTCTGTGCCATTGTAGTTGCAATAGGAGCTTGGAGAAGGGAAGGAGACAGGAGATGGAATCAAGTATTCCAGATCAGACAGATAGGAATATAGCAGTTTGAGGCAGGGTTAGAGTGAGATTAATACAATAACCAGAGACCCTGATTTTGCATCTGGATCTATACAGGCTGACCCCTGTACCCATGCAAATCCCTGTTAATTTCAGTAGGTAACTTCAGTCTGCCCATGTGGGTCAGATTGTAGGATTGGATGCCTACATTTCAGTCGGCTGCAAAGTCTAATAGTTGAGTAATAAGCTAGTGACAGAATGGCACTTGGTAGTCAAAGTGCTAACAACCCTGCTACATCAGCTGTACCAGCCAGTTCCACTGATGAAATAGAAGCACAAATCATCATGGAAGCATGTAAGTAGAGCTAGGAAACTCCAGGATTTATTTGTGTTGTCAGATTTGTGTCTGCTGCTCTGTATATTGTTTGTTTACTTAGTAGTTATTGATCTTATTGAAACTGTGATACATTTATCTACTTATTTGGCTGAGAGCAAGCAAGATAGATCGGCAGAGGTCACCTTGGTTTCCTCTCTGAACATAGCTTAAAATAACTGACACTCATCACTGAGGACAAGTTAAGATGATTGTTCATAAAATTCTTATTCAAAAGAGTTTTAATGAAAGTGCAGTAAATCCCTGGGGATACGAGGCACAGGTCATTTTAGCCATGTTAACTTAAATATATGCAAAAATATATTAAACTAATCAAGGGTCAGAACTTCAGAGGTGCCCAACGTGTGCTGGCAAAGGATGCGTGTTTGTGGGATACCAATCACATAGACTAAGGGACGGGTGCCATTCACCACAGAGGGTCCACCTTAAGGGCTATGTGGGACTTAAATCAGGCATAGGGCATTGAGCAAAATTTACCCTAAGTGCACAGTTTGGTACACAAAATAGATCAATTTATGCACAAGCAGATATCTGTGTATACTTTGGATGCACGAGAATCTCTGTGTGCATACATGCATATATTTTATGGATGCAACTTTGGAAATCTATATTTGAAATTTAGGATCAATTATTCTACACCTCTACCTCGATATAACGCTGTCCTCGGGAGCCAAAAAATCTTACCGCGTTATAGGTGAAACCATGTTATATCGAACTTGCTTTGATCCACCGGAGTGCGCAGCTCCACTCCCCCCCCCCCGGAGCACTGCTTTACCGCGTTATATCCGAATTCGTGTTATATCGGGGTAGAGGTGTATTTTAAATAAGCAACAGCTAGGAAATTCATGCTCACACTTAGCACTTGTCTTCAGACATAAACTAATTAGTCATCATAACACTTCTTGGAAATAGATAAGTAAATTTTATCTCTATTTTACAAGTGGTATAATTGAGATGTTCAGTGACCTGCTGAAAGTTACATAGTAACTCAGAAGCATGCATGGCCCCAGTTGGAACTCGCCAATTTCTGGCTTTCAATCCTGTTGTCAGACCACTAGACAACACTCTATCTCTGATATGGATTCAGCTTTTTCCTACTTAACTTGTTATAGATGATGAATAATAGATGATGATGATTACTAATAAAGTTTTAATTGCATAATTATCAGGCTGTAATGATATGGTAGTGCTAACACCACTCATCATGTAATTGCCATTGTTCCCAGTGGCATTATCATGTAGTTAATGTCTTGCTACAGCAAAATATCCTGCGTTTTTGATGTTAACTATGCTGTTTAATTCCTCTTAGTGTCTTATGATGAACCCAACATTTGTCAATTCTCAGAGCAGTGCATGATTTTACCCAATCTACCTGCTGTCATTGGGACATGGCTGAAAGACAGATCAGAAAGGTCACTTTCGTAGGAGAGGCAGCTGCTTCTTCACTCACACACACACACACACACACACTGTCTCTCTCTCTCTCTCTCTCTGCAACTCTTCAGACATCATAGCTAATATCCTCTTCAGAGAGAACCTTGATTGTTTGTTTAGGCACATTTCTGAAAAGTGCCAATTCCCAACAGCTCTAGGCACTTACACAAAATAATATCTTGCCCTTTATAAACCGGTCTCAATTCCCACATAGCACCCAGCAAAATAACCTCTCCAGGCATCTCTCATGTCCTTCAGACAATACTTTCTAGCAAAATCTTGGGAAAACTGATACACCGTACAAAGTGCTCAGTATTTCAACAAATTCAGGAGGGAGGATCCCTCACAGAAATCACTCTGCCACCTTTTAAGTCATGGCGCTTTTAGTTCAAGCCCATCCACTGATTTTAACTGCAGTGGTATCTCCCACAGAGACAAACTAGTTAGGGCTTATCTACACTGACACTTTACCGTGCTGCAACTTTCTTGCTTAGGGGTGTGAAGAAACACCCCCCTGAGCACAGCAAGTTTCAGCGCGGTAAAGCGCCAGTGTAAACAGTACACCAGCGCTGGGAGCCGCGCCTCTCATGGAGGTGGTTTTTTTAGAGTGCTGTGACTACACAAGCCACGGCAGCGCTTTAGCGTTGCCAGTGTAGACTAGCCGTTAGTTAGCTAGATTCCAAACCATTTAGGGCTTTATAGGAGAAAAACTACATATAACCTCCTGGAAACTAATAAAAAGAAACTTGGCGGTAACTAATAAAAAAAACAAGTGTAGACTGCGGAGTAATGTTTTCTCCATTTGAAGTTCAACCTAATATGTGGGCAGCCGTATTCCACACTAACTTGCATTAGATGGTCTTAAATTGCAGTTCTGCTCTGAATTGTGACTTTGTAGGAATGGGCTTGAGGGGTGGGAGTGGGGAATCCAGTTATTGATTTGCTTACTTTCTGAGGAGGGAAAAAACGAAGTGTTTCTAATTACTTTGGATCTGAAGTCAAACTGAGTTTTCTCTGGCTAGTTCATCGTTGCCAGTTAATAAAGATTCTGTAAATGAAAGCTGCCCACATTTACATCTGTACAACTCAGTTTTCCTCAAATTGTGCCCTCAATTGCACCTGTGCCTTCACGAGATGATTTTGGAGACAGTTGAGTTGCAAACATGGCCCTGCAGTTGGAACTTGGTCAACAATTGTATATGATTTCCACATTTGCATAACAACGTTTCATTGAAGTCAGTGTGATTTGTTCATGTTACAAATACTCTACCATGGATGGTGCTACAATGGATGGTGCAGCACAATTTCCATTTACTTAATTTTATTTTCAGGCATTTAAAACGTTTGGCTGCTAAATTACACTCAGACATTTAACATGCCCATTCTTGGCTCATGAGCAAGATTTTATTTTAGGGAACCTTCAGATAGGCAAATATGTGCTGAAATGTGCAGAAGATAAAGGCAATGAGGACAACATACTATTCTGGCAGTCTTCACTTTTGCATATGTCAGTGGTTCCATACAATAGAGGCCCTGATGCTGCAAAGGCTTAAGCACGTGCTTGACTTCAGTGAGACTACTCATAGTGTGTAAGGGTAAGCAATACATAAGTCTCTGCAAGTTCAGGACCTGTGAATGCAGCCTTACTTATTGTAAACTACTCGGGGCAGGGACTGTCTTTTTTGTTCTGTGTTTGTAGAGTGCCTAGCACAATGGGATTTTGGCCTGTGACTGGGGCTTCTAGATGTTACTGTAATATAAATAATATAACATAATCTATTATATATTTTGATTTATAATATATAAAAAAGTAACTACTATGCATGATAGTAGTTTACATAAAGTCATAGGCAGTTTTTTTTATTAAAATTACCCATAGTGTCTAATCCACTTTGAAGCACTTGTTTGCAAAACAATTATTTTTCAAAACTGAGAGTCTTTGGGTCTATAACTGCATCATAAAGTAATCCAAGAAGTGGAAATTTTGTTTTATTAATTATCTGTATGACTTTTAAATGGCTATTTTTTCTTAACTATAATTTGGTAAATATGTAGTCAAAGAACATAAGAAACAAATGATAAGTTGTGGACTGAGTACCCAACTGTCATTTCCAATTTGATACCATTTAAAATAGTTAAGGTATAAATCCTTAACACAGGCTTTATATTGTTAAGAATAGACCCTTATCTACAGTATACAGATGCTAAAAGGCACGGGTGTAATACAACGGAGACTTGTTAAATATATAACCTTGGGGCACAGAAATGTTATTTCTTTAGGTTAATGTTTTGTTTTGTTTTCTGTTTCTGGTTGAAGAATTTAATCATAGCAGGATGCTGTTGAATCTATAATTACTTTTCAGATACAGTATTTATTTAAACTGATAATCCCATTTTATTTTTTGATTCACTGAGATTTATTCATATAAGATGCTGATTCCTTTAACAGGAACAGGTTTGTTGAAGTTTCATTATAGGCACAGGATGTGGGGGAACTGCAGCATCTCTATTTAGTATTTGCCTTGAATGAGTTCCATATTTTGTGGGCTTCTTGGCTCTGGCTATTGGAAATATACAGCCTTTCATCACCACTACTAGGTCACTTGTTCAAAGCTAGCTCAAGTCGTAGCTGAAAATTCTTGTCCTCTGTTGGCTCTTTCATGGTCTCAGTCCAGTCTCTAATACGTTATCTACATCACAAAAACTACTACCCCAACTAAATTGGCATCTTTCTTGGAAGCCTCATAATGGAGGCCAGAGATGAGCATGGAGCTACAACTATCTTCCTGAGCCCTAGTGATTTTTCCAGCAACTCATGGCTAAAGCATATGTATGGAATGGGAAATCTTGTATTGGCACTACCAACGATACACCTAATCTCTGTCCAAACTGCGAACTTGAATCTCCAGGGCTTTCATTTAGGAATGTTTCCCCAACAATAAGTTCACAGTAAAAACTAGCTAAACTACAGTGTGTTAGGTAACTGGGAGTAGGACTATGCTGTGTTGTGTTGCTGTCCATTAACTGTGGAACCCAAGCTTTCACTGTCAAGAGCGTTGATGCATACTTTCTCTTAGGTGCCTTTTTCTATTCCATGCCAGGAGGAGGAGTAAAGAAGGAACCACATATGACAGATGCTAGTCAGATTGTTTAGCACATTTTTGAAAGGTGCCATGGTGATGGACAAGTTATAAGAATCTGAATGGAATAGTAATAAAACTCCTGAGAAATGGTGAGCTCATGGCTTACAGAAGGCTATATAATCTAGAGGCTAGGGCAGTGGTTCTCAAACTTTTGTACTGGTGACAGTGCTTCTATATCCTGGGAAATTTCCCAAAATCTGGGAATTTTTGAGTAAAATGTTTCAACTTGGGAAATTGGGAATTTTCATTCAAAATCTAAATAATCCTGGGAAAATTTCATAAAAAGAAAGACTTTCCAAATCTCAGAAATCCTGGGAAGTTTTCATAAAAAGTAAAATATTTGCGCTTCTTTTAAATTTCTCTCAAAATGTGTTCTTTGATTGGTGAATATTTGTCACGTGATTTTCATAATCGGGCTGTGCTGCTCTTCTATTGGTGGTGCTTCAACGTACTATATCATGATGGCACAAGTGAAGTGACAAGTGCGCATATGCACTCACAACAAACCAACTTCAGCAACAGCTGGCTGGCGGGTAATGAGGAGATGGTTATCAAATTTATCTTCTAGGTAAGGTTTCTTCCAATAATTAAATATATTGCAATACTTACTGATTATGATTAGTTTCTTGATCTGTCATTAAATCTCTAAAATTTTGTATTTCGTGCTTGCAGTTGCACAGAGAATGTGGACCAGAGCATTCGGCTGTTCATAAATTTGAAACAGCACCTTCCTCCAGGCAAATATTAAATATCTTCGCCTACTGTGTTAGGTAATAATATATAATATTCCATTATCACATTCCATTATTTCAGAGATCTCTTTCCATTTTTTATCTAACATAAAAAATGAATAAAGAGACCGGTAAGGCTGGTGAGAAGAGGAAGAGGACTGCAGGAGTAGACAAAGATCCGTCCACGTCGAAACGTAACAACGGGATAGCACCCCCGACAGAGTATTGAAGACTCGGGGTGAACTTCCACCAAAAGAGAAGCCATCTACTTTCAAAAAAGCCTTTCAAGACTCATGGCTTCAAGAAGGTAAATACAAAGACTGGCTGCAGAAAGTAGAAAACAATTGTTTTTTACCTTATTGCAAATGTTGTGATGTAAAAATCCAGGCAGGTACTAGTGAGTTAGATAAGCACACTAATGGTAAAAAACATAAACAAAAAGTTGAGACAGTATCTAATACAAAGAAAATTGATGATATGTTTAATAAACAAGATTGTGAAATTAGAAAAGCACAAAAATTTGAAAAGCAAGTTAAAAATGCAGAGATTAGAATGGCCTGTTACTTTGCTGAACACAATGTCAGTATTCAATCTGTAGAACACTTGACTGAAGTAGTTAAAAATGTTTCCCTGATTCTAAAATTTCTGAGGCTGTAACATTAAAGAAAGATAAATGTACTGCTATAATTAGCAATGTTTTGGCACAAACTGAGACTGAAGAACTTGTAGAAAAATTGAAAGTTAATGAATTTAGATTATTCAGGTCAATTCATGTTTGCAAATATATCTGAACTGGCTAAAAAGGTTTTCACATTACCGCATTCAAATGTGGCATGTGAATGAATTTTTTCCATGGTAACTGACATAAAAACCAAAAAAAGAAACTGTATGACAACCAAAACACTCAATTCTAGTGTAGTTATAAGATCAGTTTTGAAAGCAAAGCAAGAGAAATGTTCTAATTTTGTAATTACTATTAAGCACTTGTATTTACATTGTAAAAATATGTACTGTAAAAATATGTACAGTAAAAATGACTGTGATAAAACTAGTAAAAATATTAATGATGGTAATGATGTTCCTAGTGACGACTCAGACCATGAGTCAGAAAATGGATAAAACTCAGAGATTATAATAATAAGGAAAATTATATAAAAGAATGTTCTTTGTTCTTTGTTTGCTTTTTTATCTTATTTTATAATCATATGTTTACTTTTTATTTTTTCAAAGTAACTTTGATGTACAATACACAGTAGGGCACATGCTGTACTTATTAATACTTTTGTTTTTAAAATAGTGAAATTTGTGTAAAATACATTGTTTTCTATAATTTCAATCCTAGTCCTCATGTGTTAAATATTTTATTTACTGTATAAGTAACATAAGTTTGAAATTGAAAAACATGTCTATACGTATACAAATTATAATAAATGTGAAATATCTTGAACGAACAAGAATAATTTGGATATAATATATATTATATAGTTATTAAAAGCACACATATTACGTTCCTTTGAGTTTTTGAAATAAAAAACTTTATCTGGGAATTTTTCACCAGATTTGGGAAATTTTTAGCGCTAGGTTGGGAGAAGTTGGCATCACGATATAGAAGCACTGACTGGTGACCCCTTTCACATAGCAAGCCTCTGAGTGCAACCCTCCCCCCTTATAAATTAAAAACATTTTTTAATATATTTAACACCATTATAAATGCTGGAGGCAAAGCGGGATTTGGGGTGGAGGCTAACAGCTCACAACCCCCTCATGTAATAACCTCGTAATCCCCTGAGGGGTCCCGACCCCCAGTTTGAGAACACCTGGGCTAGGGCATTGGACTGGGAATAGGAAGATCTGTGTTTTATTCCTGGCTCAGCCTTTGACCTACTGTGTAACTTGGGCAAATCAATTCATTTTTCTGCACCCATTTCCCCTCTGCCCTCTTTGTCTTGTCTGGTTAGACTGTAAGCTTTTTGAAGAAGGGACTGTCTCTTACAATGTTTGGTAAAGGGGCTAGCACAGTAGGACCCCAATCATTGTCAGGGCCTCTAGATGCTACTGTAATTAGAAACTTGTAAAGTTCAGTGGCTTACTGTAACATTTTGTCTCCCTACCGCTCTTGACTGAAGGCTGAGGGAATAGTGAGTCCACCAGATGACACTGACATACAGTGAGCATCATCTGAAAATGCTTATCCCACTCTTTGCTACAAGACAGCTGTTGTCTGCACCGACAGGCAGTAACATAGTGAGTCTTCTCAGCTGTTGTTTGCAAATGCTGTCGTGCAAAGGGGTTCACTCCTCATGCTTCTCTGAGTATTCAGCTTCTCATGTCCCTTATGTAGTGTGTGGCATCCTCATAGCTTTGCTTAGTCCTGCAGTACGTGCAGAGTCTACTCTAGTGAATCCACTGCTAACCAACTGCAAATTAATTTGGTTGTTGGGGCTGAATGAATGAACAGCTGTGTAGTTAATTATGCAGAATGGTATAGAAAAATGTAGTGCTAATGTTTTATACCCTCATTATCCCTGCAGTATGGAATATATTTTTCAACATGACAATGGCTAAGGCAATGTTTCCCACATCATTTATTTATTACAGACACAGTGTGGTATGCAGCTTTCTCTGCCTTAATTCTGGCAGAAAGGAGGGGGTTAGAATACTGAAACCTCAATGCAACCCTCTTTTTAATTCATCTGTAATTGAGGTCGGGGAAGGGGGGAAGGAATGCAGTGGATATATTCATCATCTAGAAAGATCTAAATATGCTGCTTTGTCTTGCTGCTTTGTGATGCAGCAGATGTATCAATGGATGGTCCCACCTTCACCTCCCTGCCTCCTCTCATCGAACAGTTGGCTGTTCACTCCATCATTCCAAGCTGCCTTTCTACCCTCTTCTGTTTTATTTCTGTTCCACCTCCTCCCACTTGTCTTATGCAGAACACTTTTGAACCACCATGAATAAGATAGCAAGGAAATATTCTCTCCATTTCCTCAAGTCACTCTTTCTCCCTCTCTTTTTTAGTTGCCTCTTTCTACTTTCATGGTGCTGTCTTTCATTTCATCTTCTCTTTGACTCTCAAACCTTCTTGTCAAGGACTGATTGTCATTTGAGAAGCTGATTCTGAGAGGGGGAGCAAGCTCAACTCCTCAAAGTTATTTAGGTACCTAACTCTCATTGAAATCAATGGAAATTAGTTGCCTTACCTGCCTTTGAGAATCTGGGTCCAAATCCTTATCAGAGAGGTGCATTAAGATCCAAACATGTCATGTGCCAACTCTGTCCAGTTTCCTTTGCGAAGATGTTCTATAGCTGCTGCCTTGCTACTGACAATGCTCTTTCCCACAATGCCCCAAATCTGGACTTGTCTAGTAACAATCTTCCTGAAGTAGCCTTGGCAGGTCGTGGAAAGATTGGTGGTCTCTGAGTTTACCTGGTCCTAGCCTTGTAGATTAGAACTAGAATTTTGAATTCAACTAAAAAAAAATATGTAGCCAGTGATTAATGTGTTCATGCCAGCTTTTGTTGTTTAGTAGAAGAACAGACGTATTAATTGTAATTTTTGTCTGACATATACCTTAATCACCAAGTAGATATCGCTTCCCTTCATGGGGGCGTAATCCAAATCACAGCCTGTCCCTTTCTGAACAGAAATCGCATCACCAGTGAAATACAACTCTGGGCAAAGAGCAGAAGCCAGGGTGATAAGCGATGGAGAGCTCATTGTGAAGTAGTGGGACGTGTCATCGAATAAAGAACTTTATTACAATACAAAAAACCCAAACTTTTCAACCTTTTATATCAAGTTGTGCAGACTCTCTCTTCTGGTAAGCACAAAGGAAAAGGTGATGAGGTTCTGTTTTTCCACAGAATGTAGATAAAGTGTTACAGGATATGTCGGTGTGAAGTCATCCTCTAACACTTGATCTAGGGTAACAGTGGATATCACAAATGTTTCAGGAGGAAATGATTATGAATTTTACTCTCCAAGTATTTGAATACTGTTATCACTTTTTTATCTTAATTTTTACCATATACTGTCTTCCATTAATTCTGTAATGTAGCTTTGGGATACACTTTGCATGGAAAAATGCAGTCACAAATAAAACTGTGCTGTACTGAAGTATGCTGACCCAAGGTCTGAGATTTCCTTTCTCTCCATGAAGTTTCCATCCTACACGTAGGTCTCCCAGATTTTAATAGTATTTTAACTTCTCTTTTGTCTGACTCACCTTATAAACCAGAATAATAGTCATTTTTCTTATATCTCAGGTTTTAAAATAATCCAAAATGAAATTCACGTATTGGTTCGGTGCCAATTCCAGGTGAGCTTAATTTAACTTCTGAGCACCTTTTTGGTACAGTTAGCAGCAGCTTAGTTGGGAGCCTTTCCAGGGCCAGTGTAACCACTAGGCAAACAAGGCAGCCGCCTAGGGCGCCAAGATTTGGGGGCGCCAAAAAGTGGTGTCCGGCGTCATAGGAGTCAGCTGAGTGGGGCAGGGCGGGGAGCGAGGCCTCCATAACAAACCTGCCCCCACAGTGAGGGGCGCCGCGCAGGATGGTCAGTGGGAGCCTGCGGCAGAGCAAGGAGGAAACAGCCCGCCGGGCATGGCGACCAGCACGGCCGAGGGATGGAGCCGTTGGGGGAGGCAGGACGTGGTCCTGAGCTCAGCTGAGCTTCGCCCTCCAACGCGACGTGCCTGGGGCCGGGCGCAGCTGCCTTCTGGGGCGAGGGAAAGTGAAACTAAACCCCGCAGCGCGACGGAGAGGAAAGGGCTGGCGCAGGTGCCACTTCCAAACACCGACACTCCTCCCGGTGGCACTGTGCCAATGCGGGGAGCCGGCCCTGATCCCCAGGGAGATCCTCACCTGCTTCCTGGGAGAGCCTGGCTCTGCCCTCCTTGCCCCTGGGTCCCCCCCCCCCCCCGGAGGGCAAAGTACTCAGAGCCTAGGAACGTTTAGAGACCCTGCAAGCTGGGGGCATTCTCAGCCTCCTCCTTGCTCATAGGTTCCCCCGGGCCAGAAGAGACCGTTGTGATCATTTCCTCTGACCCCCTTGTATTAATTCTAATGAATAATGCCACATTATGCAGTATTCCTTTTTTAAAGTTTATAATAAGCGATGCTCTGGGGGGAGGAGAGGGGGCGCAAGTTTTGCCTAGGGTGTAAAATATCCTTGCACCGGCCCTGCCTTTCATGCAAGAGGACCAGTTTTAACTCCCTGTTCAAAGTGCTCTCCTAATTAATCCTCATGGGTGGTAAAATATTCTGCTGCACCGCTAGGGGGCAGTGCATCCAGGCATGGTGGAGAAGAGTAAGATGAAAAAGCCTATTCCTCTGCATTTTAGATGGCTTCAGGGGAATTTATGAACCTTCCAATGTTCCGGTGTAGAAAGCTTGCCAAGAAGCACATTTAAATAAAATTAAACAAGAAGAGAAAGTTAATTATTTAAAGATCAGAAAAGTGTGTTGTGTACAGTAAGTTTTTCTTTGTTCAAATTACTGTGCTGTCTGAATGGTTTAAAATCAAGACGCTCTTAACTGCTTGCTTACAATGTAGAATAAAATGAAAAAATATGAGGAAATTAATTTGACTGCTCAAGAGAGATCAGTCTTAATAGATCTCTGCAACACGGACAAAAAAAGCTAGGAAGTTCTAGAATTCCAGCCTTTCACTCGCACTATTACGTGAAACGCAGATGGTTGGGTTTCCAAAGAGTGCATATTAATAATCACACTCTGAATTTCTTTAGCACCTTTCATCTGATGATCTCCAGGTGCTTTACAAATAACAATGCTCTTCTAGTGTAAATAAATACACAGATAAACAATGCATTTTTTCTGAATTCCAGCTATCCAGATTTCCATGTTATATGATACTCTCATCAGGTCCTGTGTTTACCCTTTGTTTGAAAGATGATTTTTTTTAAAAGAAACCTCTCCATTTTATAAAGCTTTTCTGAAATTCCATTTTTGGAATTTACTTGTATTATTATCCTTAGTTCCCAAAGCACATCTGTGGTAGAGCTGGGAATAGGACCCAGGTCTCCTGGCTCCCAGATTTGTGTATTAACTGATGACCATTCTTCCTCTTCTCACCATTGGGAAGTTAATTGTGCATTGCACGTACAAAAATGTGGAACTACTTTCATGTGCACTAGGTACTTCAGTTCAGCTTCTGTAAATAATTCTGTCTTTTCATAAATACTTCTGCGAGGCCTATCTGCTTCTTTTTAAAAATATGTAGACCACTCTGTTAAGTTTAGGTGTGATATTTGTGCTTTTCTAGTTATATTAAAAAGTCACATCAGCTTTGAAATACGTGGCCATAGCCTTGACCCAGCCACTTATTTTCATGCTGTTATTCAGGGATGAAATTGAGGTTTACTTAAGCCTTACTTAAGGATGTTAGTGACTGGAAATCGTGTACAGGGGAATTTGTAAATTATGAATCTGCCTGCAATTTTTGCATATGTACCTTTAATGCATCTTTTCTGGAAGTGTAAAGTACAATTTTCAAGATAACTTAAGAGAGTAACAAGCCTAAATTCCGTTTTCAAAAGTGATTTAGCCACTTAGGCTCATTGAAAATCAGTGGGACTTAGCTCCTAAATACCTAAGTCACTTTTGAACACAGGACTTAGGCTTCTAAGTCACTTGGGCACCTAGAAATTTTTACTGCCGGTCTCATATGCACTGAACACTTAGGCACAAGGATGTTGAATTAAGGGTTCCAATGTTTAACTTTGTGTCCTTCGTTTTGTTAAGTATCACAGTTTTGATGGCTTTTCAATTTAATTGTTGGTGCCTGAAGTCCTCCATTATTTATGAGCTCTTTTGCCTGCAACTGCTGTAATCTACTTCCTGATCTATTGTTTCTACCCACAGAATTATAGTCTGCTATGGACTGACTTCCAACCCACCTAGAGGTGCAATACAGGTCCTCCTAAGTAAAACATTAATCAGACCGGTGAGAGGTTTGAGCAGTGTTTTCCCGCTAAAGAATGGTATGCCACAGGTAAATGCTGTTCCTTGTGGTCACAATGTTATAAAGATCAATTTCAGCAGAAGAGGGAGGAAAACTAGCACATGTCCTTTGAAATCTTTTACTTATACATTTTTTCTGCCATTTACAAGGTAGAAACTCACAAAGCAGGGCTTGTGAGGGGAAAGAATTCACATATCCCTCCCAAATTCTGGGCAGGCCATGAGCACTTGTGTAGGGGTGAACTTCATGTAGGTTTTCAGAGCCACTAGAACCACATACTCATGGATGTTTTGGTATCTTCTTCATTTTGGACTAAATTTTTGTAAATGGCATCTTATTGTGGGTGCCTAAGGTTTTGAGGGCTCAGCTTGGATACTCAAAATCACAGGCTGCTTTTGAAAATCTCCGCTTATGAAATGGAAAAAAAAACCCTGAGGTATAGAGAGAAGTTGGTGGAATCTTCATCTCTTCATGTCTTCAAATCAAGACTGGATACCTTTCTGGGATATACATTCAAATACCAGTTATTGGCTTCAATACAGGGGTGACTGATTGAAATTCTGAGACTTGAGTTTATATGGGAGGTCACAGTAAATGATCTAATGGTTCTCTTCTGACCTTAAAAATCTATGAAAAATTAAGATTTGCCCAAGATCACAGAAGTCTTTGGGAGAGCCCTAGCCACAAGACCATCCTCTTACTCCTATTGACACTTAACTGTGGGGATGAGAAATAAATGTTAATCAAAAGACTTTAATACCATCAGAAGATGTTATCGGGGAGGACACCTATTTTGACATTGGTGTTCCTTCATTCTCCAAGTTTTCTCTTGGTAAAATGTTGCCAGGCACAATAACCTCTTACCTTTTTATAAAAAAAGTCATATATTTAATCTAGATGGCTATTGTTGAATTTTCTTGTGAGGCTTCTTTCCACTCTCCCTTGCAGGTTGGTGTGGTGAATAAATTAGTGCATATTTACAAAGCAAATACTGTCGTGGTAATTAGAGTCAAACCTGGAGCAGCTAGGCACTTACCTGCTTTTGTACCTTTTACCTTCCTGAAGTCCTCCTGATATTTTGCTTGTTGTGCGTGGGGGTGAGGAGGAGAAAAAAACTTAAACTCGCTGAAAAAGCGTCATATGCTCATTCTGCTTTACTCGCAGCCAGGCTGGATCCCCAGTCAGCAAGTCATTAAAGGTCATTAAAGGTTTTCACTGCAACAATCACTTAGAAAGACGACAATGGCCTATTATTGCCACAGGAAATATGCTTCTCTTCTTGCACCTTGACATTTTTATTAAAAAAGAGCAGTATTTTAGGGTCCAAAATTGCAGTAACACTACTGCAAGCTATAGGACTCAATCTTCAGCTGGTGTAAACTGACCTAGCTCCTTTGAAGTCAGTGGAGTTACACTGTTTTACACCAGTGAGGATCGGATCCTGAAGCTTACACTCTTATTTATACCAGCTGACTCCTAGTTTTTTTAGGACAAACATTGCACAATGCTGTGGCATTTATTTCAGAAGAGGTAGGGTTCCCCCCCTCCGCCCTCCTTGATGGCCTATTCATCTTGGCAGGTTCTCTGTGGATCACTGGAATAGTTAATCTTGTAGATATTTTGCAGATGAGCCTCTAAAGCGGTGAAGGAGTTAATCTTCACTTCAACACTGAGCACTTTTCTCAGTTTGACATTTTGCATGGCAGTTTTTCCTGCATCACAAAGCATCTTCATCTGTGCAGAAATTCAATGATCAGACTTAGGGTTGGAGTGTGGGAGAAAAGGAAAGGCTGGTCATGCACAAGTTAGACTGTTTTAGTACAGAATTTTGTAGGCATGAAAGCCCCTTAGGCATTTTTTCCTCATGCAATAGCTGGTTATTTTCTTAATTTAGACTTCAATTTTTTTTTAAATCTATATATTAGACCATAAACTTCTCATGCATTTGTTCTTGGCCTTTCTACCTGTCCTAGTTATTCCTTTTTTCACAGGTGAGTATCTTTCTTTAGCCTTATTCATCCTTATCATTCAGTATTTTTGTCACTTAGTTTAGTGGACAGAAGATTCCAGGGAGGTGCACTGCAAGGGAAAGTGGATGTGGAATAGGTTCCTAGTTACTCTTGGTCTCCTTCCTGGTTCCTGAAAGCAAATGGCAGGAATCTCAGTGGCATGTTGGGTATAATCATTTCCCCTATCCCCCCTGCAAAGTTCCCCCAGTCCCACCTCAGTACTCAAACTGGGATAGCTGAATGATGGTTAGTTTGCCACTGGCATAAAGGCAATAGTTAGATGTGCCACAGTTGGCTCACACACATGCAGAGCTAGGTGTTGTATGTAAGTAAATAGTGTTGCGTAACCAACCACTGCCTTTATATATAAGTATTAGAACCTGATTCTGAGAGGTGCTGAGCACCTTCACCTTCTTGATGGCACCACTCAGAACCCTTTTTTAAGGGTTGACATGGCATCTGTAGATCTTGTATCTGGTTTTTCTAATAAGCAACTATGATTCGCCCAAACTTAGGACTCAGTGAAACTGTCTGCAGTGATACACCTTGTGCTGTTAAGGCTTGATCTAAAGTTCATTGAAGTTGATGGAAACACTCCAATCCACACCAATAGGCTTGGAATCAGGCACTTATTTATCTGTAAAATCTAAAATAAGGCAAGTTTTTTAAAAACGACTATTGCTTCATGTATACCTCCATATTTCGATGCCTCGCTTGAGACTAGAGCTGGCCAAACCTCAGAATTTCTAGTTCATGGGAAATTTTGACACTTTTTAATTTGGTTTCAGTCCAATTTGGAATAAAACCAAGTTTTTCAAAATTTTCCATGAAATTTTGGAAACACAGACACTTTGTGTTTCTGAAATGAAGTATTCTCCCCAGGATCACAGCAGCTGCTGACTTTTCTTTTCAGTTTCACCACTGCTATTTAGTAGAGGAAAAACTGAAAACAACCTCAATTTCAGTCAGCAGCTGCCAGGGCAGTTCTGCCATGAGGACTGTTCTGGGGCTGGGGACCCCATGGTTTCCAGACTTTGGGCTCTGTAACAGGGTGTCTGGAAGGAAACCCTGGCATAGTGGAACTGGCCTGGAGCTGTGAAACCCTGAAGTCTCGGGATTCCCAGCAGTCCACCTTCTGAGCTGGTAGGAAGCCAGCAACGTTTCTGTTGTAAGCCTGCCTGTCCTTTGACAGAATGTAGCTGCACTTGAACTGTTTCTGTGAAACAGAGTTTTGCTGGAAAATTTCCAACCCACTCTGTGAGAGACACTTTAAAGTAGCCTAATTTTCAGAAAGTTTCTCAAGCTGAGCACCCAAAAATTGAGGCATTAGTTACTTTTGGCCCCAGGCCCCAGTGAGAAAAACATTGTGCCCGGAAGATTAACAAGCTCAGGCTCTTCCAGCCTGTCAAAAGGAGTAGGAGCTGCAGCAGCAAAGGGCCTGTACTGAGAATGTCCTACTACTGGGCATGGAAGAGTTACATTTCAAGAGAAACCCAACAGGTCTTAACCATTGTGGATGTAGAGATCCACAGCCTCTTAAATAACTGGGTTTCCATTGCTTCCTTTCATAGGGAGTGACAATCTTTAAGGAAGGATGGTTTGTGATTAAGATACAGTGCTGGACCATTCTGCCTTAATGGGGTGCTTTAATGAGTGACTGTGGGTTTATTCTTGTGTGATCTCAGGTGAGTCACATCAGCTCCCATCAGTGCCTCCATCCTGTGCCAGTAAAACAGGGATCATAATACTTCCCTGCCCTGCAGGAGTGTTGGGAACGTAAACTCATCAATGTTTGTGTAGTGCTTGGACACCCTGGTGATGAGTCCATATAAAAGCACAGTCAGTAATAATAAACAATGGCTTTGTACACAGCAGATGTTAGGGGTTGGCTACTGAGTGCTGAGTAGTTGCTTTTCTGGTAAGATGGATACTGCTCTGTTTATACTGTGGAACAGAAAGCATCGCCAGCGAGAAATTTTATACTCTGCTTCAATGATCTTTCCCTGTAACGTATTCCATGGGATTAGTACTGTCTGATGTTCTGATGAAAAAATTAGAACAATACAATATCAGTCTAGCACATGTTAAATGGATTAAAAATTGGCTAACTGACAGATCTCAAAAAATAGTAGTCAATGGGGAATCATAATGAAGGCGTGTACAGTGGGGTTTTACAGGGATCGGTATTAGGATTTGGCGCTATTCAACATTTCATCAATTATGAGGGAGTAAATGTAAAATCACTGCTGATAAAGATTGGCCAAATGGTAAATAACAATGAGCAATGGCAGATTAGCCACTGGGGCCTGTGCCCAGGGGCCCCTGTCAATTGGGAGGCCCTGGAATAATGGGCACCTCGTGCCCCAACTCACTCCGCCCGCCTGGCGCTCCTGCTGGGGATAGGGGGAAGCCCCCGCACCCCAACTCTGCTCCCCGACAGAAGTGCCAGGTGGATGGGGAAGCCCCCATGTTCCGACCTCATTTCCCCGGTAGGAGCGCTGAGGGGGGACTGCAGGTGGAAGGGGTGGGGAGGGGCCCCCACTTGCTCTGGCACAGGGCCCCCCAAAACCCTAATCCACCTCTGATGAGGAGGAAAAGGCATACAGAGCGATCTGGATGGCTTGGTTAGCTGGGTCTATTCAAACAAAGTACATCATAATACAGCAAAATACTAAGTCCGGCCTCTAGGAACAAGGGATGAAGGCCATATCAATAGAATGGGGGACTGTATCTGGGCAAGAAATTACTCTGAAAAGGATTTAGGTGTCATAGAGGACAATCAACGTAATACAAGCTCCTAGTGCAATGTTATGGCAAATAGGCTAGTGTGAACCTTGGCTATATAAACAGAGGAGTAGTGAGTAGGAATAGGGAGGTGATTTTACCTCTAGATAAAGCATTGATGAGACCAGTACTGAGATACTACATGAAGTTCTAGTCCACGATGTTGAAAAATTGGAGAAGGTGCAGAAAAGGAGCCTCACCAATTATTTGAGGGCTCGAGAAAATGCCTTATAGTGAGAGACTTAAAGAGCTCAATATGTTTAGCTTATCAAAGGGGACTCTGAGGGATGACTTGATCATGCGGTGTATAAGTACGTTCATGGTGAAAAAATGCCAGGTACTAAAAATGGGCTCTTAAATCTAACAGAGAAAGGCATAACAGGAATGAATGGCTGGCAGTTGAAGCCGGATAAATTCCAATTAGCAATAAGACACACATATTTAACAGTGAGGCTGATTAACCACTTTGAAAAACTACCAAGGGAAGTAGTGGACTCTGTTTCTTTAGGTCTTCAAATCAAGCCTAGATTCCTACCTGGAAGATATGCTTTATTCAAAGACACGTTATTGGATCCAATATAAAGGTAACTGGGTGAAATGTAATGGCCTGTCTTATATAGGAGGTTAGAAAAGATGATCTAATGGTTCCTTCTGGCCTTGAATCTATGAACTTCTGAACAAAGTAGTTCAAGCTGAGTGGCTGATTTCTTCCTACTTAGATCATTTTTGTATTATGTTCCCATGTCACTAGGGCTGGCAAGAAAACAAAAATTCCATTTTAGAAAAAAATGAAGTTTTAAAATTTGTTTTTGTTCTGTATTAGAACAAAACTGAGACCTTTCAACATTTTGAGAGAAAGACACAGACACCCAAGAGCTGATTTAAGTTTCTGCAATGCCTGATTCAGAGCAGGAAATTGAACCCAGGTCTTTCACATCCGAGCTGAATGCCCATACCACCAGGCTATTGGTTGTTTATGGATGGAGTTTTCTTTGGTTGTGACCTGAAATTCCTTCTTGGATCTGAGACACCTTCCCATCCAAACCAATACATTTCCACAAAAAGTTTAGGTTTTTATAAATCAGCATTTTCAGATGAGAGAGAATTTCATCAAAAAAAATTCCTGACCCAGCTCTGTTTGTCAGTAGTGTGAACAATTTAAATCTTGCTTAAATACTTGGTTACATTTTACTTATTAATTGATCTGATATGAATCAACTTATAAACTCTTTTCCTAGTGTTTTAAATAGCTGCTGTTGGGAAGAAGGAAGGCTGAAAGGATGTTCCCTTGAGGCCACAGGAGAAGTGGGGAGGTCCTGCGGTGTGGGGAAGAGAGCTGTGCTGAACCCTGAGGATGTCTCATCTAAAGAATCCAAACCCATTCTTCTTTGTAACTTGCTCTGTTTCCAGTTATATTAACATCTGCAAATTTAGAGATTTTGGGTGAAATCCTGGCTTCTTTGAAGGTAATGGCAAAACTTTCACTGTCTTCAATGGAGTCAGAATTTCACCTTATTAATTACAGTGGTTGAAAACCGCTTGAGTACTGTTAACAGAGTCAAGGGAACTGGAATCTGTTCCCAACTCAATTGTTGTCTTGCTGTGAGACCTTGGGTGAGTCATTTAACCTTTCTTGACAGTCTCCTAAAAAATAATAAAGTGGTTGGAGAGCTACAAGAGAATACAGTGCAAAGCATTACTATATTTTAAAAAATTATACATAACATGAACAGAGATCCTGTCATGAACATCCAACTCTTTTTCCACTTGGAAAGTTTCCACTTGTGCCTACTCTTTATCTCCTGCTTCTAAGAAACTTGTCAAATGCTTTTATTTTATTTAAATATATTGCATTCAAAGAATCTTTACCATCTAAGCACTTCCACTGACTCTAGGATGACAATAATATTTTCAGTGAGTTCCTGTAGATTGCTTAAGCATGACCTTCCTTTATTGAGATCCATGCTGTCTATAGCCCTAATCAAACTCTTGCTTTCTATATATTCCTCTATTCTGTTCTTTGAACACAGGCCCCGAGAGAGTTGAGGGTAGGGAAAAGGTAGTTGGTTGCATGCCGTTTTTGTGCTCCCATCCCCCGGAGTAGCCAGGCAACAATTCAGCCTGCCCATAAATTAGAGCAACTTCAGGGCTGTTCTGATTTACACCTGTTCTTTGTCACTCCCTGTTCCCCTGGCTTAGAGACAAATTCTCAGTTGTGCTGATTCACACTAGCAGACAATTTGGCCAGATAATACTAGGTGACTGTGAGAATTAGCCATCTAAATGTTTTACAGTGCCTTGAAATTATGATTTTTTAAGTGTGAAATATTATGAATATTTATTGTCATAAACTGTGATGTTTTTAGTGTTGGTACAATAGCACTGTTCTTTTTGTAAAGGTTGACCAGAATGTATTATCATGGGTACTTCTGACCCTCTCTGCTGGACTGTCATTTAGTATGATGCCCCAAGGAATTAAATGCAGAAGTTCCAAACTACTGCTATTTTGCTGCATCCCTATCATTGCATTCAGTTACCGAGACATACTTATAAGCTCCTGATTTGCCTTCTCTGCCAGAAAAATAAGCTGTGCCTGTCCTGTGCTCTTTTCTCTTGCAAGTGGATGTCATGCTGCCTGGTATGGGACATAGCTAAGAGCACCAATTTCAGGTCAGACTGCACTCTACAGGATATATACCCCAGACTGGTGGTATACTCTAGCACAGCGGTTCTCAAATTTTATCAACCTGAGGACCCCCATTTTTATTTAAAAGTGTTCACGGATCCCCCAAACCGCTTGCTCAGCCCCAGGCCCGCCCTCACCCCTTCACTGAAAGCCCCGCCCCCACCCTGCCTCTTCCTGCCCCCGCTCCACCCCTGCCCCTCCTCTTCCTCGCCTCTTTCCGCCCCTCCCCTGAGCGCACCCTGACCTGCTCCCCTCCCAGCGCCTCCGGCACGCCGCTGAACAGCTGTTTCCCGGCGTGCCGGAGGCACTGGGAGGGAGGGGGAGGAGTTGAGGGAGGGACAGGGAGGAGTTGATCAGCGGGGCCAGTAGACCCCCGGAGTAACCTTGTGGACCCCCAGGTGTCCACCAATCCCAGTTTGAGAAACACTGCTCTAGCATAAGATTTCACCACACCAGTAACAAATGTGTGCTTCCAAAATACTACACTAATTATTATGGAGCCACAGACAACCCCTTTAGGCCCTGTCACCCCTCATGCACCATCCAGACAAAACAGCCTTCCATGATAAACCAGAAATCACATATATTAGGTTCTTCCAGTTCCAAAGAACCAGACACATACCCCAGGTCAAAATATTCTTCAGATCTTACCCAAAGCCCAAGCTGGTAGCCAATCCTTTAGAACTAAAAACTAAAGGTTTATCAATATAAAGAAAAAAGGAAGAGAGTTAGAGGTTAAAATGAATCATATACATTACAGTTGATCTCAGAATTTATAGATCAGGATAATAGCATTGTTTTCAAATCTGCCAGTTTGTAATAAATCTCTCAGATTCATCCCAAATATTGGGATCTTCAGTCCATTGTTCAGAGCTCTTCTTTGTTAGAAATCATAATCCAGACATGTGGGGCAGGAAAGAAGCAAAGAAGTGATGTCACAGCCTCCACTTTTATATCCTCAGCTAATGTGCATGGAAAGTTACTGGCACAAACATGGAGTATTGGATCACATGTCCTTACATGCCATCACTGAGTCATGAGGCATCCACTGTCTACATGCCCTCTGAGGTGTCCTTGGGAGGGGCCTATTCGAAGAGTTGTTTCTCCTAAATGGCCAGTCAACCATGGCTGACTGGTCTTGATGTAAATTTGTCATGTGGGTGTTACTCAGGAACATGACCTGTTTGAAATACGAACACAGCAAATATTCATAACTTTAGGTACAATGATGATACACGGATTTAAACAGGATAATAATACTTAGCAGCTCATATTTCTTCTAATGATACTTTACAGGGACATACTTTGTACAAGTTTTATTGCAGTTGTATTACAGTGGTAGTAGCAGTGATATAAATGATCACCTTTCTTTCTATACAGAGTTACAGTGGGTTTGGAAGGAGACACTTTTTTTTATCTGCTCTGCTGTGTAGGTATGTTATGTTCACTCCCTTATTGCAAGGGGAAATTTAAAAAGATAAATATTCCTCTTGAAAAATAGCTTTCTTAAATTTTTGGTATGTCAAAAATGCTTTTAAAATGATGGTACACAGTGAAATATCAACACAATTGATAGACTTGACACCCATAACATTTAACAGTACATACCATCCAGTGTATGTTGAAATGAATCAGCAGTTTCAATTCTATTGCTGCCAGCAAAGGAATTCAAATAATAATAATAAACTCCATCAGTTGACACTGATTTGATCTTTGTTGGCAGTCTCATCAGAAAGGCCAGGGATTTGATGGCATGTAGAGCTGTTATGCACTCTTCTGCCTGGAATTGGTTCCCTTCAGGTCAAAGTTTGGGCACGTTAGGTGATAGTTTAGATAAGTTTGTACTGTAACTACCTGTTCTGTATGTGCTCTGTGGATAAATGAAGGATGTAATTTTCCAAGACTGTTAGTTGGGCACATTTTTTACTAGCATTAGGGTTTTTAAATTCTGAAGTCCATTTGATTCAATAGCTGAGAAACTTACAAGGAGTCCTTACTGTGCAGAGTTGTTTGTATTTCAGTAGCTCCTACCATCTGATGATCTCCACATGCTTTATTAATGCTAATGACTCTCACTAAACCCCCACTCCCAGGTAGGAAAGTTATAATGACACCTACACAATAAATGAGTAAAGGAAGTCAGTAACTTGTAGACACAGACCTTAGTATGGGGAAAGGCAAATCTGCATTGCTCGCTGGGAACACCAGGAGGTAGTACACCATAATGAGGCACAATGTGTATAGACATGGGTCTCTGTCTTTGGAATGTGTAGCATTATAGGAGGGACTGAAATTCTGCCTACCGTTCTCTGAGGGATACAAGTGTGGAGGTTTCTTATCCACCAGCCATCTTTCCTCCCACTCCCAACAGAGTAATGTTTCCAATTAATTCCACAGAACTGTATTTAAATAAATTATAAAGGGAAACCCAAATATTTAAAATGGAAAGGTTATCAGTGAATGCTGCATAAATGAAAATGATGAATGAATAAATCTTCCTGGTTACTATTATTTTAATGTTGTTCATAAGGAGAATCCTAATAAAGGGATGAATCAGTTCAAGATTTAAATTTGCAGTATGCTAAAATACAGTATTTAAGAACGCCTTGCTATATTGTAATTACCTAAGCATTTGTAAAACGGGGATGGCACAAGAGAGAAGGAGAGGCCAACTTCTAGAATTCAGAAATGCTTTAAATTATGTTTCCCAAATATGGATTTCATTTAGCTTTAATAAGGATGCTAAGTGAATAGCAGCTGTTATTAAAAACATATTTATTGATGCTTGACATCTATGTTATTGATTATTAAACTTCTCTGTGTATAAAACATTTTAATGGCCACTTTCTATTTCAGTAACTCTCTTGTTAAATCAGTCAAGTGTGTATTTGTTCACTAATTTAAAAAAAATTATGCAAAGTTCTCTTTTGAACTGAGCTTCTAGGCTTCGAGTGAGTGAAAACGTTAAAATTTATTTAATGTTAATGGACATGGAGGGGGCAAAAAAAATTCCAGATGGATCCTCTATCGTGGGAGATATGGTCTGGATGATTGTAAGCTGGATCCTTGCTCCAAGTGACCTTTAAAGCCATTTTGAGCAGGCAGCGACAGATTCCCTCTAGCACTGGGGAATCCTGGGGCATTGTAAAGCTGGCATAGCCAATTTTTGCCCTCCCTCTGTGCACAGGCTGTGTAGGGGGAAGTGAGAATAAGGACAGCTAGGTGTGAGAAGGGGCAGATAAGAATGATTAAAGGATTAGAAAACATGCCTTATATGAAAGAACTCAATATATTTATCTTAACAAACAGAAGGTTAAGGGACAACTTGATTACAATCTATAAAAACCTATATGGGGAACAAATATTTGGTAATGGGCTCCTCAATCTAGCAGAGAAAGGAATACCATCATCCAATGGCTTGAAGTTGAAGCTAGACAAATACAGACTGGAAATAAGGCATACATTTTTAACAGTGAGGGTAATTAACCATTGGAACAATTTACCAAAGGCTGTGGTGGATTCTCCATTACTGTAATTTTTAAATCAAGATTAGATGTTTTTCTAAAAGATACGCTCTAAGAATTGTTTGGGGGAAAGTTGTACAGCCTGTGTTATACAGGACATCCGACTAGGATGATCACAACAGTCCCTTCTGGCCTTGGAATCTATGAACAAACCTCCCCAGAAAGCATAATTCAGAAGAGCTCTTAGGCCGCCCTCAATTTTTCTAGTCAGTTTCAGACCCTGGTAGCCCCAGGGTCAGGGTAGGAGGAAGCCTTCAGTATTGGACCCATTATGAGGAAGGTTCTCCTTTAGGAAGAATAAAGGGAGAGGAAATAGACTTTGGGAAGCAAATGGAAATTATATGGAAAGGAGAGTCGCATGCCAAAAAGCACATGTCCCTTCAGTGCGAGGCATTGGATTTAAGAGGCTAATGTTTTCTGTGGTGATAATTACACAGCTAAGGGTGATGCAGATTTAATGGTGCTAATCAGAAGAGGCAAGAGAAAGCAAATATCAGATTTTAATTTCTGATTGGCTCTAGAATTTATTCTTCTCTGTCAAACCTGGTGTGAGAGGTTTGTTGGCTATGTATGTATTTTGTATATGGAAAATCTGGAAAATGTTAATCAAGGAGAATGGTCTGCATTAAAATAATCTGTTGACTTCAGCCAAAATGGAACATAATGTAGCATATAAATTCAAATATTTTAATTATCCTTCCACATAAATATTTTTAATTCTTTCTTGTCATGTGGCCATCACCACTGTTGACTTCGAATGCACTAGTGAGGAAAGAAGCTGTAATAACATGCTGTCTGTGCTACATTTTTGTAAAAACATATGCGTGATGCTAGGTTGCATCTATCCCTTTTATGTTTATTGCCCAGATGATATTTTGTCAGACTGTTTGGAGGAAGGTGTTAGAATTGGGGCAAAATTAAGATCCATTAAGAAAGGGAGCTCCTAATGAAAAAGCACCCCCCGCCCTTTAGCAGCATCCCTGGGAAAATACTCTTTGAGAGAGGCGGACTTCATGAAATATTTGGCCATGTGTTCTTTGTACATTTGCCATCTGGCCTTTTTTCTTTAAAAAAAAAAAAAAATCAAGAAAAATATTATTTAGTATGAAAAGAAGTTGAAGCTAACCAGAATCCAGTTGCTTTGCTTTAGGGAATAAAACAAAGATATTGTACATAAAATTGAAAGGAAAGGGACGTTTGTAAAAGCTTTCCACAATATCAGCCAGCATTTTATGTAGCCAGGATTTCAATGGAAGCAACCAGTACAGGGGTCAATTGCATCAGTTAGTGTTCAGCAGTTTTATAGCCCCTCATATCCATTAACTGTGGCACGTAATTACATGGAGCTGTTGTTGTGGATTCTTGTTTTTTTTGTTTGTTTGTTTAAGGATAGCAACCACAATTCTTCATTTTCCTGTCTATTACTTATTTCTCCGCTCATTTTCTATTACTAGTTACTGATTCTCTGTTAGCTTTCTATATATATAGTAGTTTTGCCTTGGATATTTGTGTGTGTGTCTGTCAGTCATCTATCTGTCTCTTAATATCAAGACATCCACCTGAGAGGTGGTAATTTCCCCCTTTTGTTCAATGCACACAAGTAGGTGGATCAATAGCACAGGAGACCGAAATGTCCCGAGAAAAATTCCAGTGGATTCTAAGCAGACTGTGTGCATCAAGTTCTCTTTATAAGTTCCTAAATGTTTCCACACGTTTAATTTGCTTTGATGTATTCTTGAGGAAAGTTTTTAAACCTTCGATCTGCCTATGCTATAGGAGTTGACTAATTTTGTTGCTATGGAGTGGTTTGTGAGTACAGTATCTCACACAATAAGCAATGAAAATTGGATTACCTCAGAGGAGGTGGATAAAGTTGTAATATACTGCATGTGTTTTCAGCAGAGGGATTCCAAATCTGTGGGAAGAGAGAGGACAGTAGCTGAGGGAGCTTTCTGTGGTCAGGGATTAAAAACTGCAGAGAAATCCTGTGGAAATAATCTCATGCTCTCTCTCCCTTTTTATTTTCCTGCAGAAAATACAGATATAATCATTTAAAAATAGAAATGACCCGATGCAAACCAACTAAACTGCACATCGTTTTATATAGTAATTGAATGGTTAGCTCATTAATGGCAGCTCAACTATATATACTGTGTGTGTGACATTCTATACCTTGGGGCAGTGTGCTGTAACCCCCATATACCTCATTGTCATATAATCGTGATCGTACATATAAAGCATGCCTTGTAAGGGGAAAGGTTATGATCTGCTGAAAGTCATTTGTCTATCCATATATGTATATCATTAATGCATATGAAGTTATGAGAATTGTGTAGTATGGTTGTTACTAAAATATGGTGTAAATTGGGGGAATCAGCCAGATATTAGCTCCCCAGAGGCAACAGCAAGGAAAGTAACCTACGCCCGGGTGGGGTGTCAAACAACCCATCAACAGCCATTGTCCAGCAAGGGAGCTACAATGCAATGACTCACCTGCATGAGGCCACACCAGGGGAATTGCTCAACCTTGCTTGGAGAGACTCAGTAATGCTCACCTGACTCTGAAGGGCAGGGGGCAAAGCCAAGGGGGAGGAAAGGACATGATAATAGGAAGAGACGTTTGCCATACTCTTCCTCTCTCTTCCACCTGCACCTACAGACGCCACACCAAGCGACTGAAGTGCTGATCAAAGGGGAGAGCCTGGCTGAAGAGCAACCAGCCAGCCTGTGGTGAGAAGCATCTAAGTTTGTAAGGGCATTGAAAGTGTTAAGATCAGCTTAGAATACATTTTGCTTTTATTTCATTTGACCAAATCTGACTTGTTGTGCTTTGACTTATAATCACTTAAAATCTATCTTTCATAATTAATAAATCTGTTTGTTTATTCTACCTGAAGCAGTGTGTTTGGTTTGAAGCGTGTCAGAGGCACCCCTTGGGAGAACAAGCCTGGTACATATCAATTTCTTTATTAAACTGACGAACTCATATAAGCTTGCAGTGTCCAACGCTGGTTGTGTCTGGGACCAGAGATATTGGCTAGTGTCATTCGGTTGCAAGTAGCTGGGAGCAGCTTACATGCCAAAGGCTGTGCGTGAACAGCCCAGGAGTGGGGGTTCTCACAGCAGAGCAGGGTAAGGCTGGCTCCCAGAGTCAAGGATTGGGATGACCTAGCAGACACCGGTCCAGACAACTCCAGAGGGGAACTTCACAGTGTGTATGAGTATATTATTACCCATGCACTTCTTTGTAAGTGCAAGACTATGTTTGTGTTTGTACACATAATATGTGTGTATATAAAGTGTGTGTGTATTATATATAAAATGTGAGCCATGTAGGGTGGCACTAATTGCCCTTTGTGTTTTTTCATTGGTTCTCATAGTCAAGATCAAACCAGGTGCAACCACTGAAGCATGTTATTTAATTGCTTTCACTGCTGATGGCAGCAGTTTCTTGTGGAACATCAGGTTGTGCCAGATAGATACATCCAGTAAATTAACTTGTCTAGTATGATTGGGTGAATCTATTATGCTGTTCAGCAGGGGAGCCATAACCACTTCAAGCCCTGATCTTATCAGATCTCATAAGCAGGGCCGGGGTGGGTCAGGTTAGGACTTCTATTCTCGACCTGTAATTCCCAGGTATAGCAGGAAGTAGTGATGACCAACTGAGGAAGTGACATTATTTTTCTGAGTTAGCACTGAAATGATGCCCCAACATGATGCAGGGGCTGCTGTGTGTCTGGACATGTTGCCTTTTTGATGAGGTGCTAAAGCAAATAGGGCATTACATTCTGCCCTCTTAAAATTTCCCTTGAAATTTCAGTTGGACATGAAATTTTCACATCTTCTCCTATAGCACTGCTGTGCACTGTTTCACCTCACAGGCAGTGTCACTTCAGTGGTTTGCTAAGTTGTGTGTGTGTGTGTGTGTATTTTCAGATGAAATGAACTTCACTATGTATTTTCATGGGGAAAAATACCAGGTACTAAAGGGCTCTTCAGTCTAGCAGCAAAAGGCATAACAAGAACCAATGGCTGGAAGCTGAAGCCAGACAAATTCAAATGAGAAATAAGGCGCACATTTTTAACAGTGACGGTGATTACCCATTGGAACAGAGGACAAACAAGCAACTGTCAAAGGAAGTGGAGGATTCTCCATCTCTAGATGCTTTTCTGGAAGAGATATGCTTTATCCAAACACAAATTATTGGACTTAATCTGAGAGTGACTGGGTGAAATTCTATGGCCTGTGATATACTGGAGTTCAGCCTAGATGATCTATTGGTTTCTCTGGCCTTAAACACTATGAATCTAAGGACATTAACATCAATGCTGTGAACTAATCATACCTAAGCGTGGAAGCTAACAATTGCATTAACATGGTGGTGAAGGTGAGCGAAGTAGGGGAGGTTGACCTAATGGTAGTACACTGTGTTGCAGTGAAAATGATCTAGGTCCATGTCGTAACCAGGGTTTCTCAGTCCCTGAATTGGCTGATGTTGGGCATGCTGGTAAGGTGCTATTGTAATTTTGTAAGGTGAAAAAACATCATGTTTTTTCTGCTTTTGGCTTGATTGTACCTTTTCAAATGTAGAAACATTGATGTGTTTCTTTGCTCTTTCCTGGAATCTAAGGGTTGGATTATTCAGTCTGCCAAGTTCACTTCATGGTGCTTTTACTTACACCAGCCAGTGATTTGGATTCAACAATTCCCCCTTTGTAAGAGGAATCTCCATGGGCCTTAAGGTGCTGGAGGCAGCATGTCCACCTCTTATACCATCTGTCAACTCACCCATAAAGTAAAGGGGAGGAAGGAGTTTGAGAGGAATAAACTGAAGGAATACTGGGGGTGAGGTGCTGGAGGCAGCAGCTTATGCCAGTTTTGGGTGTTGGATTAGGCCCCTGGCTTCAAGTTCTGCAGAGCCCTGGTGGTATCTGGTTGCCTCCTGCCACCACTCTTCACTACGTTCTAGTGGAGCTCCGACAGAGTGGAAAATGGGGGTTCACTTCACTATTTGGAAGCTTCTGCAATGCCAGGGTCTTTGAAGAAAAATAAATAGGCTCAAACAGACACTCTGATCAGTCCTCTGTTCTTTGTTATGTAAATCTCTCGCTGCATTCTACCTGACAGTATTTTGGCAGCCAGAGACCTTTGCCATCCTCAAGAGCATACAGAAGGCATCTTTAGGATCAGGTGGACAAGATCAACTTTCTGCAATTGCAGAGACTTACATTGGTGGCCCCTGTTTCCATCCGTCGTGTTCGTCAGTGTTTGTGTAATTTTCTAATTCATTTTCTTAAAGCTACAGTAAGAAACTGTGTAATGGTTTCATGCAATAGTATGTAAGATTTTACATACTCAATACTCTAGGGAGGCCTTTAATGTATAAGATGTCCTTAGGGGTCCATTTCTTTTTATTTATTGATTTTGGTGTACATATTAACCGGGAAGTCAAAATCTCTTTCTAGCTGTTTTCTCAAATTTTAAATAGGTTAGGAAGGCTTCTATGAAGTCATCAGTTACCTAGTTACTGCACATAAATGTGTTCCCAACTGTAACAGGTTTCAGATTTCTGGCTGAATTCCTTCTAGCCTGTGTCAGAAACCCCCACTAACTACAGACAGCTGCAGCTAAACAGAAATAATAACTCTGTGGAAGTGCCTTACACTGTACAGCAAATTGGGCTTCAGTTACTAAAATGCATTTTAGCTGTTTGTGACTGTATACTGTTGCCAGGATTGGATAGGGTATTTGGGATGATATAAATTTTAAGTAAACCTTCTTGTTACTTTTCCTACTGTCAAAACATTAAGAGTAATTTGGATTCAGGGAATTGTTTCCAGTGACCTGGATTCATTTGTTTTACCCCACCAATCAAATTACTTTTAAATATTTAATAACATCATAAGTAAAGAAGAAAGGGGGAGGAGGAATCAAGGCATTAAAAACTTTAAGGAATAAGTAAATCTACACTATAACAAACTCCATTCTCCCCCCTTTCTTGTCTCTGTTTGGACTTTTTTTTTTTACAGGGGAAAACTTTGGCTTGTAAGTGTCAATTATGGCGTTAAATATCCATGTGGGAGCGGGGGGAGAGGGAATTGGTTTAAAAAGAGCTCTCTGGTTCTGTTTAAAGTCTGAACTGACAAAGCTAGACAAACATACACAAATAAGGGAGAGAAATAAACAGCACAAGATGGGAAAATGCAGGTTCTCTTTGATATTTGCAGTTCAGCTAAGTTAAATTCTTGTTAGACAAAGAGCAATAGTAAAAAGGTGAGAAAAAATAGTTGGGGGTGGAGAATGACACACTCAGGGAATGGGGGAAGGAATAGCAAGGGACTTATTTCTTCTTTTCAGGAATTAATTAGGAAACCCCTGTGGCGATGTTGAGGTTACCTGATTTCTCTCTCCTGAGCCAGTCTAGTGAGAGTACTTATCTGGATTAGGGAAAAGAACTATCAGTTGTGCATGGTAAATGTTTGGCTCCTAGTATGTGGTGGTGGCAGCGGTGATCAGAGTGGTGGTGCTGATGCAGATTGATATATTGGGAATTGATATTGCTGTCCATAATGTCCTGCCCCACTGAATAAATTGCCAAGTGCCTGCTCCTAATAGGAAATGCTGGAGGGCCTCGGGCTGGCCAACCCTGATTTCAGACAGAGCCATGCCTAGGAGAGGTGATTGCCCTGTAAAGAGCAGCTGGAGGCTACAGTGAAGGGGGAAGCTGAGAAAATGGCAGGGAGTGAGAAAGGTTCCTGCAAGGAAGGCCTTCATACCAGGGGAGCTGAGAAGTCAGAGCCAGGAGGCTGAGCTCCAGCTAGGTAAAGCCTGGGAGTTACTGTTGAATTAGGATCAAACTATTGGAATGAGGGCTGGGGATTCCCTGTCTAAGGGGCAAGAGACATTGAATAGGGGTTGGGGCCTGGCGGGCCAAACTCCTGAAGAGAGAGAGACTTTGAATTGGGTCTCCCTAACAAAGGGGGAGAGTAAGAGACACTGAACCGGGGTCAGTCCTGGAGAGCCAGTGTGTACCCAGAGGGCTGAATAAATTAGACCCCCAGAAGGGGAGTGTTTAACTAACTTTGGGTTGAGTTGTCGAGTTATTGAGGAATTAAGAGGGGAAACAGAGGCAGGTGCTGCAGAGTGACCTCTGGCCATAAGGGGGCGCTGGGAGGCGGCTGACCTTGTTACAGGGTGGAAACCTCATTCCATCAAAACAAGGTTCTGATAGTCCATATATAGATGCTTCCTTTCATCTTAAGAAAGGAAATAGCCTTAGTGTATGGTCTCCGTCTGTCCGTTAGGAAGAACGGTAATCCAAACATCTGGGCTGCTACGGAAGAAAGAAAATTAAGTTAGGAAAATAGTTTCTATTTTAGCTGCATAGAAGAATTACTGTAGGATAGTAAAAAGTGAAAAACATAGACTTGAACCTTTAAGGCAAAGAACTATATAATGGAGAGGTGAAAAGAACAGTTGGGTTAATTAGAAAGTGTTCTATAAATATTGTTCTAAAAACCATATAATTTTTTTAAAAAATTCTCTTTATATATGTTTTGAACCATCTTTTAAAATTCTGTATCAGGGATGTAATCCATCATTGCATTCCATTGTGTGGATCAAAAAACTTATAGAAAAGTTATCATTTTCTGTTAGAAGCTGTAAGATTTTCTGGAAGGGAAGGGAATATTTTCAGAGACTTTATTTTGCTCTAAACTCAAATGTGACTCTAACTTTTTTGAGCCTTTAGTCAATAATGTGGACTAGTGCTCTGGAGTAATTTTAGAAATGTTCATAATTATAGAATTATATTACTGTAGAATGTGTGTGACATTTTTGTTTTGCTAATATAGCTTTCTGTAGCAGATAGCTATTATGCTAATAAAATATGTTAATACAGGCATCTCTCCTTAATTTGTCTTGCAGTCCTTCACTTGCATACATGAGGATCTTGCATACATGAGTGCTAAAAACCATGTGCATACATCTCTTTGCCTCAACTTTTCTCTGTCAGACAGAGGGATTTTATATGTCCTGGTAGACAGAAAGCCCACCTATTTCACACTTTCTAAGATGCGTCCAAAATTAGAACTGTTTGAAGTTGGTATCGTGGTCTCATTTTAAAATTAACCCATAGCTAATGGTAAAGCAGTAATATGAACTGTATTCTGTAAACTCTGTGCTTCCAGTTTTTGATGCTATGTGTTTATGCTTTTTATTTTGTCCTAAAATTGCTTGATTGTTAAGGGAAATGTGCCGTTTTCCTTTCATTTGTATCCTGCAAAACATTATCACTTAAGGTAGAAATATTTAATATTTTGAAGATGCTCCTTGCTGTCCAGAATGCAAAAAATGACTTCATTTTTAAATTGACTCCTATCTGAGTCATTAATCTCTTGGTGATATGCTGCATCCTTTGAAATGCAGTCAGAGGTAGAGCTGTGTGAAACTTACACATTTTCCTCATCAGGGGGTTGTGGAAACAGTGTGTGGGGATTGCGGACAACCGAGTGGGCAATGGAGTTTTTTCCATTCTGGTGCTGTAGAACTGTTGCATGCAGGGCTCTCATGGCATGATAAAGCCATTAAAAGCATTCAACATAGGTGAGAAGTCCTGGTATCAGTGAGGCTGCTTGGTAGTTGTGACTTTACTAGTAAAGTCCATGCTTAGATGTCATGTGGAGTGAAAGCCACAACCTACAGCTTTGGGTACTTGGACATGAGAAAAGATGTATTTACATGTATGGTACAATAAACGTGCCTCTTAGAATTGCTATTTGGGGTATTCAGCAGATCATTGTAATGGTAATATAGTTCCCCGTTTGACTTTGGAAATCATCTTTAAACCAAGAAAGGGGAAAGCCTCTTCAAGTAGTGTGTGTATAGCTCAGTAAGTACCTGTGTCTTTCCTCAAAGGTGAGTTAAAAATATATATTTTGATATTTTTTCTACTTGTGTATTTCAGTGATCAAAACCAAAATGCCATGAGAGCAATTAATGTCATCTGTCAGTTCCTTTATCTGGAGCATTGAGGATAGAATTTCTAAATGAGATCATGGCTGCTTTTTGCATCTGGAGGTCAAAATAACTTTCTGATGGAAAGACAGGGCTGGCCAGTGTCTACTGAACCCATTGTCGTCAAGTTGATCACCTTTAAGTGTCCAGTTGATCACCTTTAACCCAGGACTATTTTCAAAGGCAGGCAACATGTGACCACATGGATATTACACAGTTAAGAACAGTAGTGAACATAGGCACGTTTTACTAGAAAAGTTTAGATGTTTTTAGTGTTTTGCAAGGTGGCTTGAGCCATTCATAGGTCAGACTGTTAATTGCAATGTAGTGCAACACAAGGGGCAACTCCTGTGTGCTTTGAGTGGGATTGCATCTGGCATTTGTGCTCTATTTAATATTTCCTTCTCTTCAGGAACCACCACTGTTAATAATTACAGTGGGGAAAATGAATCCTTCTCCATGCCTAGCTGAAATTCAGAAACTCCATGCATTAGGGAAATGCTAAGTGTTTGGACTTTAAACTCTCGAGGCTTAGACTCAGTTGTATTAGTTCAGCCTCAGTAGTGGCAATTCTTCCTTTTCTCTGTCTGGCGTGGGGAATAGTTCTTGCATAGACTTCACCCATTATTGACTCTGGGAAAAACAGCTGGCCAGCTTTAGGTGAATTCCTTATCAAAATCTTTGTCATTGCAGCCTTATTGGCAGTGAGCCATGGCACTTAACAAGAAGGAAGAATGTCATCCTAGGAGGGAAACAGATAGCTTAGTTTTAATGACAAATGATTTTGCTTATTCGGTCCTAACTACACATTTGGCTAGAAGACCTTTTATCAGCTTACATCTTCAGTCCAAATTAGGTTTGAATAGCAGGCAGGAGGAGCTGAGCAACATTTCTTTACCATCCCATTGGAATATACAATAGCTAGAATATACAGTAGCTGGCCACAGAATGGAATACATAAATGTACTTCAGAGAGGGAATGCAAGTCACAGCCCTTTCATATAACAGTTGATTGTATGTTGCCTGATAACAGTTTTTGAGGTTCTTAGCAGTGATATGTTATTTCTTGCTTCCTGGGTGGGTGGAAAATTTTAAAACCATTTTGTTAAACCCTATGAATGTTACTTTGGAAGGATTGGTCAATCTGATTCTTAGTGGGACTTTATGCCAACTTTCACTGCAAATGAATTCACCAACATTCTTTCTTCAGTCTCACCAACAGGAAACTAATTTAACAAATGAAGGCTTTTCCTATTTCTCTCAGGGGTGAAGTGCAAAGAGAGGACAATTTATTCAAAGCATCTTAGAGGACACATTGATCTATATATAATAGAAGTGTCTAGTTTTGATCCTCAATCATGGAGGGTGAAATTCATCTCTGTGCAGAGAGCCATTTCAAGGCCTCCGAACCATTTAAACGACCCTTCAACCCATAGGCGATGTGCTCAAGTGTGCACAGAGCTGAACTTCATCTGGAAATTTTTTTGCTTTTTTGTCTAGTTTATGGGTATATTTCAACTGTTAGGTTGAATTGGGTTGCCAATGATTGAAAATATAGATGTCTAGTAGGCCTGCTCTTTCAATGGGAGTTTTGGATGCGCGAGTGTAAGCCTGTGGGCTGTCGTTCTAGAGGGAGGGAGCTCTTTGTTACCATCTATTGGTGAACTGGAGAAAAGGATGGAATGACCCAGCCCTTATTTGCATGTTTCATGTCCACCATCCTACTGTGAACATTTTGATCATTTGCATTAAAATTCATTTCAGTTTTGAGCATAGAGGTCTTGAAATGTTATCCTTATTGTGTAACAAAGGGGCAACAGAAATGTACTTAATATGCCCTGAGTGAGGAGTTGCCATAAACAGACCCTCAGTCTTGCAAGACTGGGTAGTGGAGCTTGGACATAAGATACAGACAGGGAGAGGAAAGGGTTCCTATCTTGTGACAAGGAGTAAATCTTTGTTGACAAGGACTCTGGTCGTGGGTCCTATATGCCATTGAACTCCATCTGCAGTGCAATGATAGAGCTGACTGCACTCTGTTATGGGCCCCTTCCCCAGCACCACTAAGACCACCATTAGAGCCATAATCACCTGAGCTGGTTAGGGAGTGTAGCCTGAGGATCCAGGCTTAGCATTGTGATGAGAGATGATGTGGAGGTGGTGGCAGCAAGATGAGGTGGTGGAGTTTCTGGACCCAATCTGGCACAGAGACAATATCGTGGTGAGAGGTAGCAGTGCAGCAAGAAATGGTGTAGTGGCAGCAGCTTGGCAAGAGATGACACAGGTGACAGCAAGGTATCCCTTCACAGAAGCCAGGCAAAACTTTCCCCTCAGTGCTGGAGTTGGACCTGCATGACTGCACTCTCAGGCCTTGGAACTTTACTAACCACTGACAACAAACTGTGAGTAGGATGCACCCGAGGGGAAGGGAAGAAAATGAGGTGTTAAAGGCATGTTTGTTCTTTGAACAGTCACAGACAGGTGGGGAAACTGAGGTAAAGGACTATCGCCAAAGAAGCTGTGGGATGGGTGTTTTTACTTATTTATATAAACTTATTGTTTTTCCCAAACCAATGCTGTGCTCCTTTACCCTTTATAAAGTTTTCTTGTTTTGTACACACTCGGTGCTTGTAACGAGTGCTGTGAAGTATGCCCATAGAAGGTGTTCAGTTTTTCCCAGGTTACTGGGTGGAAGCTCAAACCACTGGTGTTTGTTTATTTTAAGAGGAACCCTAACTAGATATTTGAACCTGGCCCTTCTTGGTGGCCCTGCTTGCTGCCAACATCACCTGGCTACCAACAACATTTGGCTGAAGGGTTATACCAGGAATGCAGAATTTGGCAGCTGCTATCAATATTTATGAATGAAATTGATATTTCTCATTTTTGAAGTGGGAACAATGGCAATATTTGGCAAAGGTTTGTCGTGTAAAGACAAACTATTCATCAGAAACCTACTTTGGCCTGTTTATACAAGCAGTGTTAGTGCAAGCAGCTTGCACTTCAGCTGTTTGTACTCTCTGGAGAGAGAACTTCGTTCTCCAGGGCAGGGAATCTGGAACCTTACATAAGCCCAAAATTCACATGAAATCTTGGAAGCAGAAGGAAAAAATACCCAACTAAATAAAAAAACACCGCTTAGCTCTATTTTTGAAGGCTTATATTTATATCATACATACTTTTAAAAGGTTACTACCATCTGATGAAGAGATGCGTAAGGAGTCGATTGAACTATTAAAGCTAAAATATCTTTTTCTTTAAAGAAGAGGCATGTTGTAAGGAGTATCAGTTTCACTGTGAAACATCAGGGAATAACAAATATATGAAAAAAATCATAATGAGCTAATGTGGGGTTTTATATATAAATATAAAATATATATTTCTATAAAATCAAACAAAACCCCCTTTATGGAACCATCGAGATATGTTTGTATCAAAGCTGAGTAACTGCATGACCCTGTTCTTGTAACCCTTGTCATATCTCACTTCCTCCCTTCTATTTATTACTGTCAAAGTGTCCTGTTGAAAATTAAGGCCTGATGTTACAAACATTTCCACAGATGAGTCACGTTACTCATGCTAGCAGTCCCATTTGATGTCACTGGCACAAAAAGTGTGAATAAAGTTACTCGTGTGTAAATGTAGGGGTGTTATACTGTAAACAGTGGTTAAGTAGAGTGTTTGCACTTGAAACATTTCTTCAGTTTTGAAATTGCCAATTCCAGCTATCCCCCCTATTTTTAAGTATAGAGAAATCAAGCCACATGTTACTCAGTTCAAAGGTTTGTGCTTTTACACCTGCTTTGTACATGATTTTGCAGGGTAGTGGATGGAACTGCAAAGAGGTTTTTGGTGGCCCGGGGCAAAATCTAATATTGGAGCCCCTCCCCCCCTTAAAAATGATCATGGAGATGAAAGAGGGGAAGGGACAGAGGATCAGAGGGCCCTGTCCTGTGGGGTCACTGCCCTCCACATGAGGATGTGCCTGTCCCTGAGCTCCAGCCCTGCTACTGGTAGGAGTGGTATCTCCAACTCAGCTCCTACCTCCGGGCTCTCGGCTTGGCGGGTTGCCTCAGGCTTGGTGTGGTGATGCAATTGGCTGGGGGATCTGGGCCCAGTCAGGCTGAGCATGTTGTTCCCTGCATTATTGATGGCAGGTGCCAAACCTGAGTGGCACTGCGACCCTGTGCACCAGGTCACAATGCCTCTCACCCAAACTTTGGCCTGGCCGCCCCTCCGTCACTTTGGGGGCCCTCTTAAACAAGAGGCCCAAGGAGAGCTCCCTGCATCCCAGGGCAACCCTAGTAGTGGGGAATCAGCCCTATATAAATGCTAGTGGACTCAGCATATATTTATCTATTTGTCACTTTACATTACTTTAAAGATGTACAATACTGGAAATCCCCCACCTCCTGCTGGGTATCTCTCTCTTAATTTTTCCCCTTCGGAAGTCTTAGGTGAAACTAGAGCTTTTGAATTATGCTAGATTGACAGCCCTGGAGACTAAAGTCCTCTGTTCATCCATAGATTTGTGCAGAAGGTTAGCGGTACTGCCAGCTTCCCTGCCAGTGTGTCTAACCTTGTTTAGAAGGGCCATTTATAGTGGTGAGAATTCAGTCTCTAATCCATGGCATCTAGGCTGAGATTGCCAACAAGGTTATTGCCAATTAGTGCTAATTTTGTTGGTAGCTTTTGTAAGTAAAACCATTCATAGTGTTTCCTTGCCCTTTGTCGTTTGTTTAGTGTTGCTCACTGTCCGTGCTAGGAAGCTTATGTCTTGGTGCCAAACTGGATAGTTTAAGAACTCTGACTTGCTGAAGACTTAATGCTGCAGGTCTCTCTCTCTCTCTCTCTCTCTCTGTGTGTGAAATAAAAACTTTCACATTTGTAAATGTGAACTCTTGAATGGAGGCAGCATGTGCAGGTGTTAATGGACACATCTCTCCTGCCAACATTTGCCTATCAATTCAAGCAATTATTATATCCTGGGCTAAGGGAGAAGAGTCAGTGGGACAGATCCTCAGGTGGCGTAAGTCAACATGATTTCATTGACTGCAATAGAGCTATACTGATTCACAGCATCTGAGGATCTGGCCCACTGTAACAGAATGGTGGTGTGACACTGCACCCCATATTCTTCACGGTAATATTATTATGATATGATTATGGCATAATTATGATGCATTTTGTACAAGACAGGTCATATGAGGTGTCATTGGAAAAGTTATGATTTGCTGAATATGATTATCCTATTTGTATGCATGTATCATTTTTGTATCTAAAGTTAGGAATATTGACTATGTATCTGTATTTCAATCGTACTTACTCCTGGTGACACCCACAACTAGCCTTTCTGCTACAACAATGAAGAAGCCAAACAGAGCTGATGGCCCATCAGCAAAGACAATGGACCCTGGAAGAACTTAACCTTCCTGTGAACGTTCCAGACAGCCTGTAAGTAATGGCTGCTATGGCTCAGCAAATTTTGCAAGGGCATGTAACCAGGCCACATGACTCTGGACTCCATCTTGGGATGTCCGTGTTTTTATACAAACTGAGTTTGGGACAAAGGGTTCCCACCATATGCTAAAGCTATATAAGGCAGGGAGTGACATTTGTTGATCTTCACTCCCCACACAAGAAGATTCCTGGAAACATATGAGGAACAAAGACTGAACTGGGGGAAATGCTGGACCCAGGCTAAAGGGATTTCTGGCCTGTGTATGAAAACCTGGGGATTCCAAGCTGCAGAGCAAGTGTAGCTTGTGCCTTAAGAATCTGCAGCCTGCTTGTATCCTCAGCCAGGGTGAGAATTTGCTAATTCATATCCTATCTTTCTAATATCTTAGACTTAGTTTGCATTTTTGTTTATTTACTAGGTAATCTGCTTTGATCTGTTTATCACTTATCACTTAAAATCCATCTTTTGTAATTAATAAACTTGTTTTTACTTTATCTAAACCAGTGAGTTGGACTGAAGTGCATGGGAAATCATAGCTCAAGGGACAAAGGCTGTTGCATATTCCTTTCCACATTGGGAGGCGGGGACGAACTCTATGAGCTTACATTGTACAGTTCCCTGTTCAGCGCAAGACTGTATAATTTTGGGTGCATACTCCAGGGGAGAGGAGGGGGAAAGGGGGTCTGGGGAGTTGAGAGTTACCTTGGCTTTAGCCTTTCTACTGTTGGTTCGTGCAGTGACTAGTCAGAGAGCCTGCATGTAACTTCAGCGGGCTGTGTCCCTACCTGTGTGAATGCTGGTGGAAGTGTAGGGCCGGGAGCGGGTCTGCAGCTTGTCACAGAAGCACAGTGAGAGAGGGAGCCCAGGCTGGTGGGTCAGAGGGCTCAGTGGTACCCAGTTCTAAGTGGCACCCTGGGGGGAACGCATTACAGGTGGGTATGGGTATGTGCACTTGTGCATTCGCTTACAGGAGAGTGAGAGGTAAGCAGCAAGGATCTGGGTAGGAATCTATCATGGTCTAAAAATAATCCCAGTCTAGGACAGATCAAATAATCTGAAGACAGATCACTTCTTCTTAATGAAGATTTTTCTTAGCTTTACTTGAGGGCTGCTGGAGAGGTCCCCACTGTGTCAGTAAACTGTCCAAGGTATAATTAATGACTAAACTCTTTTTCAGGCTTCTCTGCAGGGTAAAATCAATTTTTCAAATAAATGTTTTAAACTTCCAGGATATTCCCACATTCTTTGGCATATTTTGTCTGGAAGCTACCTCTCCTTCCCCTGCAGAAGTGAGGATTACCTCTACTCTTCCCTTGCTATTTTTGTTTCAGTAGTGCCTGGAGTCCCAAGTGGCATAGTAACCCAGGAATGTGACATTACACATTATGAGCAGCATGGTCAGGGCCGGATTTACACCATAGATGCCCCTAGGGACAGCATCTTCAGCGCCCCCCCCCCCCCGCCGACAGGTGACCTTTGTGTTGCACACAGTTTTAGAGAGGTAAGGTGACCCTAGAACGTCAGTTCCCCTAGACACGTGCCTACTGTGCCTAATTGGAAATCCAGTCCTGAGCGTGGTACCTATTAGTGTTTGGCTTTATCATTCTCTGACAGATAAAATAAATTGTAATGGCTTTTAGGGGCAGGGCAAACTCTCTGTTCAATGGGTTGACCACCTGCAGATTCAGGATCTGTCATTTTCTGGGGATTTGTGATTAATGGAGCCTCAAGTAAAAATCCTCCTTAGTAATTAGTGAGAATATGAAGCCAAAAACCCATTGTTTCAGCTGGCTGGTATTCCCTCTGAGGAGAACTATTTCACGCTGAAAATGTTCATTCCGCATTATATATTTTAAAAAATGAATAAAGGGGGCAAGAGGCAGGGAAGCCTAATCAGTCCCAGTCTATAAGTGAGAGTCAGGTGGTGGCTTTCTTAAATTTGGTTCAAAGATGGATTAAAGGTTCTTGTAGTACTTGTTAATTCTGAGTAGTGATTGGTACAAGGTGGAAAATTTGACTCTGGATCCAAATCCAGATTTAGAAATTCTTCCTTCCCACCACTAAAACTCAGGTATTTATGTTTGAGTAATTTCCGTGATTAGAACAGTTGTGAAATTCAGAACCTAGATTCAGAGTCCAATCTCTCCTACAGCCAAAGTTTGGGGACTTTTGCTAGTGGGGTTTTGGTTTGGCCCCATCATTTCTAATTCTAAATCTGTTTTGTGGAAATGAGACACCTACCACAACTTTGTATTTTACATCCAGAGGCATGCCTTTTGCAGTCAGGAAACTTTTAAGGAAACTTACTGCTGAAAGTAATGGAGGAAAATGAAATTCTGCTGGCTGTTGCTTAAGACTTACAGACGTAAAACACACATGCAATAATAATTACTTTTAAAGTTTAACTGGAAAATTATAAAATATTTGGCTATTAACGATACCACTTTTAAAATTAAAGCAGTTTTACGCAATGTCTTCACAATATTTGTGTGTGTGTGTGTAAAGTCTCAGTTCTTTCATTTAATGTCTACACTTGCTAACTCAAAATAGCAGTTCAACTCTCTTCTCACAACCTCTCCTTCAGTCAAAGTATTAATGCCCTATTTGATTAAGAAAATGTCCATTGTGATCCTGCCCAAAGAACCACAAAAAACTGTGTCAGATCGTTAGCTGGCGTAAATTGCCATAGCTCCATTGCCAAGGATGTGATTTATTATTCTTATTTGTCATGTTTATTACATTAGTGCTTGGGAGCCAATTCTCCTCATGCAGTGTTTCTTTTCATGACTGGTGTGGAGAAAGTAAATAAGGAACTGTTATTTACTCCTTCTCATCATACAAGAACTAGGGGCCACCAAATGAAATTAATAGGCATCAGGTTTAAAACTAACAAAAGAAAGTATTTTTTCACACAACGCACAGTCAACCTGTGGAACTGCTTGCAGAGGATGTTGTGATGGCCAAGACTATAACAGGGTTCAAAAGAGAAGTAGATAAATTCATGGAGAATAGGTCCATCAATGGCTATTAGCCAAGATGGGCAGGGATGGTGTCCCTAGCCTCTGTTTACCAGAAGCTGGGAATGAGCTACAGGGAATGGTTCACTTGATGATTGCCTGTTCTGTTCATTCCCTCTGGTGCACCTGGCATTGGCCACTGTTGGAAGACAGGATGCTGGACTAGGTGGACCTTTGGTCTGACCCAGTATGGCCGTTCTTATGTTCTGATTGCACTGTGCCAGCATTGTGTGTGTGTGTGTGTGTGTGTGTGTGTGTGTGTGTGTGTGTGTAAAATGAGAGCCCATGGAAGATAATGAGCATAGGAAGGCATTTTGATAGGTAGATTTTTTTTTTTTAACTGGGTCCCTTTTTACATTTATTTTTTCTGCCTCTTTAAAGCATGCACCTCCATTATACCTACTGGAGTTGGAGGAAATTTCGATCCATACTTCCCTCCCTGTTAGATCTTATCTCTCTAATGGGCCAGAACAAACGCCTGATTACAAACACACCATACTGATCATAGTGAAAATTCAGATCTGGATCACCACCATGAATCTTCACCATTTTTATTACATTTGGTAAATTTTGGTGAACAATTAACATTTGTATGAAAATAGGAGAACCTTATGAAGATCATCAAGATTTACACAACCTGAACTGTGCCTACCATGCAGCATCAGGAAATAATACAAATGTGCATTGTCTCAGGAAGGTGCACATTGCCATTATTTTTGTATGGAAATAGCAGCTTCTGATTACAGTGAATTAATTTCAACATAGTACAGCATGCAAAACTGCCTGCCATGAGGTAGAGTCCTGGACTTGCACCCCGTTCCCTGATGGAAGCCTGAATTATCACTTCGCTCCCTGGTCTATTTAAAAGCATGACTACTTACCTTTTCATCCATTTATAGCTACCCGCCCAACTGTGTTTTAATCTGTGTATAAATTTAATTAAGAGAAAAATTCCATGAATGAAGAATCGTGATTTGAGTGGCATTAGCTATGGGTGGGCCCTAGGAATCTTTCCTCACCTAGTGGTGAAGTATATCTGACTCTAACCAATTGTGTTCATACACAAGGAGGCAGTATAAGTCTTAATTATTTGAGACTGTTCAACACCATATGTCACTATGCAATATTGCCAAGCCCAAAAGACTGAAAATCAGGAGTCAGGCCCTCCAAAAATCAATTGGCTTAAATCACAAGTCTTTTTTTTTTTTTTTTTAAATAGGGTTTAGATTTTTGTTGTTGCCTTCAGTGTTTTGAGCCTTTAGGGTTCATATTTTCCAGCTTTTTTTCTACAACGCTGGGTACTAAAAATCTTCCTTAAACAAGGTGGTATTCTTGCTTAATCTCATGGCTTCAGGAACTGGGCTTTAAGAAAAAACACCAAATATTGCCAAGCTCATGATGAAATTGTGAGAGCTGGCCAGGAGCGGCGCCAGGGTTTTTGCTGCCCTAGGCGGCAGCGCTCCTCCTCAGTAATTGGCGGCAGCTCCTCCTCTGAAGTTGCGTTCTCGGCGGTGGGGGTCCTTCCGCTCCGGGTCTTCGGGGTACTTCGGCGGCAGGCGGAGTGAGTGAAGAACCCGCCGCCGAATTTCCGCCGAAGACCCGGAGCGGAAGAAGCCCCTCTGGGCAGCCCTGGTTCTCGGAGGCGTTTCCGCGGCCGCTTTTCTTCTCCCCCCCCCCCCCGAGGAATCGCTGCCGAAATTCCGTCGAGGGCGGCGAAATGGTGCCCCCCACATCCTGCCGACCTAGGCGACCGCCTAGTGTCGCCTAGTGGAAGCGCCGGCCCTGGAGCTGGCAACACTGTTATGTCACTGATATTTCTATATAAATACAAATTAAGTGTCATAACTATTCTGCTGTGCATTGAAGTCCTGATTTACACATTCTGTCTGTGCACAGGGATTTTATTTTGAATTATCATTTGGCTCACGCTGCAGGAAGCTGCTGATTTGTAAAACAGTTTAAAATTCTTGATGTGCTGCGTTAGAGGAAAAAATCTGAAGCATTTTTGACTAATCAATACAAGTTACTTAAGAACCAAGCAAAGACCAGGGGGAGTCTAAATTATCTAGCATTTTATTCCAAGTTGCTTGTGACTTGGGGTCACAACAGCTAAGCTACTTTATAACAATATGATGAAATAGCTGTTTAACATTTGAAATTCACTGTATGTTGTGTGCTGACGAGCACATTGTAATTTTGTTTCAACATACAAACAATATTTAATAAATTAGATCTAGATTCTGCAGTTGGAGTTGTATATCTGTACTGCCTGCTGACTTTAGTAGGGCACCATGTAGCACAAGGGTCCTGCCCAAATGAATCTCATTGCAGAATCTGGGCCTTAGGTTCTTTCTACTTCATTTTCCTGACAGGTTCTGAGTTCCATGTTTCTCTGCCACAGCTGATGACATCACAAACATCCAAAGCAGTGCAGGGTAATGCTCTGCTTTAGAGGAGGGTGTGTGTGTGTATGTGTATGTGTGCTGGAGTGTATCTGGCTCTTCATGATCCCCTGCTGGAGGCCCTGCAGTCCTACTACAGTCTGTCCCAGGAAAGAGCAGTGAAGGTGGATCCTCCAGGCCTGCTTAGGGAAACCTTGTGGAAGCAGCCAATCAGAGCCCAGCAGGCTTAGATAAAAGGAGCTGCAGGGTGTTAGCAGGGCAGGCCCTGGCTGGGGTGGAGGGGTGGGCTAGCTAGTTGGTTGGCTAGCTGCACTCTGGACGAAGGAGCTTGATGGGCTGTGTCATAACTATAAAGGGAAGGGTAACAGCTCTCCTGTGTACAGTACTAAAAACCCCTCCTGGCCAGAGACTCCAAAATCCTTTTACCTGTAAAGGGTTAAGAAGCTCGGGTAACCTGGCTGACACCTGACCCAAAGGACCAATAAGGGGACAAGATACTTTCAAATCTTGGGAGGGGGGGGGAAGACTTTTGTTTGTGCTCTTTGTTTAGTTGTTGTTCACTCTTGGGACTGAGAGGGACCAGACATCAATCCAAGTTCTCCCCATCTTTCTAAACAAGTCTCTCATATTTCAAACTTGTAAGTAAAAAGCCAGGCAAGGCGTCTTAGTTTTACTTTGTTTTCTCAACTTGTAAATGTACCTTTTACTAGAGTGTTTATCTTTGTTTGCTGTACTTTGAACCTGAGACTAGAGGGGGGTCCTCTGAGCTCTTTAAGTTTGATTACCCTGTAAAGTTATTTTCCATACTGATTTTACAGAGATGATTTTTAAGTTTTTCTTTAATTAAAAGCCTTCTTTTTAAGAACCTGATTGATTTTTCCTTGTTTTTAGATCCAAGGGATTTGGATCTGTATTTCACCAGGAGTTGGTGGGAGAAAGGAGGGGGGGATGGTTAATTTCTCCTTGTTTTAAGATCCAAGGGGTTTGGATCTGTATTCACCAGTGAATTGGTGAAAGGTTTCTCAAAGCTTCCCAGGGAAGAGAATTAATTTTTGGGAATGGTGGCAGCGGACCAGATCTAAGCTGGTAGTTAAGCTTAGAAGTCTTCATGCAGGCCCCCACAGTTGTACCCTAAAGTTCAAAGTGGGGATACAGCCTTGACAGGCTGCATTTGCTAAACCTAGGAGCAAGAGGACCTGAGAGTTCTAGCCCTAAGGTAACAGCCAGAGGTAAGGAGACTAGGTGGGCCCAAGGAATGTAGTAGCAACCAATTAAAGGAATCAGTATGTGGTTGATGTTTATAGGGTCCCTAGGTTGGGACCTGGAGTAGTGTGCAGGCCTGGGTTTCCCCAATGGCAAAGTGGTCTAAGCCCTGAGAAAGAGAAAAGGCTCATTTAGAAGCCCAAATGAAGGGTGGGATTTCAAGGGCCCAGAGATGGGGCTGAAGACCTTGGGGAGGGCTGACAGTTTATTGAACACTTTGCTACCCTGGAAGGGGTTTATTTGTATTGACTGTGACTTGGCTGGAGGGCTGAGCCATAGACCTACAGGGGGTGCCAGGAGTGGGGAAAAGAGTTCATTAGCACATCCAGCTGCTAGAAGGTACTCAGGAGATGAGTGCCCCCTTTTACAATACGTATTAAAAAAGTTTAAGAGTACTGTCAGGTTAAAAGCGTTGTGTGTGTGTGTGTGTGTTAAAAAAGCATATTTCCTTATCTGTGACTACTGAAAACTTTGGGCAAAAATCTCATTTACTTCTCTCTGTTTATATTCATTTACTGTTTACATTGCATTTTGTTTGAACAAAGAAAATAGACGGGACAACTTTGAATGTATATTGTTGTCCAGTTGACAGATGTGCTAGGATAGAATAGAATTAGTTCACTGATGGCTGCTTTCTAATACGTTTCACATTTTGGTTCTCTAGCTTTTAACAGGATGCTGCAGTGCTTGGGTTTCAAACACTAGACCTGATCCTTCAAGGTATTCATCGTTTCCAAGGCCAGAAAGGATCATTGTGGTGATCTAGTCTGATGTCCGGTATAACACAGGCCATACAACTTCCTCAAAATAATTCCTAGAGCATCCTTTTTAGAAAAATAATCCAATTTTGATTTAAAAATTTGCAGTGATGGGGAATACAGCCCAGCCCTTGGTAAACTGTTCCCATGGTTAATTACACTCACTCTTAAAAAATGTATGTCTTTTTCCAGTCTGAATTTGTCTAGCTTCAGCTTCCAGCCACTGGATCCTGTTATACCTTACTCTGCTAGATTGAAAGACCCATTATCAAATATTTGTTCCCCCTGGAGGTACTTACACTATAATCACGTCATTCCTTAACCTTCTCTTTGTTAAACTAAATAGACTGAGCTCTCTGAGGCTTGGTCTACACTTACCCCCCAATTCGAACTAAGGTACGCAACTTCAGCTACGTGAATAACGTAGCTGAAGTTCGAAGTACCTTAGTTCGAACTTACCTCGGTCCATACGCGGCAGGCAGGCTCCCCCGTCGACTCTGCGGTATTCCTCTCGTCTAGCTGGAGTACCGCAGTCGACGGCGATCACTTCCTGGTTCAACTTATCGCGTCCAGACAAGATGCGATAAGTCGAACCCAGAACTTCGATTTCCAGCCGCCGAACTAGCGGCTGGGTATAGACGTACCCTGAGTCTGTCACTTTAAGGGATGTTTTTAATTCTTTAATCATTTAATCAGACATGGTATATCTTGATTTTAGTAAAGCTTTTGATACTGTTTTGCATGACCGTCTCATAAACAAACTAGGGAAATACAACCTAGATGGAGCTACTATAAGGTGGGTGCAAAACTGGTTGGAAAACCATTCCCAGAGAGTAGTTATCAGTGGTTCACAGTCATGCTGGAAAGACATAATGAGTAGGATCCCACAGGGATCAGTTCTGGGTCCGGTTCTGTTAAATATCTTCATCAATGATTTAGATAATGGCATAGAGAGAACACTTATAAAGTTTGTGGATGATACCAAGCTGGGAGGGGTTGCAAGTGCTTTGGAGGACAGGGTCATAATTCAAAATGATCTGGACAAATTGGAGGAATGGTCTGAAGTAAATAGGATGAAATTCAATAAGGACAAATGCAAAGTACTCCATTTAGGAAGAAACAATCAGTTGCACACATACAAAATGGGAAATGACTGCCTAGGAAGGAGTACTGCGGAAAGGGATCTGGAGGTCGTAGTGGACCACAAGCTAAATGAGTCAACAGTATAACACTGTTGCAAAAAAGGCAAACATCATTCTGGGATGTATTAGCAGGAGTGTTGTAAACAAGACACGAGAAGTAATTCTTCTGCTCTACTCTGCACTGATTAGGCCTCAACTGGAGTATTGTGTCCAGTTCTGGGCACCACATTTCAGGAAGGATGTGGACAAATTGGAGAGATTCCAGAGAAGAGTGACAAAAATGTTTAAAGGTCTAGAAAACATGACCTCTGAGGGAAGATTGAAAAAATTGGGTTTGTGTAGTCTGGAAAAGAGAAGACTGAAGGGGGACATGATAACAGCTTTCAAATATATAAAAGGTTGTTACAAGGAGGAGGGAGAAAAAAATGTTTTTCTTAACCTCTGAGGATAGGACAAGAAGCAATGGAGTTTAGGGTGGACATTAGGAAAAACTTCCTAACTGTCAGGGTGGCTGAGCACTGGAATAAATTGCCTAGGGAGGTTGTGGAATCTCCATCATTGGAGATTTTTAAGAGCAGGTTAGACAAATACCTGTCAGGGATGGTCTAGATGATACTTAGTCCTACCATGAGTGCAGGGACTGGACTAGATGACCCCTCGAGGTCTCTTCCAGTCCTGTGATTCTTGTGGCTCTTCTCTGAATCTTCTCCAGTTTATCAACATTCTTCTGGAATTGTGGGCACCAGAACTGGACACAGTCTTGCAGCAGCATTCACCCCAGTGCCAAATACAGAGGTAAAATAATCTCTCTGGTGCCACATCCCCTGTTTATACATCCCAGGATGTCATCAGCCCCTTTGGTCAAGCATCACACTGGGATCTCATGTTCTGATGATTATGCACCACAACACCCAAATCTTTTTCAGAGTTGCTACTTCCCAGGATAGTCTCCCATCATGTAAATATGGCCTGCAGTCATTCTTTCTAGATGTATATATTTATGTTTAGCCATATTAAAAAGCATATTGTTTGCTTGTGCCCAGTTTACCAAGTGATCCAGATCCTGCTATGAATCAATGTCCTCTTCATTATTTACTACTCCCCCATGTTTGTATCATTTGTGAACTTTATCAGTGATGATTTTGTGTTTTCTTCCAGGTCATTGATAAAAGTATTAAATAGCATAAGGCCAAGAGCCAATCCCTGCGGGACCCCACTGGAAACATACCCGCTTGATGACAGTTCCCCATGTAGAGTTTCATTTTGAGACCTATCAGTTAGCCAGTTTTTAATCCATCTAATGTGTGCCAACTTAATTTTATATTGTTCCAGTTTTTGAATCAAAATGTTGTGTGGCACCAAGTCAAACACCTTATAGAAGTCTAAATATGTTATGTTAACACTATTATCTTTATCAGCCAAACTTGTAATCTTATTAAAAAAAAAGTTTTCTGATCTATTTTCCATAAACCCATGTTGATTTGCATAAATTGCATAATTATGGTATTCTCCTTTAGTTCTTTATTAATCAAGTCCCATATCAGCTGCTCTATTATATTGCCTGGGATTGATGTCAGGTGACAGGCCTATAATTATCCAGGGCATCCTATGTACCCTTTTTAAAAATTGGCACATTAGCTTTCTTCCCGTCTTCTGGAACTTCCCCAGTGCTTCAAGCCTTATTGAAAGTCAACATTAGCAGTCCAGCGAATTCTGCAGCCAGCTGTCTTGTAACTCTTGCATGCAAGTTATCTGGACCTCCTGATCTAAAAATATCTAACTTCAGTAGCTTCCGTCTAACATCCTTCAGAGATACTAATAAAATGGAAAGAGTTATCACCATATGCTGAGATTATATAATTTCCCCCCTCCACAAGTACAGAAGAGAAATATTTATTGAACACTTCTGGCTTTTCTGCATTATTATTGATAATTCTAACATTTCCATCTAGCATTGACCAATACCATTGTCAGGATTCTTTTCGTTCCTAATATATTTAAGAAACTCCTTCTTATTATCCTTAATGATCCTGGCCACAGATTTCTTCTTATATACCTTTGTTTCCCTTATAAATTTTCTATAATTCCTAACTTCAGATTTATATTCATTACTATCAACTTCCCCTTTCTTTCATTTGTTATATATTATTTTGTACAGATGCCTTTGCTTCCCCTCTAAATGAGGTCAGTTCTTTAGCCTGCTTAGTCACCTTTGATTGTCGGATTTTGGCTTTTGGGGCATCTAGTGAGGTATTCTTAAATGATTCCCAATCATCATTCACATTTTTCTGATTAAATTCTTTCTCCCAGCTGATTTGTCTCATAATTGTTTTCAGCTTTGTGAAATTGGCTTGGTTAAAGCACCAAGTACATATATTACTGAGCAGCTTCAGGTGTCTTTGCAGGAATTAGGCCCAGTGGGCTCAGTACATGGAAATATTCAAAACCCATTATTGAAAACTATATATTAATACTGGATTTCATAAAAGCAATTTTTACAAAACTATAATCGAGCTACTCAATAATGTGCCCTTAAATCTTCTCATAATTTCTTATTGTTTGGGATATTAATTATTACTATTTTAAACCAAATATTATTCTCCTTCTAGAAGTTGTGAGTGATTCCATGGTGCTACCTTTACAGTTTGTCAGCTTGATTGACTTGAATTCCTTCCTATGTGGCCTCTGAATTTTTTGTCTTTTTACCCCTGTAATTGTAAAAAATTCATTGCAGTGTACTGCGGTACAACAAAAAATGTGTGCTCTGCCTTAAAATGGGGGGAAAAATGAAACCTCCCTCTTCAATGTTTGGAATGAGTTGGTTTAGTGGAATCCAGATTTGAGAAACCGAGTTCTTCTGCCCAATAAGCCCATTTATCCATAATTTACTAACAGTCAAAGCCTGTTATTTGCTTGTCTTTCCCTTACTGAGCTGACTGACTGGTTTGAATTTCATGACTAAATGAATTTCTAAGCAGTAGTTTGTTCCATTCTGGCTTTAAGGCTTAATGAGAATGTAATGTACCCCATCTGAGGTTTCCGTTTGATCTTATAATAGTAGGAAACGGACAAGGAGATTGCACTAATCATTAGGAATTGTTAGTGTACTCATTTCTCTCTACTCTAACCTGGAGTGACTGTCTAATGCATGGTTTGGAGTGGTTCATACAGTCAAACAGAAGGGTTATATTATCTTGCTTATGTAATGGCAGAGACAGAAATGTATGTATGTCAAAGTGGTTTAGAGAAGGCTGGCCATCTTTGCAAATGTCATTGTGGTAGCAAAATTAACGGGAAGGGGGCCCAATGCTTATAGGAATATAAAGAAATTTTCAGTGACGTTAGTGTGCATCTCTCCCCCAAAAGCTACTTCCTGTCCCACAACTGACCTTGTTTTCCTCACATTCTTGCAACTCAGAGTTGGCCTCCTCTCCTTCTGCATAAAATTAAAGCTCATCTTCATTTCTTTTGAAGCGTTCAAGAATTCTGCTCCTGCCGGCATCCTTCCCTCTGACACCTCTTCCCGTTTTAGCCTTATCTATAGTTATGGGTTACTTTAACCAGTTACTCACCCCAAGGTGAGGGTTTATATCTACTTTAATCTGTGAGAGTTCAGCCCCAAAATTGACTTCAGAAGAGAGATACTCAATAGAAGGGCTATGGTGCACAAGAGGAGCAACACAGTGTTCTTTCTGTAATTACTTTTATTAGCCAACTAAATGACATTGCTCACACTTCAGTCAGGCAAAGGAGAGAGAAAACAATATGGTATGTCTAGCATTGCATTACTCACAGCATGCATTGAGGAGAAACCCATACTCCTCATCATAATTCTTACCCACTATCAACATCACCAATGGTCTTCATCCAGGCATCTCCCAAGGCACCCAGGCAGGAATACAGCTTTTACAATGTATTACACTGAGGCCCACTGGGGTGTATATATAGTTGTGAAGGTTTTAACCCATTTTCCTTATTTGAACTTCCACATCCAATCATTTTTGGGCTGCCCTGTTTTCCTTGTTAGTTCCCCTTATACTCATTAACATTTATATCACCTCTTATCACCATAGTAACAGGCAGTTACTTTAAGGAAGTCTCTAACATTTCACCTTGGCTATGAACGGTCACTTGTGTCTATTGATTACTGGTAGACATTATCCAAACATCAGCATATCAAAACATAGACACAAGCTCAGCAAATGTATTATTAACTAACTTATGCTAACTTATTTGTATAATAGGATAAGTTAACTCTAATTCCTAAGGCCTAATTCGACTAAGTTAAGTGTCTTACAAGCCTGAGGCCCTTGGGCTCTGTGTTACAACATTAATGAATACTTATATTTCATCTCTATCCTAAATATACAGGATATTTTTTATCCTTGGCTACACCTTTCTTTCTGTATCACTGAAGGTTCTCAGTTTGCTGCACCACTAGGTGCTGCTTCTTGTGAGTTGTATGGCATTTGGATCGTGAACAAAAAGTAGCAAAGGCCAGAAAAAAAGCATTTTCCCCTATACTGATTATTACAACAGTGCCTCTGGGCCAGCTGAGAGCAGGGGCCTTGTTGTGCTTGGCACGGTAAATAGAATAAGAGAGAGTCCATGCCCCAAAGAGTTTCCAGTCTAAATAGACAAATGCTAGTGGAAAGAAGTAGAACATACCAGTAGAGCGAACAGTGTGATTGTAGCAAATGTCGCACATGTTCTGCAATTTCTTTCATTTGCTTTTGTTATGTATGTAACCCTTCTGCCCATCTAGTTGGCAGCAACAAGGGCCGGGTTCTGTATCTAGGGGTTCCGTTTCAATAACACAATGCAAAACCAGCTCGAGCCCCCACCCAGTGACCTGGGACAATTACATACCACCCCCCTGGGTACCTCTAAGAGGCAATACTTCCCCTCTCGCAAGCACGGAGTCTGAGTGTAGCAGAAAATGTTTAATAACATGAGGTAAACGACATCAGCATAAAATTGGAAAAACACCACAAACAGGATTCATAACACAAACCATGAGCAAAACCCACCCCAGCAAATTGGGCTGTGTCCTTTCCCTTCGGTTCTTGAATCCAGCAACCCAAAAATCACCCAGAGTCCCCAAAGTCCAACACCCCCAAAGTCTCTTGGGGTCCAGCAACCACCCAAAGTCCCAAAAGTCCAACAACCCCCAAAGTCTCTGTCCCTGGTCAGTGCAGCCCCAGAGTAAAAGGAGGGCACGCAGGGTGTTAAGGGGCACCTTACGTGATCCGAGGCTGGCCAGCCGTCTGTTTCTCCGTGGGAGTTCCGCCACAGCCTTTACCACGAGCCAGTCCACTTTCCTTCCATTCCACGAACTGCTCCGCTCTACAAGCTGCTCCGCTCCGCTCACCGACCTGTGAGCCGTTCGAGCCGTCCCCGCAAACAGCTCCGCTCGCCGTTCCTTGGGCCACTCCAACCGGCCCCGCAAGGCTCCACGCCGTTCGCTGCTCCTCCAGTCGTCCCCACAAATTGCTCCGCCAGCTGCTGAGCAATATAGCTTCAGGCTCCCCCACTAGTTAACACAGCACTCAGTGATCTCAGCTCTTAATAACATCAGCTCTTTTGTGATTTCAGCTCTTAGCAATTTCAGCTCATAGTATAGTAGGGGAGCCCCAGTGCTAGTGCACCATTAGCCCAAAGTGAATTCAGCTCAGCAGCCTGTAACTAGACTCCTAAGGGAATCAAAGTTAGCTCTGACATTCAACAGTGGAGAGAGGAGGCAGTGCAATTGGTGTTTCAAACCCTCAGAGGGGGCCCATACCATCAGGTACAAATACCTGTCCCCATCCTCTCTCAATTCACTGGGTTTTGTAACCCATGCCCCTTGTCAAGCAAGTGCTACTTAGGTAATGGTGAAGGACTCACTCAGTCCTTCTGTCATACAACAGTTCCACTGGCCTTGATTCACAGAATCAGGGTAACAAAACTTTATTCTTCCTGCCCCAATAATAGAGAAACTGGGGATCCCACACCAGCCAAAGTAACCACTTTCAGTTGCTGTGTTTCGTGCCAGGCGAGTGGGTGTGCCTATGCAAACAAGATCAGCCCCTGGAGTTCTTTTCCACACTCGCCATAATTCACCACCAGATGTCAGGGTAGAGCTCATCCTGACTCTGCTTACATCCTCCCCCCAGCCGAGAATTTGTCGTCCCGACAAATCACACTCCCTATTATACCAACTCACTGGTTCCCTCCAAAGGGCCTCAGATAGCCCACTTTAGCTTCCACAAGCCTGTGTGCTAAACATATTGGTTCCTCACTAGTCACCCCAGGTGCATCATAAGTCAACCGTTTGACTGGTCTTATTACCCTGTCTCGTCTATTGAGACTCTCTGTTACCGTGGTAGAGTGGATAGCCTCTTGAACGACAGATGGGGAGGTTTCCTTTGAGGGCCCCTCGGCTACTGGCATAGGCCCCTGCAGTTCTAGTTCTAACAGTGGAGGGTCCAAGGTGCCCAGGACATCCTCCACCTGTATGTCTCTACTGTCCAATAACCTGTGTGTGTCATCACATGGGGGTCCCACCAGTGGCCCAGGGGTGTCAGGAATGGGCCTAAATACTTCTGCCATGGGGTTTAGGGCGGAAGAGGAGGAGCTCTCTTTTGATGCTGATCGAGACTGAAATCTTGTCTCCATCCCAGGATACACCATGGTTGTGTCTTCCTCCTCAGACTCACTCTCGCATGTGCTGCATAGGGGTAGATTAGCTGCAGGGGGCTGGCTGTCCACGTTGGAGGGCAGCTTTGGTCCAGCACCTTCGTTCCGCCCGGTTGCCCTGTTGTGGCCCATCTCATACGGGGTGTCTACCAATTCCCCCACAGGGAGCAAAAGATTTCTATGCACTGTCTTTGTCTGCCCTGGACCATCTTCAAGTTTGATCTTGTAGACCGGCAGGTCTCCTAGCTTTTCCATCACCAGGTAAGGCATTGCCTTCCATCTGTCAGCTATCTTGTGTTTGCCAGTAATACCCAAATTTCGCAGCAGGACTCTATCCCCCGGCTGGAGTTCTTGCAGACGTACCCTAGCATCATATCGATGTTTGTTGCGGTCTGCGTTCTTCCGAGCCGCAGATGTAGCTAAGTGATAAGCATCCTGCAGCTTTTCTCTTAGTCGGGATACGTATTGCTGATGAGTTTCATAGCTATCTCCATCCTCTGATACACCAAAGCACAGGTCTATGGGTAATCTTGGTTCTCGCCCAAACATTAAGAGATATGGAGTGACTCCTGTAGCATCATTCTTTGTGGCATTGTAGGCGTGCACCAGAAATGCGACATGTTGGCTCCAGGTTGCCTTCTGCTCTGGCCGCAAAGTCCCCAACATATCTAATAGGGTTCGGTTGAACCTCTCTGGCTGTGGATCACCTTGAGGGTGATAAGGCGTTGTCCTAGACTTTTTAATTCCCGCTATCCTCAGCACCTCCTTCAGAAGGTGACTCTCAAAGTCCCGCCCCTGATCCGAGTGTATCCGGACTGGAAATCCATAAACTGAGAAATATTTCTCCCACAGTACTCGAGCAACAGTGGTGGCCCTCTGATCACGTGTGGGATATGCCTGCGCATATCGCGTATAATGGTCAGTCACTACTAGAATGTTCCCAATATTTCTCTTGTCTACTTCTAAAGACAAGAAATCAATGCATACCAGCTCCAGAGGTTTGTTGCTGGTGATGTTCTTCAGATATGCAGCCCTCGTGGGCAGAGTTTTCCTTTGAACACATCGAGCGCAGGTCTCACATTTCCTGCGAACATCTTCGGCCATCCGAGGCCAATAGAACCTACTACGAATAAGTTCCAGGGTCCTCTCCATCCCTAAATGTCCAAAGTCATCATGCAGGGCCCTCATGGCCAGGGCTCTGTACTCTTTTGGCAGCACTAGCTGTGCTCGTTGCTTTTGTAAAGGGTCTGTGGTCACTCGGTGTAGCACTCCCTGAATCAGTTTCAGTTTGGTCCATTCTCTCAATAGTAGTTTACCCTCCGGGTTAGGTGGGACAACCACAGCTGGGCTTCGTCCCTCCCTTTTGGCAAGTAGTGTATCACGAATGTCAATATCTTGCAGCTGGGCTTCCTGCCAGTCAGCCGCATTGAGCATGGGCAAAGGAGATTGATCCAACGCAATATAGTTCACTGAAGCAGAAGGCACGCATTCAGGGGACAGGCCCAAAGCTTCTGCAGCACATCCATGAAGACTTTCATGGGACTCTGGCTCCCGGCGACTCACACTGCAAATAGCCCTCACTCCATCTGTGGGTATCACAGCAACTCCTGGTGCCTGTGGACGCCTGGACAATGCATCTGCATCTACATTGCTTCTCCCTGATCGGTATTGAATGCTGAAGTCATAGCTAGCCAAAGCGGCCACCCATCTTTGCCCTGTAGCATCCAGCTTAGCACTTGTTAACACATAGGTCAGTGGGTTGTTGTCTGTCCACACCTGGAACTGAGCACCATATAAGTAGTCTCGAAATTTCTCAGTGATGGCCCATTTCAAGGCCAAGAACTCCAGCTTGTGGGTGGGATAGCGAGTTTCACTATCAGACAGTCCTCGGCTGGCAAAGGCTACAGGTTTACGTTTTCCTTCCAGTTCCTGGTACAGTACTGCTCCCAGACCCTCCAAACTGGCATCAGTATGCAGGATAAATGGTTTGCTTGGGTCAGCAAAGACTAGGACTGGAGCATGAGTTAGGCAAGTAATGATTTCTCGAAAAGCCCTTTCACATCTCTCATCCCACCGTGGCCCAAATGGTTCGAAGGGGCCATAGTGTCTCTGCACAGGAGGCTTTGGGGACCTCCCCTTATTCTTGGTCTTAGATTTGTTCCTGCTGGACTGGTATCCCCTGGTAAGATCATTCAGAGGTTTTACAATCGTAGCATAGTTTTTCACAAATCTGCGGTAGTAGCCACTAAACCCAAGAAAGGTCTTGAGTTCTCTGTAGTTACTTGGACATGGCCATGTAGTGAGTGCTTCTATTTTATCAGGATCAGTACTCACACCCTCTTGAGACACGATGTGACCCACATACTTCACTGAGGTCCTGCAGAACTGGCATTTGTCAATTGAAAGCTTCAAACCATAATCCTCTAACCTATCAAGCACTTTAAGAAGTCTTTCTTCATGCTCCTCCAAGGTTCTTCCAAACACAATCAGGTCATCCAAATAAACTAACACTTGCAGTAAATTCATGTCTCCCACAACTTTCTCCATAAGACGTTGAAATGTGGCAGGTGCTCCAGAAATCCCTTGGGGCATGCGTTCAAACTGATAAAACCCTAATGGGCAGATGAAGGCTGTCTTCTCCTTATCTTCTTCACCCAGAGGGATCTGGTAGTATCCACTCCGAAGATCCAACACAGAGAACCACTGGCTTCCTAGCAAACAGTCTAAGGCATCTTGGATTCGGGGCATTGTGTACTGGTCAACCACAGTACGGCGGTTTAGGGTGCGGTAGTCAATACACATCCGGATTTTCCCATTCTTTTTACGGACCACCACAATGGGTGAGGCGTATGGGCTGCGGGACTCTGTAATGATGCCATTCGCAGCCAGCTCCTGAAGATGTTGTCGCACATCTTCCATCTCGGAGAGGGCAATCCTCCTAGATCTCTCCCTGAAAGGTCGAGAGTCATGTAGTCTGATGTTGTGCTCTACTCCTTTTGCACATCCCACATCCCACTCATGCAGTGAGAACACCTTGGATCTTTCACAAAGTTTCCTCCTCAGGCGATCTTTCCACTCCTCGGACAACGGTGAATCTCCAAAGTCAAACTTTGCTGGGTCTATTGTCGGAACTTGAGTCTCACACTGGGGTTTTACAATTGATTCAGGCTCGAAGAGGTCTGCTATCTTTTGTCCTTGCTTCACAACAACATCTCGACTTGTTTCATTAGCAATCAGTATAGTCACCTTTTCCTGGGCTTCAGCAGGTAGGGTTATGACTCCACTGGGGACCAGCACTCCTTCCGGGAGCTCTCCTTCAACTGGCTGCTCTACCATTGCTAATGCCCCTTTACTGCCTTTCAGCCAGGTACTCATGACAAGCACTTCCTGCTCTGTCCTTGCAGGCACTACTAAGGGGGTTGTGCCCATGTACTTCAGCGCCCCAATGGGTAGCTCAGATGTCTCCTTTTTAGCACCCTCAATCTTCCTATAGGCTTCAGCACAAAGCGTATGGATCATCAGGGTATTCAGGTACTGGTCCCCAGCCCGTCGTCTGCAGTAATCCGCGAGCACCTTGAAGAGACTGGAGTTGGTCCCTATCAGCACAGACACATCCGAGGTCCCTTTAGGGTCAGGGCATATTAATGCAGCTGTGTCCACCTCTTCTCTTACCCCAGCAACCTCCTCTGGGAATTCCAGGTGCACTATGACATACCCTTGGTAGGGGTATTCATCCATGCTGAGGCCACACAGACCAACGCCAGTCAGTGGCTGTATAGGCAGGTGCCTAAGCATCTGTTGGTAGAATGACTGAAATATAATAGTCACTTGAGATCCAGTGTCAAGCACGGCTTTACACTCCGCCCCTTCAATCTTCACCATGACCTCTGCTCGAGGCCCTATCAGTCCTGCGGGGATCCCAGCTGGACGGTCGTTTCTGGGGGAATCTTCAACTCCTGCAGGCCTGGGTGGTCCCCGTCCCCGGACTCTCTGGCAGCTACTGGATCTCTCCCAACTGATCCTCAGCTTTCCATACACTAAGGAGGGGTTTTCTTCATTATGGCACTTGCCAGCACTGTGTCCGTCCTGACCACATCGGTAGCAGAAGAATTGTCCATTCCCCCTTCGCCCAGGTGGGATGGTGGCTCTAAATGCTGACTTCTCCATCGCCACAGTCAGAGGCGCCTTATTCCTGGAAGTCGTAGCTCGGTCAATGGTGCTTTGCAGTTCAGCTATCCGTTCTGTCAGGACCTGCATTTGTTGGGCAAGTTCCTCTGTGGTGCTCACCATCAGTACACTGGCCGTTTGCAGTGGTGTTGTGCCGGCTGGCTCCAATGTTTGGGCTTCCCAAAACTCGCTGGCAGCCTGCCTTTCTTCCTCTTCTCTGACCTCCTTTATCAGCTGGGAATAACTTGGGGGATGTTCCTGTCGTTCTCTTAGCCGGAGATGGAGTAGAATCGGGTTCTGATACTGAGCTCCTCTTACAATTTGAGCCAGTCTGGTCCGATCCATCTGTTCAGCAGTCACTGCTCCCCTCATGACAGCTCTCTGAAGCAGTCTCTCCAGCCTCTGTATATAGGCTGAAATCTTCTCGCCAATTTGCTGTCGGGAATTAAGGAACTTACAGTAACTGTCTTCAGGGCCCTCTATGCTCCCAAAGGTATGATCAAGGGCCTCTAGGCAGTCCTTCACACTGACCCCAGGGTCAATGAGCTTCAGGGTGCGAACCACATCTAATGCTGGGCCACTAAGGCTCTCTATTAGACATCTTCGCTTTTCTGCATCAGGTACGGCCCACTCCTGCAACATTTCAGTGGTATGCTCCAACCAGGGTTCGAACTCCTCTACCCCAGCAAATAATCTTAACTCACGACAAGAGTTTAACATAGCCTGGGACAGCACAACCTTTTCCAATATTTGCCCCAGTGCTCTTGCCCAATCATTGGCTGAGGCTGTGGCCCCTGAGCTAGAGGCTGCAGGGCCGGGGCCCAACAAACCTGACATATTAGCCATTATACAAACAGTAATTTCCTCAAAATATAACCACAATTGTTTCCCAATGCAGTGGAACACTCAACAGGTGCTTGCGAGGGGTACTGACCCAGGGAATCCCGGACGAGCTCCCAAAAATGTAACCCTTCTGCCCATCTAGTTGGCAGCAACAAGGGCCGGGTTCT
>NW_020664417.1:81347824-81363310 GCF_002925995.2 Terrapene triunguis
CACACACCCTGCCCTCTGCCCTGAGCCCCGCACACACCCCAGACCCCTGCCCTGAGCCCTGTACCTCCCTCATACACACCCAGCCCTCTGCTTGACTCCTTCATCCCACCCCCACAACCCTAGCCCTGACTCTGGCACCCCCACACATCCCCAGCCCCCCCACACACCATGCACCCGCCACATCCCCACCCCCCACCCGGAGCACCAAACGGGAGCTCCTGCACCCCCCCCCACATTCCCATCTGCACCCCTCGCATCAAATGGGAGCTGCCCAGGTAAGTGCCCCACACCCGAACCTTCTGCCCCAACCCTGAGCCCCCTCCCTCATTTTAGCTCCTGGCCCGACCCTTCACCCCCAGCCCTGTGCTCAGTGCACTGCCACCCTCAGCTCAGTGCAGAGAGAGGAAGAGAATGGCTAGAACCAGGGAGAAGGTAGGTACCCACTGTATGTGGGGAGGGCCAGGTCCCCAGACTGGCAGCGGGCTGAGTGGATCCGGCAGCCAGGATCCCGACTGGCAGGAGCCGGCGGATGGAACCCCTGAGCAGCAGTGAGCTGAGCCGCTCAGTCCACTGCCGGTGTGGGGTCCTGGCCGCCGGCCCCACACAGCCCGCTGCTGGTCTGGGGTTCTGGCTGCCGGACCCTTGCCAGCCGGGGTCCTGGCCGCAGGCCTCGCTCAGCCCGCTGCCGGCCTAGGTGAACAGAACCCCAGACCAGCAGCGGGCTGAGCGGGCCGGTGGCGTAAGATCAACATTTTAATTGCATTTTAAATGAAGCTTCTTAAACATTTTGAAAACCTTGTTTATTTTACAATACAACACTAGTTTAGTTATATAATATATAGACTTAGAGAGAGAGATCTTCTAAAAAACATTAAAATGTATTACCGGCACGCGAAACCTTAAATTAGAGTGAATAAATGAAGACTTGGCACACCGCTTCTGAAAGGTTGCCGATCCCTGCTCTATGCTTTCCAGGACACAGTGGGAGACAGCAGCCCAGGACAGGGATAACTGGCGAAAACTTGTCAGAGAGGGAACGTCTACTTTTGAGGAAAATCGCCTTGCCCTGGTCACAGAAAAACACCAGAAAAGAAAGGAAAGACAACTGTCACGGAGCAATCGCGGCCCAACCCTGTCTTCCAACACCACCTGCAATGTCTGCCAATGAGCCTGTGGATCAAGGATCGGACTCCTCAGCCACCAAAGGACACATGAAAAATAAAACTTGTGAAAGAAATCATCCTCGACTTCAAGGGATCGCTGACGACACTAACACAGACATAGGGTAGTATGTAGTCTGGATCGTTAGACTATATTGCGTCTCCCTGACCCCCTCTGTGTGCCCTCTACTGTGTCTAGTCCAGATGGCAGGTCACAGTGACACTGAATTCCTGCCTAATTTGGACTGTCTAACCATAGGGCAGCAAATGTGGTCTGTAGGGGGTGCTCTAGACATGCAGTGGTCCTCTAAAAGGACCAAGCATTAAGGTTTCCAAGTTCAGTGGTGAACCTGAGTAATAAAGAGAGCGCCTGAGTTCCCTTTCATCTCAACACAGGTGCTGGACAGGCTCAGAAGTGCCTGTGCCTCAGTGAGGCTGAGGATCATCTGCCAATATTCAGAGACCTTGTTAGGAGCGTGAGAGCACTTTCTATTCTGAGCCCCAGCCTCCCTCACCAGCCACTTCCGTTGCCTGGATAGTAGACAAAAGTCAGCATTAATTTATTAATGCATCCATCGAGCTGTGTAAGGGAAGTGTCTAGTGAGGTTCCACTGAGTCTAATGGAAAGTTATCTTCAGAGAGAGAGGATTTTCTGAAGTTTTGTAGGATGACTATAGGGACAGGAGGAGAGTCTGGGTTAGGTTGGGTTGGAGAGGGGTGTGATGTGGGGGAAGAGAGTTGAGGACACATATACAAGGATTTGGAGTGGGCATTGCGAGGAGACTGAGGGACAGCAGAAAAGGAGTTGTACTAACCTTAATCCACTACCCCAAGCCTTGACATATTTGCCCTCAACCCTTTACACATACTTCCATTACCTCTTCTAGTCCCTGCCCTAAATCCTGACACTTCTCCCCTGTCCTGATACTTGTCCTATAAAACCTAAGATAAATTTTTGCTAGATACCCTCCCTTCAATAACTTGAAACATCATAATTTCTCATGGTCCCTTAGTAAATTTTCAATCCATGTGGCAGTGTTCAAGAGAGCTTTTATAAGTGTATGGGAACTCACATCTTACTAAACCCCAGATATATTCCATGCCTCATGCTGCTAGTAAACACCAGTTTTGTAATTCTATTAGACAAAACCTAACCATTCTACTCTGCCAAGCCTTAGTTTTTTCTAGCTGTAGAATGTGTATTTGTATGTGAGGATACTGAGTGAGTGCTTTGGTCAGTTCATTTGCTTTTGGGGGAAATGTACATCACAGCAGGAGCTCTGCTCCCCTTCCCCCGCTTCAGACCCTAGCAAGCTATTTTCCATACAAGACCACCGGGCCTTGCACCGTCTTGCCCTGAATGGTGCAGTAAAGATTATTTTATTATGAACATAGTTCCAAATGATCTTCATTCCCATTTTTCACTTTAACTAGCCAGAGCTATTGGCCCTTGACGGATGAGCTTCTCACTTTGTTTTGTATTTGCTGCAAAATGGGTGGTGACTAAATAACCTTGTACTTTGACATGTTGTACATATGGCAAATGCTTTCGATGCTAATTGATAAAATTGGGCCAAGACTTCATTAAAGTGAATGCAGACGCCAAACAGAAGGAAATAATGAGAAACCTGTTTATTGTAATTAATTTAAGAATCATTTCGGAAAACAAAGCTTGCCTCGTCATGCTGAAATCTACAGGAGTGAATAACACAGCTTTACATAATATTCCTCGTTTTATCAGGAAGAATTCCTAATTTGTTACCAAGGCTTTCTTTGTAAAGAGGTCTTTGTGCTTTGTTCTTTTAGTGTCCTCTGCTACAGGCAGTTAAAAGTAATGCAACAGATAAGTTAGAGGAAGAAAATTTAAAATTGGAGTCCTGGCAGCTTGGCCATAAACCATGTGTGAATTAGTGATTGTGTTCCCTTTGCAGCTCCAAGCAAAGAAAAGTTCTTGCACTTCTTTATTTCTTGTCTTGATACATATACTCAGACAAAGGGAGAGTTAGTCAGTGATAGATTTCCATGCATGAGACCTTTGAGACAAACTGGAATGGAGCTGCAAGAAATCAGTAGCACGATTCTACATCTTATATTGATCTTAAAACCTTTTTTTGGTGTTGAAAGACCAGGAGTTGCCTGCAGATGAGTATTTTCTAATAGTGGCAAAGAGGGGGATGTGGAGTATGATAGTTGGGATGGTGGGTGTATGCATGTCACAGGTCTGTTGTACCCTACGGTTTTACTGCTGTATAATATGCTAAATAATCCAGCCGTTGTCTCAGAATTCTGCTCTTGTAGCTAACCTTTCATGTTAAAAATATGGAAGTTTCTGTGTATGATAAAAACTTCCAAAAGTTAAGTGGGCAGATAGAGGCAGTTTTATGCTTGCCTCAGTCTGCAGACAGCCTGTACAAAATAGCCCCGGCAGAGGCTGAGCTCTTGCATTTATCTCAGTGGGTTGTTGACTTTCAAATCTAATGATACAAATGAGAATATCAGCTATTTAACTATTTCACTGCTGATCATTTTAAAATCTAGCCAATGTCTTTATCCCACAAACCCAAACTGGCCTCAGTTTAGGATATCTGAGCTCAGACACCACAAACTGAATTGCTCCAGTTCAAAGATCTCACAGACTCTTCAAACTGGACACCTCCAGTTCAAAGAATTCATCTGCTCTGCCTGTGAAAGATAGGGTAGCTTGCATGCTTTGCAAAGAGAGTAGCTCTGCATTTCTTTTTTCCTTTTGTTCTTGTTTGTTTTTGCAAACACCAATGACACCTCATATTAAGGTTGAAAAAAGCAAGTGCACAAATGTCAGGAACTGCAGTTTTGAATGTGAACAATCAACATTAACTCTGCCCTTTTAATATCTGCATTAAAATAGAATCCCTAAATGTTCTAACATATTAGACCATGTGACCACAAGACTATGTGAAGTAGCATTCACTTGAATATTGCTCATTGGGTCAAAATGAGAAAACGCATCATATGAATGAGTGATACTAATAATATGTTGTAACTTACTTATCTAAGTGAAGACAATGCATGCAAAAGACATGTCCATGCCCTGTGGGACTGTGATTGCCCTTTGACTTTGCCCAGAGGAAGAAGTAGGGTTTCTTGTGCCCTCCCCTCCTCTTCCCTCATGGGCACACCCTTTGCAAGGGTCAGTCTGTCCCAGACCAACTAGTTTTAGTGGGAAACCTGTTCATAATACAACATGCCTCCCCTGTGTATATGGGAACTTCGGCTGTGTCCAGGTTGATGATACACTCAGTTTACTAAAACATTATTATTATTTTTTTGGGATAGAACTGACTTTGTTGTCTTTCACTGCTGCAATGAGTGTTTTAGATAGGTGGTCAGTTTTCACATCATGGATTTTAGCAAGGGCTTCAGCTGTTGAAGACCTAAATCTCATCTTTGGACTGCTCACACTGGAGACAGCATGATCACTCTTTTTTTCTGCTAGCATTGCCATTTCCTGTAGTACACCTCCAAAAACTTAAGCTTATCTTGACCACTTATCCACATTTACTGAGTTGGATAGAATGAGATATCTGAGCAAGATGGTGACCAAATGACCTTCTGACTTCATAGAGTTAAGTTTAAAGGTTTAAAGAAATCCTGATGTAGGTCTTTTTTTTCTGTTGCTCTGCATTTTCTATCCTCCTTACTTATGTAGATGGCCCAGACTTCTAGCCAGGTGAACATTTTGTGTGTGTGTGATGTTAGTTCTAACACACATCCAGTCTCCTTGACTGTTAGCTTTATGACACCACCTACCCTACATAATGATAAGTCTGTGCACTGAAGATTCAAACTTTAAACACAAGGACAGTGTCTTTCACTTTTTTCCCCACTGTCAGTAAATTTATCTAGTGTCCCAGAATCATTGTTGAGACTTTTGGTTAAAAGATACACTGAAATAAAGACTAAAATAGGAGTACAAAAGCTGGACTGTGTCCTTTCAGAATTTATAAATGGCACTCGGAGGCTTTCCGTTGCAAAATTACTGTCTGCTAAGGCTTTCCACTGATTCACTTAATCCCTTTAAATTCGTGCTGGTGTTCACTTTTTTTCAAAATCCAAGAATAAACTGTGTTCCAAAAATGGCCTGTGATTTGCTTCTGTATCTTCCACTGGATTTTATTTCCCTCTACCCTCTTCTACAGAGCCTACAGGAAATAGAGGCTATAATTTAGCTTCACAAAAGACATACATGATTACATCACTTAATTTTCAACAATGTGTATGTTTAAATGTGTATGTAGTTTTGTGTGCACTGAATTTAAACATGCAGTACTTCTCCCCTTAAGACCCTCCCTTGTTCCTCTATTCCACAACTACTGTCCATGCATGTGTAATGGCAACAGACCCCACTCGTCACTAGGCGGGATCGAACCTGGGACCTGAGTGCATGAGCCTCTACTGCATGAGCTAAAAGCCAGCTGACTGTTAGCTAAGGCTGTAGAGCAGACTCATTTAATTCTCTCTCTCTAAGTGGTCTTGGTGCCACTAGATGGGACAGAACACCACACGCAGGAGGTGTGTGGGTAACACATGCAAGTTGGTTTGCACAAATACCCCCAATACTGTTTGGACACATACACACAAATGAACATGGGATGGATATATGTGGGAAAGCGTTGAAGTATGTGGACCTCTGAGAATCTGGGTCCTAAACTTTAGCTCCAATTAACCTTGACTGTTTCTAAAAGAGCAGTTACGGTATATTTTGGAACAAATATGTGAGGACACAATAAGAGAGAATTTTGAAAGATTAATCCTTAAATGATTTATAGATCTATGCTGATTTTCCTTTAAAAACATTTCTGGAGAATCACGTTAAGAGAAACAGATCAAACATCATTTGTTCAAATAAAGGGCATAGTGGTAACTCTTTTAAGTGTACTGGGCAAAAAGTAAAAAGACACTCCTGTGAAGAATTGCATGTGAAGGTGAAACTTTATTTAGTGAGCTAACCAAATTCAAACTAAATGCATGTTAGAGCAAACTAAGCTTTAAAATCAGACTAACATGAAGTTGGGAGAGGTAGGGTATGTACAGTACATTCCACTGAGATGGTGTTGCATTTCATCGAGCACAACCCCTCGCATGCAACTGGACAAAAATTCTACTGGCGTGACTCCATCCCAATGTGCAATTTCGCCCAGCTATTGGCATATGAGAGCACTCATGGTGCTGCTGAGGGCTTGGGGAAGCATGGCATTCAACACAGATTACAAGTACAATCCTATTATGTTATGTGATATATTTTCTTTTATATTTTATATGAAAAATAGATTTTTATAGCCCACAGAGATAATGTAATATATTAGAGCTCATAAAGAGTTTTCTGCATTTTTGCTTCAAATCACTTATGATCATGAAGCTAGCGATTACTGTATGGTAGGAAAGCAAATTTTTTTCCTCTTGTTCTGGAGCTGTTGGGTCTCAAGCATGATTATTCATTTGTAAGTAAACTAACTCATGGTGTGCAAAATTAGAGTATTTGCAGCCTCAAAGCAAGAAATTGGAACATTTAACTGCCACAGTCTGAATGCATCTTCAGGAGGGAAAGATCAATTGCTTTCCTGATGATCTGTAGCCCTTCAATGTGTAATGCAACCCATAGGCTGAGGTTAGCACTTTCATGGATAAAGCTGAAACAGCAGTTGCCCTTCCCAAGGCAATACAGATAAATGGCAGGACATAAAATACCTCTCCTTTTAGCAATACAGCCCGGCATCCCAATTTTGTGCAGTCAAGTGGCTGAATTGCTGGACTTGGAGTCAGGAATCTTGGCACTTAACTATACCCTTTAGACTATCATGCAAGAAAAAAGATGCTCCATGAAGACTCCAAAACAGAGAATTGCAAAGAATAAAGGCTTATCTGCCCTCCCATCAAACCCACACAAATTTGCAATGTGCTCAGTAACCTGTGGACGTAGTTTCGGTGAAGGTGGATGCCCCATGTGTCCTCCCAAAGAAGTGACTATATTGGCTGCAAAATGCTGAAAAAGAACTTTAAATTTTCTCTGAAGCGGTAGCACACCCAGAATACAACAAATAGCTATAGCTCAAATGTGAAAGGTCTCTACTACGTGTGGCACTGAGGTAGGGGTATTGGTAGAGAGCAAGTACAAGCCTGAAAGGTGAGAGGATAATGAGAATGTGATCCTGACTCTCAGGAGAGAGAACCCCTAACAGTGGAGGTTAGACTGTAAGAGCAGAAAACCTCTGACTTTGATATCTGTGTTACAGACATTACCGCTTTGTCCCATATCTGATAGTGTTTCACACATAATATTTCTGTTGTACCAATGCACATCTGCTATCTCTGGAGTGATGCTCCTTTGGTGCACATGTTGTTGGAAATGCAGTATACGTTTGCATTCAATTAAAAAATTCAGAAACCCAGTAAGATGAATGGGGATGGATCATAGACATAACAGATGACTGAGCCATTCAGATATGCATCTTTAATAAAGAGCATGAGCTCAGTTAATTACATACACCTGAACACCATAAAACCCACAATGCACTACTACATGCATGTTGTCGCTATGGTAACAATATGAATTCCATATGGCAAATAAGTCCTATATTACATGAATCCCTGGTAAACCTCATAGGTAACCAGAATTCTCCAAGAACCAGACTCCACACTGGTATCAGTATCTCTTATGCTCAGAGCTGCATAAATGAAAGTAGAATCTTCCTCAAGAGGATAACTTGCTTTCTCCCTGCTTCTGGGAAGGATAATACTGAATAATGGTCCAATGTGGAAGATTAGACCCATTTTGCTCCAGTTTACTGAACATATCGAGTCCTATGCAGTGCATTTGGTGCCCCTTCTACTGCCCTAGCTTGCCTGGGATCACCAAGTAATTTTTTGAGGTGCTGTATCCTCCTCTCTTCTTGAGAGTTGTGAGTGTAACTTGTACCACCTTTGTCAAATGAATGCCATATACTAGAGGGGATAGTCAGGAAATAGGATTTCAATGCCATTCCCATCTCTGCTGCTGACTTGTGTTGTGATCTTGGATAAGTCACTCTATATCTTAATTTAGCCATCTTTAAAGTGGGTATATTACCTTTTCTTCTTCCCATGTGTTGCACCACTCTTCTCTACTCATATGCTCACACTGTAAGCTCACTATGGGAGGGACCGTCCTTTTTATTATGTGTTGGTATCTAGCACAATAGGGTTTGATTGGTGCTTGTAGGTGCTCTCACAATACAAATCATATAGTTACTCTGTTCAGTAAAGGGAAGTTGAGGAGAGAAAAGGAACAGTCTCAGTTTAGCAATATTTCTACTTGAGATTTAGTAGCTTGTTATGCTATTAAAAGCCATTCTATTCAATCAGTGTACTATTTTTTTTTGATTGAGTTATGCTAGCCACTGAACAAAGACACGGTCCTTATCACCAACTTTCATGATCTTATTGCAACACTAGTAATTTTTGGTGTGTGGTTTTAGGGCTGTGGTTGGTTTTTTGTTTTTTTTTACCTTTCTCATGAAAACATAATGAAAGGCTGACAACTTGTGAATTTTCTCTTATTCAAAATGGCCACCATCTTACTCGTAATGGGGCTGACCCCAGAAAGATGGCCATTTCCCTCCAGTCTATCTGCATGTGGAAATGAGGTTGCCCCTTAATAAAGTTGGTTGCCACATCCCGTAGTTTTCAATAAGGTTTAAGACATGCCCAGAGGAAAAAGGATGCCACTTTATGTTACAAGGGGCTGGACAGGACACAGTGACTGTGAGGCAATACTGTGAAAGGCAGATGGGAAGAGTGAGGGGGGAGCAGGAGGCACATTTAAGGGATGCAGAGGAATGGGGTGTAGCGGATGCGGGTGGGGGGCAAAGGGAGACAGGGAAAATGTTGCAAAAGGATATCAAATTCCATATTTATTTTACAATGGCATTATTGCTTATATGAATGATGGATACCTGTTTAAAGTTCTATAGTATGTATATCTTTAACTCATCTACCCTAAAAAGTAGTATAAGTTCAAAGTGCAAGTGTGAATCGTGAAGCATTAATTTGGATACTGGTTCTCAAACTATTTAACAGCCAGCCCTTCTTTTATCAAAGGAAATAAACTAGGAGGAGAGAGAATCAAGACAGTAATAGGGAGTGGATGGCAATTTTCCTGTCTTACGGGTGAGGAGAGCATAAGTGGAATCTCCATCTGAACAGCCATGAAAAATGTGTGCTTTTCTGTGTGTGCGTTTAAAGGTTGACATTTCTGAAATTATCACACACACGTTAGCAGAGGAGTAGAAGTCAAGAAAGACTAAAACATGATTTGATGGCTTTTGAAATCTCATGATATTTGGGGGTCTAACTCATGATTTTTGATCTGCTGAGGTTGGAAATACTGCAGCGTTTTAAGCATATTTGCAGTTGTGTTGGACTGTGTGTCCAGAAGGAGTAATGGTCTTAAGTTGCAGTGGGGGAGGTCTAGGTTGGATATTAGGAAAAACTATTTCACTAGGAGGATGGTGAAGCACTAGAATGGGTTACCTAGGGAGGTGGGGGAATCTCCATCCTTAGAGGTTTTTAAGGCCTGGCTTGAGAAAGCCCTGGCTAGGATGATTTAGTTGGGGTTGGTCCTGCTTTGAGCAGGGGGGTAGACTAGATGACCTCCTGAAGTCTCTTCCAACCCTAATCTTCTATAATTCTATGAAGTCATATTTTGGAGCTAATAGCTAACCACTATCTTTATTTGGATTTCGGTTAAATGCTAGTGGCACAACATATTCAGGTATTTTTACTCAACAGACAATCAGCATTCTGTTGACATCAGTGTAATTTGCACCCATGTAAATCACAATGTGCATAAGTCATTAAGGATAGATTCAGCTATCATCATGGGCGGCAGATATAATAGGCCAGGGAAGGCTTCCTTCCCTGGCGCAGCTGCCACCGCCCTGCCGCCAGACACCTGGGCCGCAGTGGCCTTGCCCCTTCCCCAAGGTCCCCACCGTCTGCTGCTGCCTGCTGCAGCTCGGCGTGTTCCTCCTCCTTGGGGGCGGGGGAGTGAGGAGGGCATGCGGTGAGCCAATGGTGGACGGAAGGCTCTGGCGGGGGAGTGAGCTGGCTCCGTGCACTGGGGCTGACCAGGAGCAGGCTGGCCCGGCACTTGGGGGAGCTGGCATGACCAGGGGTGGCCCGGCCAGATGCTTGGGGTGGTCATCAGCTTGGGGGCGGGGGTTGGTGGTGGCTCAGCCCAGTGTGGCTGGGACCAGACTGGCGCTCGGGGGGCGGCCTGGCATGGCTGGGGTGGGCAGGCCGGGGCTCCTGCAGTTGCGGGAGGGCCCTCAGGGCTCCTCCTGTTACAGGGGGGCTCGGGGCCTCGGGCGCAAGGGGCGCGGCCAGCAGGCTAGCCTCCCCAAAGTGGGGGTTCACCCACTGCCCATTGCTATCATCAGTAACATTGTGTAGTGCCTTACCCCATGAACACTTTCATTAAAGTCAATGAGACTACTTGTGAAGTAAGATGCTATGCAGCATGAGTAAGGGTATCTTAATTGGCTCTAAATTACAGCAAGTTTTGTGCCAGAATCTTCTGCTACTATATTGACCAAACTTGGGCTAAAGAGTGCTGTTTTTGTTTGGCAGTCGCCTGCTTTGTCCACTGCTTGCAGAAAGAGCAGCCCGTTGCCACTAGCTGGTGGGGGCTTGGAATCAGGGTGGACCGGCAGCCCCCCTATCAGCTCCCCGCTCCCCTAAGTTCCCTGTGCAGCAGGCTACCAATTGCTGGCAGTTCAGCTGTCCCTCCCCGCACTGCCATGTGCTGCTCCTGCCCTCTGCCTTGGAGCTGCTCCTGGGAGCCTCCTGCTTGCTGTGCAGGGGGGGGGAAGAGGGGGGCTAATGTCAGGGTATCCCCCTCCCCCCTACTCCTGCCCCCACTTACCCCTTCTCCATATAGAGCAGGGTGGGACAGGACAGGGCTCAGGATGGAGAGAGCTTGCTGGCCGCAGCTACTGTCTCACTTCCTGATTTTGTTTTAAAGCAATGTACTTAGAGTGGGGTCAGCATACTTAAAGGGGCAATGCACATTTCTCTCTCTCTCTCCCACACACAGGGTGTGTGTCTCTGTCTCTGCCTGCCATGCTGTCTCCCCTTCCTCCATTCCTGCTGCCTTGTAGAGTGTGAGGCTACATTAACAACAATGTGTTAACCCTTGAGGGCTCAGCCGAATGCTAGTTCATCATTTAGCAGTAAGGCATTCCCTGGGAAATATCCCACCTTCTTCCACCCTCTGACTTCACCACTTCAACCAAGCTTCACAGTCATCATTGCTGTGTACAGTATTAAACTGTTTAAAACTTACATATATATACATACACACACACAGTATATGGTGAAAAAAAATTCCCTGGAACATAACCCCCCCCTATTTACATTAATTCTTATGGGGAAATTGGATTCGCTTAACATCGTTTTGCTTAAAGTTGCATTTTTCAGGAACATAACTACAACGTTAAGCGAGGAGTTACTGTACATGCTATTTTGCCTTTTGACTAAATCCTCAAAGTTCTGATTGTGTTAGTAGCTGAGTCAATGCCTATTCTTCCGGGTGATATTGCTGCTTCTGATAGGATTTAGCAGTAATGACACTCAATCGTAGAAGTGACATTCAGACAGCACACACAGTAAGTAACCAGTACAAAACCCTAAGGAAGGACATCTTCAAAATCTGAAGTCTATAGTAAAGATGTGTAGTAGTTTGTTCTTTACTCCCACCAGGAAGAGTATAATTTTGCTTCCAGTTTAAAAAGCTAGCACAGATGTGTGTTTGAAAAAGCAGCTTCCCAATATAAACTAAGTAGTAATTTAAGTAGTTTCTCTTGCTGTGCAGAATGTCTTATGCAGAAGAATTCCACCTGCACGGATTGATTCAGATAGGGTATAGGTTCCAATTAGTGAATGAAAACATCAAAGATTTTGTTTAGGTTGTTGGTTTTTTTTGTTTTTTGTTTTTGTTTTGTTTTTTGAAGGAAGACCTGTACTGCATTTTCATTGTCAGGACAGTGCAAACTTTCCTATTGTATATGTATAGCAGAAAGTTGTTGTTGTTAAAGGATCAGAAAAGCAAACTTACTTAAGAGAAGTTTGTTTGCTTTTTAATAAAAATGTCAGACTCTCTCTCCAAACTGTGCATCACACACACTGTATACGTCACAGAAATGGTTTGCAGGCATGTTCTTGTATAAAGTCTGTGGGGTCCAAAAACACACACAGAGCCATTATGTGCTGCCCATTTTTCTTCTTAATCTCCTTACTACAGGTGCACCAACTCCAGGCACATTAAACTGGAGTCTTGTGCTGATCTCTGTATAAAAATAGACCTGTACTTTTTGCCTAACCACACACTTTGTAGTTTGCTCTTCCCACCACCCAGTAAGGAATATGGTAGCTCCGAATTGAGAGACAATGGACCTGACTCTCCTCTCGCCTATTTCTTTCAATGGAGTTACTCCTGATTAATATTGCTGTTAAGAGGAAAATCATGCTTAATATTTCAAAAGCTGGCCATAAAGCTGTCTATAACAATTTTGGTGTATTCCATGCTAAAAACAACTGGAAGGAACCGTACCTCTGGGCTAAATAATCCTTTATTCATACTCTCAAATTTATCTTAGTGCCATGTAAATCAAATACACTTTTTATTATTACATTATTTACCTTGGAAATGCCAAATTGTGCAATTAAGGATGAAGAGCACATTATTTCTGTTAAAGAAATAATTGCTGCTTCCTAATAAACTCCATATTCCGTTATGTTTCTTTCTCTTTCTTTCTTCCCCACTTGCTTCCCTTTTGAGTCTTTGTCTCTGACTTGGATCTTGGCAGGTTGAGAGCTCTGCAGGGAAAACTTCATAAATGCTTTACAAATCTTTAGTAAATTAGGCTCTAAATTACATCAAAGTAACTTTTGATCTCATTATCTACAAAAAAAGGATGTCTTGCTGCTGAATCATGGAATATCAGGGTTGGGAGGGACCTCAGGATGTTGTCTAGTCCAACCCCCTGCTCAAAGCAGGACCAATCCCTAGACAAATTTTTGCCCCAGATCCCTAAATGGCCCCCTGAAGGATTAAACTCACTACCCTGGGTTTAGCATGCCAATGCTCAAACCACTGAGCTATCCCTCCCCCCTGTTTTGTGCTGGCTAGTATAATCTCCAGTATGGATTGATAACTACCGGTAGTTATGCAACAGGATTTGAGGTTTAGCTCTGTGGAAATGATACACACAGTAAACAGTTCAAATCCAGGACAAAGAACTGCTGAAGATGTGAAGAAACTGCATTGTCCAATAGCTATTTTGTTGTTGATCCAGTTATTGTTGAGTACCTTATGGACATGATTAAGTGAACCTGACAGATTTTACTTTGTAGTTGGTTGTAATGTTAAAAGTGAGAATGCCTAATTCACGTAAGTATGAATGATCTGAATTCTCACTAACAGGAAATTTAAATGCAAATTTTCTATTTAGTAACTACAACTTTAAAGAAGACCCGTAGGCTGTGGTAGGGAGGAACTAGAGCCACCATGGCTGGTGACTAAGGCAGAGTGGGGAAGTTGTACAATTGCTTGTTTTCATCATCTCTATTAATCCTTGTACCTTTCAAAATGATACTCGTTAAGTTGTTCTTTAATTGGAAAACAGCATAAAGCCAATAGATATGATGGTGTCTCTGGGAGAGAATTCTCTTCCTGGTCTGGATCTGAAGGTAAGGCAGCAGGGTATCTTCAACATCAACAGACAGCAAATAAAATAAAGTAAAAAAATTAAAATATTTTACGATGAAAACAAAGGCTTATGTAAGCCTGAAAAATTGTTTTCAAAGAAATTTAACAAAAAGGTGGCAAATTGTATATGTTTCCCAGGAAACAACACATTTTGTGTATGTCACGGTGCTTCAGACAAAATTGGGCACATGCTCTTGATAAATAGGCATCAGTGTGCAGTGATAGATGAGAGGATAAATGAGTACTGATGTTAGTGGAAGCACCAGGCCTGTACATTATCAGATTGTTGGATTGTTGTTATACCACTATTACATGTTAGGGTTCTCTGGAGCTCTGATTAAATGGAATGGAACAAGCATCTGTCCTGTTTTATTAAAGTATGACTGCTCAAGACTCTCAGAATGTGAAGCTCATGTCAAACAGAGAAACTCTTCTCAATCCATACTGTACCAATGGATGTGGGTGATCCTGCTAGTTTTTAGATGAAGTGCCAAAAAGGTCCCTTTAGGGATGCTCCTGTCAAAAAGGTGCAAAATAAGTTACACCTTGCAAGGGAGATAAAAAAGCAATAAGAAGAGGTTATATAAAATACATTAGAATCAAGAGAAAGACAAAGGAAAATAGTAGGTCCTCTACTTAGTGGGGAAGGAGAGCTAATAGTGGATGATATAAAGAAGGCGGTAAGGTATTTATGCCTATTTTGCCCCAGTCTTCCCGGCCTGGCCCCCACTCCCAATCACGGCTCCCAGTGCCTAGCCCTGCTCCTGGCGCTGGCTCTCCACCACAGATTCTGGGGGGCATGGGCCAGGTAAGGGGGGGCATGAGCAAAAAAGTTTGGGGACCTCGCTAGTAAGACTTTTGACACAGTCCCACATGACATTCTTATAAGCAAACTAGGAAAATATGGTGTAGATGAAATTAATGTAAGCTGTGTGCAGAACGGGTTGAAGACACTACTCAAAGAGTAGTTATCAATAGGTTGCTGTCAGACTGAGAGAATGTATCTAATGGGGGTCTGTCCTGGGTCTGGAACTAGTCAATATTTTCATTAATGACTTGGATAATGGAGTGGAGATTGGATGACACCAAGCTGGAGGGTGTTGCAAGCACTTTGTAGGATAGTACTAGAATTCAAAATGACCCTGACAAATTGGAGAATTGGTCTGAATTCAACAAGATGAAATTCAATAAAGACGAGTGCAAAGTACTACATTGAGGAAGGGAAAAATCAAATGCACAACTACAAAATGATGGTACTGCTTAAAAAGGATCTGGTTCACAGAGTGAATATGAGTCAACAATAAGATGCAGTTGTAAAAAAGACTAATATTCTGAGGTGTATTAACAGTAGTGTTGTATGTAAGACATGGGAGGTAATTATATGGGGCTACTCAGAACTGGTGTGGCCTCAGCTGGAGTACTATGTCCAGTTCTGGGCATCAGACTTTAGGAAAGATGTGAACAAATGGGGGAGAATCCAGAGGAGAGCAACAAAAATGATAAAAGGTTTACAAAACCTGATCTATGATGAAAGATTAAAAA
>NW_020664417.1:81363710-81372937 GCF_002925995.2 Terrapene triunguis
CGTGCCGAACGTTGCCAACCCCTGGTCTACAGTATGTTAGACTTCTATAAGACTTCTTCTATAAGACTATAAGACTCTATGTTAGACTTTGTTCTCCATATCCACTAAAGGTAGGACAAGAAACAATGGGCTTACTCTGCAGCAAGGGAGATTTAGATTAGATATTAAGGATCAGAGGGGTAGCCATGTTAGTCTGTATCCACAAAAACAACAAGGAGTCCGGTGGCACCTTAAAGACTAAGGCCTGGTCTACACTAGGACTTTAATTCGGATTTAGCTGCCTTAATCCGAATTAACCCTTCACCCGTCCACACTACAGAGCCAGTTAATTCGAATTAAAGGGCCCTTTAAATCGATTTCTGTACTCCACCTCGACGAACGGAGTAGAGCCTAAATCGATTTTGTTAATTCGAATTAGGGTTAGTGTGGACGCACACCACCGAATTACTGTGTTTAAGTTAATGGGGTAGTGTGGCCGCACACCACCGAATTAATGTGGTTTAAAACCGAATTAAGGTGCTTAGTGTGGCCGCGCACAATCGAATTTATACAACCTGTTTCCCAAATTCGAATTATCTAAATTCGGATTAATCCTGTAGTGTAGACATACCCTAACAGATTTATTTGAGCATAAGATTAGATATTAGGAAGCACTTTCTAACTCTGAGGATAGTTAAGCCCTGGAATAGGCTTCCAAGGGAGGTTGTGGAATCCCTGTCATTGGAGGTTTTAAGAACAGATTGAACAAACACCTGTCAGGGGTGGTTTAGGTTTACTTGGTGCTTGAGGTTCCTTCCAGCCCTAAGTTTGTATGATTCTATGATCATGTGAAAGGGCTTGTCTGGAGTCTCACCATGAGCCTGCTGGCTGTGTTTTATTTCACCACCGGTTGTCACTATGGATTAACCGGCCAGAGACTTATCTCTGATATAATTTAGAGATCATTTATCAGGCTTGCTGGTACTCAGCCAGCTCTGAGGTAGACTCTTGGTAGGCTATGTATCACCCAGATGTTCTTTACAGACTCCTGAGAGGGTTTGGGTAAATGCTTTTTCAGAGCAAGGTCTTACTGTTTTGTGTGAACTACTAAAAGGGAAGATAACATTTTAGTGGAACTGTATTTCCTGATAAATACCTTAAATCTTTTATCAAAGGAACTATACCTGGGACAGAACAGACAGCTATAACTAAGGTTGCCTAAGTGTTTCCATTCTAATTCACTCTTTTGAATTACTTATATATTTTCCCCAAATTACTCCTTGTAGGCTCTAATAGTCCAGGCTTGGTCTCTACCCAAAGTTGTTTCTTCCCCACACCCCTTTTCCCCCTCCCCCGAATTTTGGAGCCAAAATGGTTCAAACGTTTTTGACTAGGAGGAGAATTTAGAAAATTAAACAAAACTAGCCTTTCCCCATCATTATACAATATTCTTGAAAATAGTTTTACAGCCAAAATGGCTGGTGTAGGAAGTTGAAGTTTGGGATGGAAAAAGCAGCCCTTACTGAGAAGTGCATTTGGGTGTTTGATTAGCATTGGTTTTGATTATACAGAGTCACAAACCTCTGCACGTTGTGTAACTAGTACAATTTTTTAAAATGTAACTGGCGCAATTTGTGTAACTGGTACAATTATTTAATACTCATCAGCAATGTTTCAGCGTGAACTCGCGCTGTGCTGCACATGGTTGGTGAGTCTTGGACGCATCCACTGGGCCATGCACACCTTGTGAAGCTTATTATTATTAATTTTATTTAAACACCAAAAATGTACTTGGCTCTGGGCAAGATAAAAAATGAAAGCCCTTGTCCTGAAAAGCTTTCCTAAAATCTGCTTTGTGAAGTGTACATTGAATGAGGTAGGATGTATAAAAAATAGTATCAATGGGTCAAATACTGAGGCATCCAGTGAGGGCCAGAACGTGGCTAGCTTTGTGTGGGTGTGTATATGCACCTCCTGCTCGGGAGCCAGTCACATTTGCAGTCGCTATGCTCTCCTGAGCCTTGATAGTGCCCCCAGGGGTGGAAGGCATCCCACAAGTATCAGAACAGAGTTGGGGCCATGGCATTGCTGCTTGCCTGTGCACTAGTCAGAGAAATTTGGCCAACTTCCAAAGGGGGGTGGGATGCTGCGGTTGTGCTCCCACTGTGCACCGGTGTGGTCTGAGAAATATTGTGGCTTTCTGGAGCACCGTGTTTCCTGGTGGTTCTACTTGATTAGTTCACCTCTACAACAATCCCAAAGTGGTCCTATGAGATCATGACATGATGTGGTCCTTAGTTTTCACTCCTTCTTTAAATGGGCAAACTCCCATTGGCTTCTGTGGGAATTTGCCTGATTAAGGACAAATGTGTAACTAAGAAATGAAGCAAGGACATGTGGACATGACCCCACTACCTATTTCCAGAAGCAACAAATAGGATTGGGGCCTGATTATGTTAAGTGTTGTACAAACATAGAAAGATAGTCCCTGCTCTGGGTAGCTTAAAATAATTAATGTATGAGGGAAATAACATATTTTAAAGACAATAGAATAGACACTTTTAATTCAGTGTAGTGTTTGATATATAAAAACAAAGTTATACTACATTAGAATACAGTTCTGTTTTTGGAGAGAAGGCTGTGACATGTTAAAGTTCAAATCAGTGGCATGTTCTTATCAGTTAATACAAAACTTATTACCCTGCTTAAACTTAAGCTTAATAAGACCACAAGATAACAATGCAATATAAAAAGGAAACCAACCTATGAAGCTGACATTGTTTTATTCTGAGTTACATTTTGTCTTTGTTTACTGAATAGTAGTGGAGGTAAATCCCAAACAGTCCTTGAAATGATGTGGATGGCATTTACATTTTGTCCCAAGAAGAACAGCAAAGAGGCAACCTAACTGTGCTTACTATCTCCTGCCATTATTGTCAATGGAAATGTAAGACAATGTTGTAGACATTGCAAACATAAATCTTGAACAAGCTAATTGCATTATGTTGCTGTGGTGAGGTAGCAGGAAATGAAGAATATTTTATAGCCCTCATGGAGAAAATAGTGAATCAGACCGATGGCAACACTAATCTTGTTTCTGCTCTTGCTGATTTTATAAAACCTATTATTTGGCTATATCTAGTATGCTGCTTTGTAAAAGGAAAAATAATGGATTTGGGGGCATGTGTTTTTGTTTTTTTGTGTGTGTGAAATATAATCAGTACTGGTTTTGGTCACTCATAGGAGTTCGGGCATGTAACTGGAAAAGAAACTTTCTCTCTGCACAGTGTATCCAACTGTTTCCCTACTGTTTTTGGGTTATGAAGAATGACCTGTTACTACATTGCTTTATCTCAGGTTTTCATAACTGAGATTTAGTCTGCAGTACATTATGAAGTTGTTTGCAGCTCAGAAGATCCCATAGCATATAACAGTAGGATCTACTTCACCCAATAAAATTGATGATAATCAGAGGTAGCAAGGTACATTAAATCACCAAAAATTAATCAGAATTTTAAGCTGAATTGATCTGATCCAATGCCAACTGAAGTCAGTGGAAAGACAACTAGTGATTTCAGTGGGCATATTGAGGCATTCACTTACATGTTTTCAGACTGTATCTGAATGCCTGCTTTTTTCCTTTCATTTTCCTTTCAGATAGATGTGGTTTGGAAGAGAACCCAAATACAAAATATTGACAAAAATAAACTACGGAGAGTCAGACAGAGAGAGAGAGAGAATCATAAAATAACATTGAGTCACATTTTCAAATAGCCCCATAATTGCTAGAGAGTCTGATTTCAAACGCCCTGAAACAAACAAACAAATTTGGAATTAGCCCTTAAAACACTGCATGGTTTCCAGATGCAGGTGTCCTGGGAACTGAACATTCCAAGGGGTGAGCGCTGAGTCAGTCATGCTCTTGTTAAGGGAATAGCAGGCAGGTTCAGGTAGCCAGCAGGCAAGTCAGAGTACTTGGCTATAGGGTGCTAGGGGGGAAACTGTTAGCTTGAAGGGAGATGGGTGAGGGTTTCACCTAGTTATTTTCTCAACTACTATACTGACAAGCATGGTATAAAAATCTGCAGTGGATAGGTAGGAGAGAAGAAGGAAGAGATTGGCAGCTTGTAGGTGTAGTTTCTTTGTGGGAGGATTAGGCAATTGATCAGAACACCCATGTAGGAAACAGGAATAGTCCATCTTTCAGCACTGGAGGGCATAAGGGTGGTGATGGCTAAAAGTGCTAACAATGCTTGTGGCCCCAGAAGGGGGTATATTAGGGCAGGGAGGGCCAGGGTGAAGGAAGGACCATTGGCTGTATTAGTTTGGTGCTAGTTGCTCCTGTTGGTTAGACTCCTCCTTCCCTAGTCCATGACTCTTAGGCACTATGGTAAATCAAATAAAAATAAAAATGAAATAAGTAATGGATGATGAATCAGGCCCAACATGCCCTGCATGAGGTGGACCTCTGCTATCGCAGTGAGCCATTCATTTAGTCCCAGATCCAACAAAGCCCTTCAGTACATATTTAAATTTAAGAATGTGAATAGTTCCATTGTCCTTAATGGGAATACTCATACGCTTACAGTTTGGAATGTGCTAGGCAGAGGAACACAGGAGCTAGATCAGACCCATAGTTTATTGAGTCCAGTATCCTCTCTCCGGCAGTGGCCAGTGCCAGATGCTTCAGAGGAATATGCAAAAAACCTCCAAATCTCTTGTAATTAGAGATTGGTTTAAGCCTTGAAACATGAGGCTTAATATCTCTTCCAAAATGTGTTAATATTATAACTCTGGATATTCTTTTATTCCATGTAAATGCCCAGTCCCTTTTTTGAATCACGCTAATTTTTGGCTTAATCATCGTCCTGTGGCAGTAAGCTCTACAGTCTGGTTATGTGTTGTTTGAAAAAGTATTTCCTTTTATCAGGTTGAATTTGCCATCTTTTTAATTTCACTGAATGTACCTTTTTTCTTGTGTTTTCTAGTAAGGCTACGTTTTAGTCACGGGTATTTTTACTAAAAGTCATGGACACGTCACGGGACAGTAAACAAAAATTCACGGCCAGTCACCTGTCCATGATTTTTACTGTATACCCCTGACTAAAACTTTGGGAGGAGGGGCAGCCCGGGGGGCGCAGCGGGGCTTGGAGGCAGCCCAAGGGAGGGTGCTGCACGTGCTCGGGGGTGGCGGTGGCCTGCAGAGGGGGTGCGGCTCGGGGGTGCACCGTAGGTGCTCGGGGGGGTGGGGGTGGGATCACAGCCTGGGGGCATCACAGCCTGGGGGCACCGCAGGTGCTAGGGGAGAGGGTGGACGGAGCTGGGGCAGGTTCCCTACCTGGCTCCTGGGAAGCAGCGACCTCCAGCTCCTAGCTCCATGTGCTGCTTCCGCTCTGCCCCAAGCCCTGGTTCTGCAGCTCCCATTGGCTGGGAACTGCGGCAAATGGGAGTTGCAGGGGCGGTGCCTGTGGGCAGAGGCAGCACGTGGAGCTAGGAGCTGAGGGAGGGGAGTTCCTGTTGTCCTTCCGGGAAGCCCTCCCCCCCAGGTAAGCACCGCCCTGCAGCCCCAGCCCTGAGCCCCCCCCCCCAAACTCCTGCTGCTGGGGGTAGAGGCGGGGGGCCTGAGACTGCCCCAGCAGCAACTGGTGGGACTGGCCAAGGGGCTGCCCAAGTGCTCAGGTGGTTCCCGGGCCAGCCCCACGGAGGTCACAGAAAGTCACAGAATCCATGACTTCCATGACCTCCGTGACAAACGTGGAGACTTATTTATGAGACACTGGGAACAGAAGCTCCAGATCTAACTTCTCTATGCCAGACTTTCGTCGGGCCCCTCTTATTTGTCTTTATAAGATAAACAATCCCAATATTTTCAGTCACTCTTCATATGAGGTTTTTTCCATGCACCTAATGATTGTTGTAACTCTTTTCTGAATCCCCTCCAATTCTCCAGCTGTCCATTGGGATTAAGCATATGCTGAAGTACTTTGCTTTATAAGGATGGACTCAAACACATGCTTAAGTGCTTTGCTGAATTGGAGTGCAAATTAACAGCACAGCTATTTATATTAATATTTTAGTATTTATAAATGGGTCTAGTTCATTTACTGACTGCACATTTTTATTTTTATTTATCTATTTTACTTTAGATGAAGGTAGTAAAATAAAACACACCAGAAAAGATTAAAGAAACATATATTTTTAAAACTCTCCTAATTTTCAAGGCTCTCCATGGCTCCATTCCCATTGGACTGTGTAGGTTACTCCAGGTGCTAAAAGACAACTTAATGAATAGGCAATGAGAGGGAAATCAGTGGGAGAATCAGCTCAATATCTTAGATGTCTAGACACAAATGCAAGGAGAATGGGAAATAAACAGGAAGAATTAGAAGTATTAGTATATAAGCTAAATTATGACATAATTGGTATTATAGAGACTTGGTGGGAGAAGACTTATGACAGGAATATTGGTATAGGGGGTATAGCTTGTTCATGAAGGTCAGGCAAGGTAAAAAGGGAGGACATGTTGCACTATACATCAAGAATATATACACTTGTTCTGAGGTCTGGAAGGAGGTGTGCGGCAGATCAGTTGAGAGTCTGTGGGTAAAGATAAAAGGGGTAAAAATAGGGGTGATGTTGTGGTAGGGCTCAACTATAGACAAGAAAATTAGAAAGAGGAGGTGAGTGAGGCATTTCTAGGAGAAATAACAAAAATATCCAAAACACAAAATCTGATACTAATGGGGGACCCATTCAACTACCCAGAAATCTGTGGAACAGTAATATGGTAAAACACAAAATTTCGAATAAGTTCTTGGAGTGTACTGGAGACTTTTTGTCCTAGAAAGTGGAGGAATTAATCAGGGAGGCACCATTTTAGACTTGATTCTGACCAAGAGGGAGGAATTGGTAATGAATCTGAAGGTGGAAGGCAATTTGGGTGAAACTGATCATGAAATGATAGATTTCACGATTCTAAGGAACATCATATATATGAGTTTAGAGTAGAAACTTTTATTGACCTTTAACTATAATGATTGAATAAAATAAAAGCACCATACAGGGTTTCATTTGAAATAAATTGATTTATTTTAAAACATTTAAGGACTTTGGAACAAATCCGTTCCCTTTGGTTATAGAATATCTTGAAGTGTATCTTAAGCTGTAGTAGTCTTGCTAATCTTTCAGTGTATGTTAGACACACCACATTTTAAAGCTTTGTGTGGGATAGATACCCATACACAAACAATAAAATGATTGTATGAATTTTGTGGAAAAGTTTTGTAATGTGGATTTGTTAGGATTAACTTCTTTCAAGGTCAAGCCTTTTGTGATGTGGGAGTATAGTGGGAAATATAATATGGTTTGTCTGGTTGTTCTCATTCTCCCTGGTTGTTCATTTCCCAGCTAGTAACCTGAAGCTTTCACAAATCCACTTTCATTCCACAGGGATAACTTTCTGGTAGTCGGTCAGCCTTCTAGTCAAATGTGTCTGTTGTTGGGTATTGACATCTGTGGCCCTGACCTTCCTGTGAACTCTCTAGGAAGTCTAGAACAGTTTTTTCTGTGTTTCATTCAATGTACATGGCAAAGATTCACTAATTAAATTTGCCATGGTATGCTACCTTTTGAAACACTGTAACATTGCTGTTAGATTTCCCTTTTTCTTTAGTGATTCCCTGTATCCATTTTCTTCCACAATCTCTGGAGTACATCAAAATAATTGTCATAAACAGAGTACTGGCTGTCAAAGACCAGACATTTGGAATATTGTTCTGCTTCAGTGACAAGTGGATAAATATGTTATTGAGGGATGTTGTATACAAATGGGGCTCTAATGACGTCAGACCTGAAGAAATTATTATTCAATCACTATTACATGAATTTTCAAAAATTAAATTATGCATCATTTCCAGGCTTGTAATAAAATAATTACTGTCTGCACTTTCTCATTACCAACAGGTTTGCTCTGATTTCTGGATGTGAAAGGGACTCTGTCACTTAGTGAGGAGTTTTATTATAGTCAAAGGTTTTTATACATTTTATTGTCTTGAGTTGAGCTCCAAGAATTACATGTCTAGTTAGGAAATGAATCCACAGCACCACAGAATCTGGCAAGCTTCCAGATTTTAACTACTTAACATGGGGATAAAGCGCAAGCTACTCTTCCTAGGATGGAAAGAATAAAATGAAACAAAAGTCAGTTGTGCTAAATAAGACAGAAAACACCTTCCTAGAAACAATAGTTATACTAATAAATAACACAAACAATTAAAGCACACCAATCAGTTGTCTGTTAGTTCAGGCCAGGCAAACTGAACTAACAACATCTAGGAAACTAAGCAAGCAGAATAAGTAGCAGCATCAGGTCAAGGCATAGGTTTTCATGACATTTGGTTTTGGGGAGGCTGAGTGAGGTAGTTGATAGAAAGAGAGTGTCTACAGACAAAATAGTGATATTCGAGTGTGGGAAAGGCTGAGTAGGAGAATGACCTGAAAAAGTCCTGTTGCAGAAGGATGGAGAAGTAGGGAGCATAAGGGGAACAGAGAAGTAAAGAGAAGGTCAGAATACTTATACATAATGCAGTACAACTTAGGGAAGCAAGGACTTCATTTGACAAGCCCTTTAACTTCTCCATGCCTTATCTGTAAATAGGGGATAACATTTACCCAACTTTGAAGATCTCAAAGCATTTTATAGATAAAGTGATTCTCATTTGTTAATTTTACATCATCTTATTCATGCGCCCACCTCACAGTGCACAATAGTCACAACAAAGTATCAATGCTGGTAAGGTCAGCAGAGCACAAAGGGCCAGTGAAGGGAAATAGTAAGAGTGGGTATGGGAATTTATCAGTGGGTATGGAAATATGTCAGCAATATACTGATGGGTTGGCAGCCTAGGAGATGTGAACTGCATTTTGAAAAGGGATGGGAATCAGTGAGGTGCTAGGAAGGATGTACAAGAGCTGCATAAGATCTGCCTCCAACAGAGAAGAAAAGGGAATTGGGGGTTGAGACGAGGGGCATGGCTACACTTGCAGATGTAGAGCGCTGTGAGTTAAACCCGCCTTCATAGAGCGCAGTAGGGAAAGCGCTGCAGTCTGTCCACACTGACAGCTTCAAGCGCACTGGCATGGCCACATTTGCGGCACTTGCATGCTGGGATAGCTGCCCATAATGCACTGCTCCCAATGCCACTGCAAGTGACTGCAACGTGCTTTTCAAATGGGGGGGGGGGGGGGGG
>NW_020664417.1:81373037-81412809 GCF_002925995.2 Terrapene triunguis
GTGACAGGGAGTGTGTTGTGTGTATGTGGGGGGAGAGAGAGTGGGTTTTTGGGGTGCGGAGAGTGTGTTAGCATGCTGTATTGTAAGTTCAGACCCCGCTCCTCCCCCCCCCCGCCTCTCTCTCACTCACTCAAAGCAAACAGTAAATGTTTGCTTTTTCTTGGAGCTGATAAGCAGCCGGCTTCTCTGAAACAGAGCTTTGAAAGGGTATTTCCGCATTCCTGCAGCCGATTTCACAACAATGACAAGAGTGGCCACTTGACTTAAGGGGATTATGGGACATTTCTGGAGGCTGATCACAGCGCAGTAACGCAACACCTCGTTCACACTGGTGCCACGGCGTTCCAGCAGGGGTGCAGCAAACATTATTCCACTCGCCGAGGTGGAGTACCAGCAGCGCTGTAGCTGCAGAGTCAGAGAGCTCTACGTGCCTTGCCAGCGTGGATGGGGAGTGAGCTAGGGTGCCCGGGGCTTCTTTATTGCGCTGTAACTCGCAAGTGTAGCCAAGGCCGAGGTCTCAATTGGCAGAGAGGGAGCATGTTAGGTACAGGGAGGGATGAGATGATAAAGGTAAATAGTAAGTAAGTGAAGAATATAAGAATGGTCATGCAGGGTCAGACCAATGGTCCATCTTGCCTAGTACCCTGTCTTCCAGCAGTGGCTGGTGCCAGATGCTTCAGAGGGGATTAACAGAACAGGGCAATTATCAACTTTCATCCACTCCCAACTTCTGGCAGTCAGAGGTTTAGGGACACCCAGCGCCTGGGATTGTCCCCCTCACCATTTTCCCTAATAGCCATTGGTGGACCTATCCTCCTTGACCTTTTTAATTCCTTTAAAACCCACTTGTACTTTGGGCCATGACAACATTCCCTGGCAACAAGTCCCACAGGTTGACTTGTGTTGTGTGAAGAAGTACTTCCTTATCATAGAATCATAGAAGATTAGGGTTGGAAGAGACCTCAGGAAGTCATCTAGTCCAGTCCCCTGCTCAAAGCATGACCAACACCAATTAAATCATCCCAGCTAGGGCTTTGTCAAGCCAGGCCTTAAAAACCTCTAAGGATGGAGATTCCACCATCTCCCTAGGTAACCCATTCCAGTGCTTCACCACCCTCCTAGTGAAATACTGTTTCCTAATATCCAACCTTACGTTTGTTTTAAACCTGCTGCCTATTAATTTTATTGGGTGACCCCTGGTTCTTGTGTTGTGTGAAGGGGTAAATAAAACTTATTCACTTTCTCTGCCCTAGTCATTGATTTTATAGACCTCTCTCATGTCCCCCATTGCCATCTCTTTTCTAAGATGAACAATCCCAGTCTTTTTAATCCCTCCTCGTATGAAAGCTGTTCCTTATCCCTAGTCATTTTTGTTGCCCTTCTCTGTACCTTTTCTAATTCTAATCTATCTTTTTTGAGATGGGGTGACCAGAACTGCATATGGTATTTAAGGTGTAAGTGTGCCATGGATTTATCTAGTGGCATTGTTATTTTCTGTCTCATTAGGAAAGGAATAGCTAATGGGTCATAACATTCTGTTAACGTCATTGACTCACTGCAGCTGCACATTCAGCATATGTTTTCAGAAAATTTTCCACAATGACTCCAAGATCTTTTTAGGACAAATAACAAAAATATCTAAAACACAAGATCTGATACTAATGGGGGATCTATCAGAGGTGAAAGTAAGCTGGTCCGGTACGGCATATTGGCAAGAGCCGGTACGCCATGCCCAACCGGACTGGCTTCCCCAGCGGTGATTTAAAGAGCCCAGGGCTCCAGCCGCTGCGGGGGAGCCCCTGGTCCTTTAAAGCGCTGCTGGAGCTCCGGCAGCTGGGCTCGGGTAGAGATTTAAAGGGCTCGGTGCTTCTGCCACTGTGGGGAGCCCCGGGCCCTTTAAATCACCGCCGGAGCCCTGCCGCTGCTACCCCGGGGCAGTGGTGGCAGAGCTCCGGAGATCATTTAAAAGGTCAGGGGCTCCGGCCGCTGTTTTGTGAGATCCCTTTGTAACTCTTCACAGTAAACTTTGGATTTAATTGTCTTAAGTAATTTTGAATTGTCTGCATTCTTTGCCACCTCACTGTTTACTCCTTTTCCAAATCATTTATGGATATGTTAAATAGCACTGGTTCTGGTACAGGTCCATGTGGGCCCCCACTACTTACCTCTCTCCACTGTGAAAACTGACCATTTATTTTTAACCTTTGTGTGACATTGCACTCTATATGATTTTATGAAAGTATGCTGATGAGTGTGACTATAATGTAACTAAAATATGCTTCATGCCAAAGGTCTCTTGTAAGGTATCGCTACAAAGCTTATAATCTACTGAGTGTGGTCATCCTATTTGTATAAATGTATCACTCTTGTATCTGAAACTAGAAATATGAAATATAACTCTGAAGGCCTATTGTAATTATGCAAAGTGTGGGCCATTAATTGTGTTTTGGAATCTTGATGGCTCCCATCAACCAGGACAATTGACTGTGGCCTGGTCTACACTAACCCCCCAAGTCGAAGTAAGGTACGCAACTTCAGCTACGTGAATAACGTAGCTGAAGTCGACATACCTTACTTCGAACTTACCGCGGTTCAGACGCGGTCCACACGCGGCAGGCAGGCTCCCCCGTCGACTCCGCGGTACTCCTCTCGTTGAGCTGGAGTACCGCAGTCGATGGCGAGCACTTCCTGGTTCGATTTATCGCGTCCAGACCAGACGCGATAAATCGAACCAGGAAGTTCGATTTCCAGCTGCCGAACTAGCGGCTAAGTATAGACCAGCCCTGTGGATGGCTCTGTTTGCAGGCAGGCCTTCCTGTGAGTCAGGCTGGGAGGAATGAAGGCTTGGGGTCTCACAGGACATGTGACCATGTCACCTGGTACTGAAGTACATCTTAAACCTGGTGCTTTTCCATTTAGAAGGGGGGGTGGGAACCCAGAGAGACAAAAGATTCCCGCTTTGTGCCAAAGCCATATAAGGGGGTGGAACAGAACAAAGGGAAGGGCAATCATGAGAAATCCCCTAGCTACCACCTAAGCTGAACAAGGGCTGTACCAGGGGAAAGGATTATGCCCAGACTAGGAAGGTGTCCAGTCTGTGATAGAAGCTTACTGGAACATCTCTGAGGGTGAGATTTCATCTGTATTCAGTTTTCTTACTGTATTAGGTTTAGACATGCGTGTTTTATTTTATTTTGCTTGGTAATTCACTTTGTTCTGTCTGCTATTACTTTGAACCACTTAAATCCTACTTTCTATATTTAATAAAATCACTTATTATTTATTAATTAATCCAGAGTATGTATTAATACCTGGGGGGAGGCAAACAGCTGTGCATATCTCTCTATCAGTGTTATAGAGGGCGAACAATTTATGAGTTTACCCTATAAGCTTTATACAGGGTAAAACAGATTTATTTGGGGTTTGGACCCCATTGGGAGTTGGGCATCTGAGTGTTAAAGACAGGAACACTTCTTAAGTTGCTTTCAGTTAAGTCTGCAGCTTTGGGGCACGTGGTTCAGACCCTGGGTCTGTGTTAGAGCAGACTGGCGTGTCTGGCTCAACAAGACAGGGTGCTGGAGTCCCAAGCTGGCAGGCAAAGCACGGGCAGAAGTAGTCTTGGCACATCAGCTGGCAGCGCCAAGGGGGTTTCTGTAATCCAACCCATCATACTTTGTATCCTATATTTTAACCAGATACTGATCCATGAGAGGGCCTTCCCTCTTATCCCATGACTGTAAACTTTGCTTAAGAGCCTTTGGTGAGGGATCTTGTCAAAGGCTTTCTGAAAGTCCAAGTATACTATATCAACTGGACCACACTTGTCCACATGCTTGTTGACCCCTCAAAGAATTCTAATAGATTGGTGAGGCATGATTTCCCTTTGCAAAAGCCATGTTGACTCTTCCCCAACAAATCGTATTCATCTATGTGTTTGATAAGTCTGTTCTTTACTATAGTTTCAACCATTTTGCCAGGTACTGAAGTTAGGCTTACCGGCCTGTAATTGCCAGCATCACCTTAGGATCCTTTTTTAAAAATCAACATTACATTAGCTATCCTCCAATCATCTGGTACAGAGGCTGATTTAAACAATAGGTTACTTACCACAGTTCTGCAATTTCATATTTGAGGTCCTTCAGAATTCTTGGGTGATGACCATCTGATCCTGGTGATTTATTACTGTTTAATTAAACAGTTTGTTCCAAAACCTCCTGTACTGATACCTCAATCTGGGACAGTTCCTCAGATTTGTCACCTAAAAAGAATGGCGCAAGTGTGGGAATGTCCCTTACATGCAAATAATTCATTTAGCTTCTCCACAATGTTCTTGTCATCCTTGAGGGCTTCTTTATCATCTCAATTGTCCAGTGGCCCCACTGATTGTTTGGCAGGCTTCCTGCTTCTGATGTACTTGACAGATTTTGAAGGCCCTTGAAGATGAGGAGAGAGATTTTGTAGTGGCTATGGAAGTGAATGGAGAACCACTGGAAGTCTTTCAGGAGGGGTCTTACATGAATATGTTTTCATGAACAGATGTGACATTGTAACATACTTGAGTTCGGACATGAGCAGCTTTGCGAGGCTGTAGAGGAGGGTAGATGCAGTAATCTACAGCTGAAGGCAAGTTTGGACTGATAGCAGCAGCAGCAGCTGGAAGGGAAGGAGAACTGCTGCTTCGGGATTTCAGTTTCTATGGTTTGTTTTCTTGGAAGATGGACTACACTTTCAGCCTGACATCTGGCTGTCTTCCCTTGAAACTAAGACTCTCAACTTCAATGCTACTCCCGAGCTTTCCCTTCACACCTGTTAATCATCTTATGCTAACACTGCTTTTCATTCTCCTCATCACCCATCGGGGAAATCACAGGAAAGATCATCAGTACAGCCTGGTTATGGAAACATGTTCAAATATAACACAATACTACTATTTAAAAAATATTCACCATACAAGAAACACATCGCTTATATGATTCTAAGGCCTCGTCTACACTACGGGGGGAGATTGATCTAAGTTACACAACATCAGCTACGTGAATAACATAGCTGAATTCAACTTACTTAGACTTACTTAGGTCCACACTACACTACATCGACAGGGGATGCTCTCCCATCGACTACCCTTGCGCTTCTCCTTTAGGTGGAGTATAGGAGTCAACGGGAGAGCGATCTGCAGTCGATTTAGCGAGGCTTCACTAGACCCACTAAATCGACTGCCGATGCATCGATTGCCACATGTCAATCCCCTGGTAAGTGTAGATAAGCCCAAAATCTCTTATTTCTGTTAACGGTTAAATGCCTCAGTAGGTACTCTTTAATCTCAAAATGGAGTAACAATGCACACACTAAGAGGAGCTCTAGTTAGACTTGTCAAGATCCAGAACTATAAGCCTTGCTATTCATTCACTGATGTTCACACTTGCTAATGTTCATGGCTGTTGCATGTAACATTCATTAAAAGTATCATCCATATTCATTATTTTACTCATCCATCTCTAAATCAGATTTATAGATTACTGTGCATTTTTACATTAATTTTACTAACTAATGGAAGGTATCTATTATTCAAACATTTAGCATCACCCATGTGTACGCTTTCTTTTCTTTTGCAGTCAATAGGCTCCCATCCATGAATAACAGAGAGACTAATGCTGAAAAGTGCATTTTGAGATCTTAAAGACAGTAGTGCCAAGACTTATTGCAAAGCTTCTTCAGGTTATTGAATCATTTTACTATGCTTCTTTCTGCTTATGCATCCCCAGTAGGGTAATCCTGATTCAGGAATGCCCCCAAATAATTGTATTTCTGTAGCTGGATTAACTCTCCACATTCCCCCCCCCTTTAATTGATCTCCATCTCTTTAAAAATGATAGCTGTTCCTCTGGTGGAGAAGGTGTGGGGCCCCCATTCACCAAAGCATCCATATTAAAGACAGCCCGTAAGCACATTCTAAAGTTCCATAAAGGGATGGGCTTAAGCACATGCTCAGTTGGATACAGGTTCTTTGCCCTTATACTATAAAATCATAAGACTATGAGATGGATGTGTATATCTTCATATCTATCCCAAATAACATTCACAAAAGAGGTAAAGAGCTGGGCAAATAAGTGCTATTTTTACTATTTAGTATAATCTTTATTATTATTCAGTATATTCTCCGGTGCTTTGTCCTGTCCAGTGTTGACTCAAGTGATGTGGTTTCCCTCACTGTCCTTAGCAGAGTATATACCTCAGTCTAACAGATCTCCTCATTAGGATTTTTTCCTCCTACTATCTACCCTATTTTTTGCCAATGGCTGCTCCATGCATCTATCAGACAGCATAGTTGGAAAACAGCATAGTGCTCTGAGTCTTCCAAGGATGAGCTCCATCTCTCATCAGCATTCCCAGGCCCTCTCAGCTTGGGAACAAGCTTTGGGACCTTCCGAAGTTTGCATGTGTAGTGTAACTCAATGCACATGGATGAGAAATGCTATTGGTTTTGTTGAACCATAAACATTTATCAAGGTACTTTTTGTGGGGATGGGGGCTGGAATGGAGGAAGGTAAGTCTGGTCTCTGCTCATCGCATGATGAAATTCCGAAAAAGAATTCTCAGCACAAGCAGAGACTATACTCTTGATGAGAAATTGTATCTAGCTAAAGTGAGGGCAACTTTAAAAAAGAACGGCTTTGAACAACTGTTCTGTAAAAACTGGATGCAATTGTAGAATCCCCAGTTATGAGCTGCAATGCTAGACTTCTATGCTAACCTTACCAAACATGAGGTACATATTATTTTTCAAGGTATCTTCTGGAAAGTCAGTTATGTTTCCCTTTGTGCCTTCTTCTAATCCCCCTTCATTCTGCCTCCTCTGTTCGTCCTTTTTCTGTCTACCAAAGATTTGCTTGTCAACACTAATGCCCGCAGTCTTACCAGCTGAGTGATGTGAGGCTGTGACAGTAGGGCCAGCCATTGATTCTGTGAATTTTCAAACTTGGCATGTGTCTCTGAAGAAGGCAAGAACTAACTCCCAGGCTTGGTGCATTCACCTTCTGAACCTGCTACTGATGGCTGTGTTGACATTCTAAATTGATTGACTAGCCTGTGCACCGAGCCCGTTCTTTAGCTGGCAAAGCCAGTCTCTTTTCACCCAGTTTTCCTTCTTTTTCACTTTATCATCTCCCATTTTTCTTTTCTCTATCTAACATGCCCTTCTGAGGATTGCTATTGGGGTGGAGGCTGGAAACCAAGCTTTCCTGTTGGAAGGCTTTATCTGTCACAGAGTGAAGTGTAGGAGGCTGAAAGGCTATGAAGATCCTTTCCTTTTCCTCAATAAACACTTTTTAAAAAGCAGCAATGGCATTGTAAACATGGAAATAAATAAAAACAATAAGCTCCCAAAGCAACGCTATAGAAAATACAAGTTAAAACATTCCATGGCTTGCAAATTTTTCCGAGCAACACATTTTTATTTATAGTTATAGAAAAAAATTGAGTCCAATGGTATTGGGATTCTGTAATAGCTTCTGTGTGGATTCCCTGAGGGAGATGTTGCCAATATTGGGAAGTCATCAGATTCTCTAGTACTTGTCCTATATCTGCATGAATAAAAAAATGAATAAAAAAACACTTTGTTATGCATTTATTTAAGGGTTACTCTTCACTCCTGTGAGCAAACCACAAGTGGAACAGATCTTAGTATCACTCAAAGAGGTAAAACGCTTCAATAATAATACCAGAAAGAGATGGGCAGTGGATCCTGTATAAGAATATTACTCACAGCTAACAAACACACTGGTGCTTTATAATGAATTTTATATGCAGTCAGATGATCATTTTGGGACAAGGGATATCCTGTGCAGCCCTACTTATGCCAGTGTTTTAGGCCTAACACCTAGGGTTAATTTGCCCCCTCAGTCTCTAGCTCAACAAAGAGCAGTGCGCTAGCCCAGCGAGTGGCTGGCAGAAAGAGGAAACTGAGCTGTGGTCCTTTTCTCAGAGCGTGGTGGCCTGGCATGTGCTGACCCTTGAAGCACTCAGACAAGAAAAGTCGTGTTATGTTTGTCCAGACTGTTAAGTTCAAGCACCTTGTTTTCACCTTCAAGGACTTGCTCAGTTCTGTCTCTGCTTTCATCACTGTTCTCATTTCCTCCCCCACCTCTTCCAGCCTCTCCTCCCCTTATGCCTCCTTCCCTATCACATCAATTGGTTTCTCATCCTCCTTTTCCCCCCATATACCCCTCTATGCTTGAAAGGCCTTTTCATTTGTTGAATACTAAATAACCTCTCACCTCCTCCTTCAACACACTTCTTCTACAAAGCCTTTCAACAATGACTTCCTCTCCTGAATTTCCCATTGCTGGCACATGATGGCATATATATATATATAATGTCCCTCTACCATGTACATTGGCCAAACCGGACAGTCTCTATGTAAAAGAATAAATGGACACAAATCAGACATCAAGAATTATAACATTCAAAAACCAGTTGGAGAACACTTCAATCTCCCTGGCCACTCAATTACAGACCTAAAAGTCGCAATATTACAACAAAAAAACTTCAAAAACAGACTCCAACGAGAGACTGCTGAATTGGAATTAATTTGCAAATTGGACACCATTAAATTAGGCTTGAACAAAGACTGGGAGTGGATGGGCCATTACACAAAGTACATCTATTTCCCCATGCTTATTCTCCCCCACCCCCACAGTTCCTCATATCTCTTTGTCAATTGCTGGAAATGGGCCATTTTCATTATCACTACAAACAGTTTTTTTTTCTCTCCTGCTGATAAAAGCTCACCTTAACTGATCACTCTCCTTATAGTGTGTATAGTAACACCCATTGTTTCATGTTCTCTGTGTGTGTATTTATATATATCTTCCTACTGTATTTTCCACTACATGCATCTGATGAAGTAGGCTGTAGCCCACGAAAGCTTATGCTTAAATAAATTTGTTAGTCTCTAAGGTGCCACAAATACTCCTGTTCTTTTTTCTAGAGAAGAGAGTCTCTGTTAATTCGCTATTCCCAGATTTTTGCTGGTAAGATTACAATAGAAAACATGTTAGAAACATTGGTTACATTTATTAGAAACAGTCAGTAGATATTTCTATCTGTGAGGTTAAAATAGGCATAGCCACAGGCTTCTAATGCAGCTATATGGACTGATGGGCAGGCGGTGTTTTAATAGCTCTGAAGCTCAGACCGTCTCATCAGTAGCAAACTGGGGATCAGGGAAAGGGGAAATGGGGTAGGTGGTTGGGATCAGTATGGAGGAAGTTGTTGTCTCTCTTAGAGCTGTTGTTTCAGGCTCTCTCCAGAGTAGACTTTGTCCAGCATCCATTCTCATTTCTTTTATATTTGGAAGATTTACCTTGCAACAGGAAGGACAAGAACCTTTAAAGCAGAGGTCCCCAAACTGTGGGCCGTGCCCTCCTAGGGTGGTGTGGAGGAACATTTGAGGCGGAGGGTGCGGCGGGGGCCAGGCCAGCCCCCACAGGGGTTAGGGCGGGAGCGCCACCCAACCCCTCTCCACCCCCAGCTCTGCTCCAGTCCCAGCGGCTTCCGCTCCTGGCCCCAGCCCTGGCCATGGCTCCATTCCCTACCCCAGACCTGCCCCCAGCTGTAGCCCCAGCTTGCCCCTGTCCTCCCTCCCTTGCCCCTGTCCACGCCCCCCAGCTCCCGGGTGTGTGTGTGTGCAGACAGCAGTAAGGGGGGCACGGCCATGAAAAGTTTGGGGACCAGTGCTTTAAAGTTTAGATTATGCAGATAAGCCTTGTAGGGGAGGGCTTCTCCTACCCACCCACCCTGTGATTCACTGGTGCTTCTTAGTAAAGCATTTCACTGTAGCACAGAGAAATATCCTGAAGTATGAGAAACTAAAGTTGGTCAAAGTCACGCTCCTCTCAGACAGTGAAATATCCCATGGAGTTAATGGAATGGTTAGCCAGAGGGAGTTAATAGAATATTTAGCCAGAGAGAGGGAGCAGTTGGAAGCATCTGGCAGTTTCTGAGAGGATTAAACAAACTGAGTAGGTAAAATGAACAGGACGAGTGTGGAATGATGAAAGAAATATGAGCAGTAGGACTGTCTTGGGATCAAAGCGATGCTCTACCAAATGATGGAGAAGAGTTTGAGTCTGAATTTGCCCCTTAGATTGCCAAGGTCAGCCCTGGGGTAGAGTGTGTATCTCATGTTTCCCATCAGTGATGCCCCCACTTCATCTAGCTTGAAGAGAAGGCTTCCATGATCTGAGAAACCTCCTGGGCATCTGAGGTTCACAGCAGTTCAGATCCAAAGGACAGGTGCCAGGCTGTAATGCATGCATGTGCTGCAAGCAAACAGCACACACAGATATCAGATTCAACCTGGCTCTCCCTGGGGTAGACTTCTGGTCCTTTAGCTGCAAAAACTTAGGGCTCCACTCCTAAAGGAGATCTCCAGCCCTGTGCATGCTGCTGCAATCAGTTCATGGTTTAGCTCTGCCAGCACTTGGAGGAAAAGGCAAAGGCAAGTGAAAGTAAAATCTGTTGTCTCCTCAGGGAGCCAGATACTCCTCTTGAGTGTACCAAAAAAATTAGGGAAAAAAAAAAGGGAGGGCGGGTTGATGGATCTCATTTACACCAATGTAAATCTGAAGAACAACCCTGAATTTAATTGGGTCTGCATGAGTATAACTGAGGTGTGAATTTTGGCTTTTCAAAAGAGATTCTGATCTCTGTTAAGTGTTTGAAAATCCACTGAATCTGATCATCCATTGCCTTACACCTTGTGTAATCATTTACACCTACGGAGAGTGAGTGGGAATCAGGATGGCTGCATATTGCACTCTGTGCAGGTTTAAATGGCCACACAATACACAAGGCGGTAGAGAATTAGGCTCATTAATTTCAGTGGGGTTGCAGCTGGAGTAATTGCCAGCAGAGTACATCTTACTTTTTCTTCATTTTTAAGGAATTTTCAGCACACTACAAATCTTGTGACAAATTCTCCATGTACATCATGTCAGATCATACCAACTTACTTGCATATGTTTGTTTGCCAACCTGTTTCTTCAGTATATCCACTTTGTTTAACAAGAAACTTTCTTGCAGAACCACACTAAATATAGCTATAAAAATCCACTTAGCATATGTCATTGTCATTGATGTGATATTTGACAGTCTAAATTTTCCATCTCTTTCCCTATAGTAAGATACTGTAGTCGGAGACTTTGACTGGTATGTAGTTATTTGTTTTACCATAGAACTTAGGAGCCCTAGTCACAGACCAGGACCCTATTGTACTAGGTGCTGTACAAACACACACACACTCTCTTAATTAGTCTACATGTTCAGAGTGACAAAAACATTATTTTCAGTAGTAAAGGAAGAAAAAATGACATGGAGGGAATATTTATATACAAGGTACCATTTTGACAAACCAATTCTGCTACCAATACCTAAATTAGAAACAGAGGCTTGCAAATAAGGGGAGAATCATCCTTTCTCCCTCATCGCTTTTCAAAATCACTCATTATTTAAAAAAAATATGAACATACAATTTCATGCAATTGAAGTCAATATAGCCTGCACTCTTTGGAAGGCTGTGGGAGAGAGCCATAAATTGCATGTTATAACTGGTATGTCTAAGCAAGAGGTCTGACCTCATTATTGGAGAGGCAGCATCGATTTATCATGGGGATGGGGAATTCTGAAATTATGAATTCTGGCTCTGCCAATTGAATTGTTTTGTGGCTTTGGGCAAGCCACTTAACCTCTCTCTAATCCTTCCCTCCATCTCTAAAACCATGGATGATCGTTATTTGCCTGATGGAATGTTATGCCCCAAGGTTCGGTCCTGGGGCCGGTTTTGTTCAATATCTTCATTAATGATCTGGAGGATGGCGTGGACTGCACTCTCAGCAAGTTTGCAGATGACACTAAACTGGGAGGAGTGGTAGTTACGCTGGAGGGTAGGGATAGGATACAGAGGGACCTAGACAAATTAGAGGATTGGGCCAAAAGAAACCTGATGAGGTTCAACAAAGACAAGTGCAGAGTCCTGCACTTAGGACGGAAGAATCCCATTCACTGTTACAGACTAGGGACCGAATGGCTAGGCAGCAGTTCTGCAGAAAAGGACCTAGGGGTTACAGTGGACGAGAAGCTGGATATGAGTCAACAGTGTGCCCTTGTTGCCAAGAAGGCTAATGGCATTTTGGGCTGTATAAGTAGGGGCATTGCCAGCAGATCGAGGGACGTGATCATTCCCCTCTATTCGACATTGGTGAGGCCTCATCTGGAGTACTGTGTCCAGTTTTGGGCCCCACACTACAAGAAGGATGTGGAAAAATTGGAAAGAATCCAGCGGAGGGCAACAAAAATGATTAGGGGGCTGGAGCACATGACTTATGAGGAGAGGCTGAGGCAACTGGGATTGTTTAGTCTGCAGAAGAGAAGAATGAGGGGGGATTTGATAGCTACTTTCAACTACCTGAAAGGGGGTTCCAAAGAGGATGGATCTAGACTGTTCTCGGTGTTACCAGATGACAGAACAAGGGGTAATGGTCTCAAGTTGCAGTGGGGGAGGTTTAGGTTGGATATTAGGAAACACTATTTCACTAGGAGGGTGGTGAAGCACTGGAATGGGTTACCTAGGGAGATGGTGGAATCGCCTTCCTTAGAGGTTTTTAAGGTCAGGCTTGACAAAGCCCTGGCTGGGATGATTTAGTTGGGATTAGGTCCTGATTTGAGCAGGGGGTTGGACTAGATGACCTCCTGAGGTCCCTTCCAACCCTGATATTCTATGATTCTATTTGCTATGATACTATTTGTACAGTTCTTTGAAAATGTAAAGGACTATCTTTGGGAAGTGCTAAGTATTTTTATAAAGTATTATTCTTGCTGAGTGAGCATTATCTGCCAATCCTGACCCAGTACACCATTGGAAGGCAGAGGAGTGATTTGAAAAATGTTGCATATGTATCAGCCTGAAAGAGACTAGAGCTGTTGAAAATTCAGTCACCTGAATTGAGTTTTTTTAAAACATAGTCAAAACTCATAGTCTCTGTGTGGCAGTGAGTCTTACCAAGGCAGAAGGTACCAACTCTTTCTACTGAATTAATGGATTCCACTTGGAATTATTCTTTGTAGTCAAATCATAAAAGCATACAGTTGATATTCATAGGAATGATATTCTGAAAAATGAGTGCGATTGGAAGGTTGGAGGCACTTAAATATTCTGACTAACCCTCAGATTAATTGGAGAACTGAAACTTTTGCTAGTGAAAGTTAGAATAAGAAGGGTGTTAATCGTGCATTCATCCAAGAAGCCTTGGATCCTAGTATGGTGAGTGGAGTATTTTGGGGTGTGGTATGGATATTGATCTCAAAGGCCCAAAGAATTAAAGCTGTTTATCAACTCTTTCACTGTCCAGCATTAAACAGAGATAGGTAGATTCGGGGTTATTTTAAACAGGGGTCTTGGTGTTGCTCAGTTACTTGGAAAAAACCCAAAGATTTCATTGAAATTAAAAGTTTATTGATTAAACACAAGAAAGAATAAGAAATCAAAATAGGCTTTTATATTGAAACTGTGCTGGAGTGATTATGTGAAACAAACTTAGTCAAAACCTTTAAAGTCTTTTTCCTTTTGGAGACAAAATATCAGAATCTCCTATTTTCAGAACAGCCTTTCTTTGATGAAAAGGAAAGGGTTAATTTTAGTCAGTCTTGATGTGTAGAGGGCATGTATTTATCCTGTTTTTAACAGACAAGGTGGAGGAGACAGGATAGTAAAGATGGGTGAAGTGCAGCTTTTGTTGATGTTTTTGGAACACTTGAGTAGTTACAAGTGGATGCTTTTGGCTGGCAACTTAACCATGACACATGCTGCTTGGATTCTGGTTTACGATTTGGTCAGGGATGTCATGTGATTGGATCTTTTCTTCTTAGAAAAATCGGGCTTGGATGCATATAGCGTAGTTGATTTCAGGCTTCGATAAAAAGCCAAGAGAGTGCAAGATGGGATAGAAGGAATGAAAGAGGGCAGAAAATAACTCAACGTGGGAAGGGGAAACAGTGCAGATTATACATGCCTCTGCAGTGCTGACAATTAGATATCCTCGCTGATGGGCTGAGGATTGGATGTCATGATAATGTGGTGAGTTTCAGCACTCTCAGGTGAAAACAAAGTTCCTTGAACAAGATTAAGGTCAGTATGCCTTCTTCTCAGGAAGAAAGTCCTTTAGATAACTCAAGATGAGTTGCAGTGGTGGCAGTTCGGGGGATGAGCTCAGATGCAAGGTAGGACAGAAGATGAGAAGGAGAGCTGAACTGAACTGATCATGTCTTTTTTTCTAAATCTTTTTTTAAGGGACCCAAAAAGGGGGAGAGTGGGTGACAGTTCATCTCCTTCATTATTTTATCTGCCAAGTAGTCCTAGCATCTGTCATACCAATTCTGGTCTGTGAACTTCTGGTTCCACATCTTCTGCTTTTGCCAAGCATAATTTCAACCATCCTTGGATTATATCAGCATGGCCTTTTGGTTTAGACTAATCCAGCTTCTTTGTCTGGTTCTTTTACACATCTTACAACATTAAACATTGTAAACAATTTAATTTGTTTTTCGTGGTTATTGTAATATCTAATGAACTTTCACAAACTTTTTACATTTTATCTCACTTTAGGGGTACACCTCATAGGTCCAATAGTCACAACAGAGGCTTTAGTGCATTTTCTCTGAAACTACAGAGGTGTTTTGCAGAGCCCCAAGTCAGATTTGCCAAATTTGTGAGAGTTTATAGAGCCTCTCAGAAGATGGCAAGATACTATGAGTGGAAAACTGTTCTTGCTGCATCAAGGAGGTTTAAGGAGAATCAGTAGTAGTGGAATATACAACCATTGACAATGGATCTCTCCAATGAAGAAATGCATGGGCTGCTAACACACACACACTGATGGCATGAATAGAGAGTTTTTTATGTTCATAATAAAATTCTCAATATATGTAGTGACTTTGAAAGTACTTTCTAAGGGCAAAATCCTGCCATTTTTGTACTTTGATACACTGGGAAGTATGAAGACACAAGCAGCTTCTACATCACTCCCTGTGCACCCATTACGCAGCTGGACTGGACTCTAATCTAGTGCTTCATTGGCACTAGCCAAAGGCTCAGCTAATGTACCTGGACACATGCCACAGGGGTGTACAGTCTAGTTTGGGAAGATACAATGTGCTGCATTTGATGGCCGGAGAGAGCTAGTGTTTGCCCATCAGTCTCAATGAAGAATTGTCTTTGTGTTTACTTCACCTGAGCCCTGTCTGTTATCTATCATAAGGGAAACTAAGACATGTAAAATGCAGTATATTTGTGTCTGTAAGGGCAAAGGCTCAATTAAGGGTGGGCTGAAATTCAGACCCTAAAAACAGTCAGCTGCCATCAATTCTGAATGCACCCAGCAAACCTCAGTCCATGCTCCCCTGCTGCTTAACAATAAGTTAGTCAGCACTGGGGAACAAAAATCTTCAATTAGTCCTAGATCTCTCACTATTCATTTCTTAGAAATTACAGATATCTATTTAAACACAGATCTCTCCACAACCTTATGGGGACTATAGGTTAACATTGGCATCATTTTTAATTTTTGAGTTTTAATATATCTGGCTTAAGATGAAGCCCAAAATGATTGCACAGATAGCCATTTAAGTACAGGTTTCTCTTTCATCATATGATGTTTTACCAGCCATCTTAGATTTTTATAATCGATTATTGGATTAAAAATGTTCTAACAGGTATGAAACTTCTGACTGATTTTTGTGTGTGTGTGTTTTGGCTTCATTTGTTTTTTAGTAGTTTGGCATGTACTATTGTCTCATTGTGGCTTTTGATACACTAATTTCATATGACATTATCCAAAGGAATTGCCAGACAAACTTCCTAACTTAGCTATATTTCATTGGGAATTAATTGCATTATTGAAGAATGAGTACCTAAGGGGCAAGTAGACAGAATCTAGTCAGTCCTCAGATCAGCGGAAAATGCCAGATAGGCTTGTGTTTGCCTAGCAATGGATGCTTCACCCAAGTGGCAGCAAGAGACTATTGCATGGCAGAGACCTAAAAAAAGAAATACTTTGTATGATTTGAGATAACGCAAACTATTGGTATCAGATGTAAACTTACTAATAGCTTTCACTTAAGTCGTGCTATTATAAATGGGCTTGCAGGTGCAAAATTCTTTCCCCCCAACACCTCAAATGCGCAATATGAAGATTAAAAGTAGGACAACGACTGATAACCTCATTCACCGAAAAATTTGCGTTCTTAGTCTCTAGTTCTCAAAGCCTGGTTACAAATTAGGAGGAGGACAGTGGTTATCTTTACAATTGGCAAAATTATTAACTTACCAACCCCCGTTGGGTACAATTAAAAACAAAAGTTTAATTTGCTAAAATGTTTGACTTTACTACTGCAGTTGCTGTATTTCCTGTACTGAAAATAGGAAACAGTGCTGTAAATGTGACTACACTTAGTATGGTGCTTAGATCCACAGTTATGGGTGTGGTACAAGAACCTGAGTAGAACAGAGTTTGTTTTAGCAGCGCCCATTGTATGTTGGGCACTCAAACACATACCACGTAGTGGACTATAAACGCAGCCATGCAGATTGCTAGCAGATCTGCAAAGGTAAAACCTGTCACTTTTATTTAAGGGAGGATAGTTAAATTCAAACATTGAGACAAATTAGCTGAGAAGATAGCTGTCAACCCCGACCATCACATTTTGACTATTATTAAATGTAATTTCCATGGACAGTACGTTTTCCTATAGCTGGACCAAGACCTTTGCAAATTCAAAGACTTGACATAGGTTAGCTATGGGGCCTTTTACTTTTTTAAGTTGCTGGTTCAAATCTAGTCCAAGCTAAGCATTCTTACATTCTGAGAACTCTTTGGTAGTCCATGTGTAAGGAATTAATGCTTAGCCCAGGTTCTAGTGGACAGATATTCCAAATCAGAAATAATTACCATCACAAAATTGATATTACTTGGCACACTTGGGAAATTCATCAGAATGGCCAAGATTTGTACAGGCAGGAGGACCTGAGTGCATACTTCCACCCTTAGATATTATCACACCAGGCCAGGGCTAAGATACAGTGGCATGACAATTGTTATCCCTATGCTCTATGGCTCCATTTTTATTCATTGAGTTTCTCTCACCATTAACAAGTCTCATTTGAACTCCAGCCCACCATTTATCACAGCTGACCCAACCAGCATTGCTGCCTCTGCCAAATGCAGTCTGATCAGGCTTCTGATGTGAAACACTAAACTTGTTCATGGTTTATGGTGGAAAAACTAATGAAATGCTCCATTGATTATTTGATTTGATCTCCCCAATGTCATGAAGACTGAGAGGCATCATTAGACAGGTTTAAGCATACAGGATTGGGCTTGAATGGGATAAGGCCATGACTGCTATAATAAGGGATTACTAAAGCCTCAAATAATCCATGTGTCTTATTCCTTGGATGACACAACAAATACAGCATTTTAGGGGAAGAAGTTGAGACAGAGGGGAATAAAATCTTCTGAGATTTACAGATTTTTCTCTTGAATAGGGTTTTTTCATAATTTCATTTTTCCTTCGAGTCTGACTTTTTCAGTAGTCTAAACCCAGTTCCAGAATTGAGAAAAAATAGGGTACATATAGATGTTGAAAAATGGTTAATGTTCTGAATATCTGATATACAGTATTTAAAATATATGTATTGAATTTGGGCTTTACTTCATGGTTAAAGTCTTGTTAATTGGTGGTTTATGACCTCATTGTTTGCCAGTGAATCTGGGAAAATTGCTGGTTTTGGCTATCTGATCTTTTTTTTTTTTTTTTGTGACACTGCTATTAAAATTGTACTGAGCCAGGCAGAAATGGTCGATGTAAAAAAATTGTGCATGGTTACATTAGTCAGTATCAGCAACATTCTTGTCTTTGGGCCAGATGATCCCAGATTCAAATCCCAATTTAGAGACCTGGATATACTCCAGCTGCAGTCCCAGCACCCCAGCAGGGTGTCTGGTCCCATGGGTGAGACACTGAATCATATTTGTCTTAGTACCTTGGGCTCTGAAATTGGAATGGTAGCATACAAAGGAGCGTAGAAGAATTCAGCCTAGAGCACAGTCTATATTCTTTTTTTTTTTTTTTTTTTTTTTTTTTTTTTTGGAACATTTACTTCCCAACCCTTATAATTGGGATGATGCCTCTATGGAAACAAGCATTGGTATTCAAAGAGCTTTCCTTTATTAGTGTCTCCATTAAGTAAATAGATGTAGGAGTCATAGCAAAGCAATTTGTTGTTTAGCTTTAGAAAACAGCAGTGATTTGTGCTTATTGAATTTTAAAATAGCAGGGAAAAAGTTAGAACAGAATTTGGGAAATCACTGTTCAGTTCTTGTTCACTGCTACAAAAAGTTTGAGTGATGCATACAAATAACACTAATTAATTTTTCAGTAGGAAACCAACACTTCATGCATACTGATTCTCACAACACTGGCATGAAATTGGTTTCACTATTGTTATACTGGGAGCAAGAGGCATTACTGCAGAGAATTATAATGTGTGTAGAAGTGCACTATATAATCAGTAGTACTCAGCCTTGCAATCTCATTGGCTAAAAGGTTTTAAAATGGGAAAATCCATAATCTTTCTACTTTTCCCTGTTACATTTTCAAAGTGAGTATGTTTTAAATTGAAATATAATTAGGTGACATTCACCATAAGTAATTAAACCCTGATCAATACATAACAAGTGCAAAGGTTGCCAGAGTCCTTAAATCAGAATAGATGGCTAGTGGTATGCAACGACAGACTTGAAACTGGAAAAACTTGTTGCGTGTGAAATCCTGTTTGCCTACAAAGCACAAGAGTACAACAGACATAATTATTTAATCCTGGACGTTCTGTCCTAGGATCTCAAAGTGCTCCACATTGATTAGTGAAGGCTCAAAGTACGTAATAATAATTGTCCTTTTATCTGGTAGAGGTCTGCAGGAGATTTAAAAAAAAAATCCCCGTAAGGTAGGTAAGAGCTGTAGTTCGCATTGCCACTTCCTTGCATTTAATTTTTTAACACAATGAAAAAATTAAGGTAGCATCTGAGCTCTTTGCACAGCAGAAACTCTGAAGTTTTGTAATATGGAGAGTAAATTCTCTAATGTGATCTTACAACAGAACAGTTCAGAGGAATAATAAATACTTAATAGTTAAAAGTTCGTCAGTGCAGGTATGTTGATTTACAGGAGCTGAGGATCTGGCCCATATTGTGTTTTTCATCTGTAGATTTCAAAGCTTTCTAAAGGTGGGACAGCATTATTAAGGTACCTAATTTATAGGTAATGCAGTTTGAAAATTTTGGTCTAGACTAGGGGTTCTTTTTCTTTCTGAGGCTTTCAGCTTTCTGCCCTGGGCCCCAGAGTCTCTAATGCTGGCTATGCTTGGAAGACCCCCTGAAACCTACTCATGGCCCCCCAGGGGGCCCTGGACCCCTGGTTGAGAACCACTGGTCTAGACCTTTGTGACTCCCAGTTCTCAGGTCTGCACTGGTATAGATACTGATCCTGGAACCAAAGGTAATACTGTCGGATTGAAATATGTTCCAGTGGTAGGACATTACTGTGGGACCTAAGAGACCCAGATTCAATTCCCTGCTCTGCCACAGATTTCCTATGTGACCCTGGGTAAGTCACTTAGCCTCTTTCTGCCTCAGTTCCCCATCTGTAAAGTGGGGGTAATAGTGCTTGCCTAGCTCACAGTGATGCTGTGAGGCTAAATACACTAAGATAGTTAGCTGCTTAGATACTACAGTAATGGGGGCAGTATAAGTATCTAAGATAGCTGAGGTCACTAAACACTGGATAGCAAATCTTCCTGTGGTTTCTGTGCTGAAGGACAGTGAGCAAATTCACACAAAAGGTACAAAATACTCACAACAATCTTTAGTATAAACGTGCTTGTCTCTTTGGAATATAATAATGTAGCACTTGCATAACACTTTATGGGTTCAATCTTTCACCCATTTAAGTCAACAGAAGTATTGTCATTGACTTCATTGGATGCAGGATCAGACATTACATAATCTTCACAATTCATTTTGACTGTTCTTTGAGATAAGTAGGTCTTCCAGCTTCTAGTCTCATGCTTTAAGGGCTCCTCTATGTAGCAAGTTAGTCCATGGCAAATGGGGGTGTGAATCTCCAGCGCACCAGCTTGCCCTGCAATAATGTACTGTAGCAGTGGCCATAGCAGGTGCAAATTGATGCACAGTCGATTCACACCCTGGCGTGCCTCATACCATATACAGTGCACCAACTGGCTGTGTAGTAACATCCCATGTGTCCGCTGCTACAGCACAGTGAAAGTACTGCACTCTGGGACTTTCGCTATGCGCTAGCTGTGACCAAATAGGATGTTAGTACATGACAAGCTGGCATGCTGTAGATACACACCCTGGCTTGCTGTGCACTAACTTGCTGTGTAGACTAGCTCATGCTGCCTCTCTTTATGGCTCCTTTAAAATGTTATGGTATTGATTAATCTGCTGTTATTATTTGGAGTGTTTATGAAATTTCTTGACTGGCTCCTACTCAATTAGCTGACAATAGCAATTCATCCTGCAGGGCAGACAACCCAAACAATTTCCACCAAGCTATTGTATAAGGAGAACTTTCAGGAAACATCAAACAGTGCTGCTGTTTCAAACTGGGGAACAGCAGGTAATACATTTTCACAATTCTTGTGCTCTATACAGGCCATGGCCTTGTTAATAATACATTTTCCCCCAAATGGAAAATTTGAACCAAATTGAGATGTAGCTTAGTATTTCTGATGATTTTTCAGTCCCACATCCTATGTAACAAAACACGCAGTCTAACAGACCTGCTGTGTAATATCATATTGCTCTGTCTGTAGTCACATATTTTCTGTATTCATTACCACCCAGAATTCATGCTCTAAATTATTTGGGGGCATAGTCTACTCCCTGATCTTTGTGCAAAATTCCTATTGATGTCAATTAGAGTTCAATATGAAGAACAAGGGTTGAATGTGGATCTTTGACTGTACAATAGTCCATTGTTGCTTTTTTAACAGAGTGGTTTTAATAATAAGGACATTACAAACTCAGACTAGAATGATTTCTGTATGTATGAGGAAGAGGAAAACTTTAATGCCAGCCAAACCAGCAACTGGTTTGGGATTGTTAGAATGTGCTAGAGCAATGCTTTGAAAAATGATTTTACTGCTGATGTTCTGGTATTAATGCCGGTACTGTATAATACTTGGCACTTGCATACAATCAATAATCATTTTCATCTGAGGACTTTAAAGTGGTTTATAAACATGTCTTTTTGTTAATCCTTCATTCCTGTAATGAAGCTAATTATTATGCTTATTTTACAGATAAACTGATAACCTCTGTACCACAGTTGGCTGTAAAATGGGTTTATGGCAACCAATTTCATAGTGGAAGAGAGAAATAGAATCAGGGGTTTTAGACTTCTACTCCTCTGCTCTGTCCACTAGATCATACTCCTGTTGGTGGTTGTGATGGGGCGGCTTCCCCTTACTTGGAGAAGAGAGGTTAATAGAGCCCTAGAGAGGCTGCACAGGAGGCAGCCAATCAGAGAAGGGGTGAAGGAAGCAGCCATTCAGAGCCAAACAGGCCCTCATAAAAAGGGAGCTGCAGGGCAGAGGAGTGCAGTTTTCTGCTGGGAGCCCAGGGAGGAAGGACTGTGTCTTTGGAGGGATGAGAGAACTGCCAGCACCCTGGAGAGAGCAGTGCTGCAAGCAGGGAGTGGGGAACCTAAAGAGAGCTCCTTACTGGCTGCTAGGGCCTGCAGGCTGCCCCGAGGTAAGGGAAGAAGAGGGTGCTGGAGTCACAGGGGAAGCAGCCCCGGGATAATGCACTGCAGTTGCCACTGAGGGAAGTAGCTGGACAGAGATTGCAGGTCCCCCGGAAGCGGGGAACACAGAGTGCGGCACAGCTGGAAGGCAGTATTGCTGAAGAGGACGCCACGGTCCTTGGACAGACATGGGTCCTAGAGTAGGAGTGATGGCGGCGAGGCACCACCCAAAGAGGGTGCACTACCATTCAGAGCTAATTCCCAAGACAACCAGCAGGAGGCGCCACAGTAGTGAGGGAACCCTGTTACAGTGGTCTTCATAGGATACAGGACGCTGTAAGCAAGAACAAAGTCTAGAAGCCCAGCTAGGTTTGCCTCCTCGTGTTGCGTTACATTTTTAGTTTTATCCCACAATATTTTTTCTTCAGATGCTAGCTGCTGCAATGGCTGCCTTTGATACTCTGTTTTCATATATTGTATTGACAAGTCTGCGTAAAAGAATGCCTCTAATTCCTTTTGTGGCAGCCTTGTCCCTGCTGTAAGATCCTATCTCTTGTTATTGAGTAGGACACTAGTTCAAACAGCCTTGTGAAGTCTATCTGATTTATTCCCTTCAGAATTTTGTATATCCCCAGATTTTTCTCTTGAATGTATTGTGGTATATGATTACTAAATTTATACTCTTTCCATATTTTTTTTAAATTTTAATCTAGACTTTATATCTTCTGTTTCTTTACAATGTATTGTCTGAGTTACTTACCTGGCCATGCTCTTAGTATATCTAAGTCATTAAGAGTTTTATTACCTCCTTCTGTATTAACTGTAGTTTTATATCATCAGTACATTTTACCTTTCGCTGGCCTCCTTCTGAGTTGTTGATCAATAAAGGGAACAAAATCAGTATTAATACAGCTAATTTTTTTTAGTTTCAAGCCACTGCTCTTTGTTGTTCTCTTCTCTACCACTGTAAACACTCCCTCACCGTCTCTTATACTATTACCCTGTATGCAAGCTGTACATATTGCATGCTCTTAACCTTTCCTGGAGGTCTCATCTTAGAATCCTTTCATCATTTTGGTTGCCCTTCTCTGAATTCTCTCTAATTTATTAATGTCTTTGTTTGTAATAAGGTACCCAAAACTGTGTGCAGTACTTCCAAGCACAGCTGATAAATAATTTATTTGCAATGAATAATTCAATCTATATTCTATTAATGAACTGATCCAGGTTTCTGTGAATGCATCCATTATTCGTAACCATTTGCCAGATAGGCTGAAATTTGTGTGCATAAACTGTGGCATTGAACTGTTCATGGTATACAACTCTTAACCTAAGGTCCTATCTATACACAAACTTACACTGATTTATTTAAACTTATGCAAAGGTCTCATCATTCGGTATGAGAAAAGTTAAACAAAAATAAGCCAAAGCCTGTGCCTTTTTGATTTAAGCCCGGTGTAAGCTGAAATCAGAGGGTTCATACAACCTTTTGCACCAATTTTACTAAATTGGTTTAAATCCTACTCAAAGTTTAACCAGTACAATTCTCTGCATATAGATAAAAGCTTAGTAATGTTGTCTCTGCTCCCTGACTCCATGAGTAAATAGGAAAACTAAAAATAGCAAAATGACAAATAGTAAAAATGAACAGTATCCTGTCTCCTGACAGTGGCCAATCCCAAGTGCTTCAAAAGGAATGAACAGAACAGGACAATTGTTGAGTGATCTATCCACTTTCCTAGCTTCTAGGATTTCTAGGGTTTAAGGACACCCAGGGCATTGGGTTGTGTCCCTGACCATCTTGCCTAATTGCCACTGATGGACCTATTCTCCATGAATTTATATAATTCTTTTTCGATCCCATTTATACATTTGGCCTTCCCAACATCCCATGGCAATGAGTTCCACAGGTTGACTGTGCATTGTGTGAAGAAGTACTTCCTTATGTTTCTTTTAAACCTGCTGCTTATTAATTTCATTGAGTGACTCCTAGTTCTTGTGTTATGTGAAGGGGTACGTAACATTTCCGTTTTCACTTTCTCCACACCATTCATGACATTTTCTAAACTGAACAGTCCCAATCTTTTTAATCTCTCCTCTTATGGAAGCAGTTCCATACCCTAATCATTTTTGTTGCCCTGCTTTGTCCTTTTTCCAATTCTAAAATATCTTTTTGGAAATGGTGTGACTAGAACTGCAGACAGTATTCGACATGTGGGTGTACCACTAATTTATCCAGTGGCATTATGACATTTTCTGTCTTATTATCTATCACTTTCCTAATGGTTCCTAATATTCTTAGCTCTTTTGACTGCCGCTGCATATTGAACGGATGTTTTCAGAGAACTTCAGACTCTAAGATCTTTTTTCACTAGTGACAATTAGACCTCATCATTTTGTATGTATAGTTGGGATTATGTTTTCCAATGTACATTACTTTGTATCTATCAGCATTGAATTTCATCTGCCATTTTGTTGCACAGTCAACTAGGTTTGTGAGATCCCTTTGTAACTCTTTGCAGTCAGTTTTGGATTTTATTATCCTCAGTAATTTAGTAGTATCTGCAAACCTTGCCACCTCATGTTTACCCCCTTTCCAGATAATTTATGAATATGTTTAACAGCACAGGTTCCGTTACAGATCCTTGGCGGATATGTATGATAGATGTGCTACTACTGAACCATTTGTGTGAACAATACCCCTTTTAGACAATTGATTGTGAAAGGGATGGAATTCACCTGTAGTGGAATTAAGTGCTGGCCCGTCTGCACAGGGATGAATTTCACTTAGACTGTGTAGTAAGGTGCATGAACACAGCTAAACTGAACAGTTCATCCAAATTCAAATGAATGTTTTCATCCACTGTTAGATCAGCTATAAGAGAGACCCATCCTCCAGACACTTCCTTTGGTATACATTGACACCCTTGGCATTTGGCTTTTTTTGTCGTTACCCACTATTGCCAGATCCCTGTGTATTCTGCATCCATGGAATCTCTTTGCTGCAGCATTGTGCTTGGGGAATGTACATTTTCATTTAGATAAAACAAAAATTTGCACCCTCTCATGGGAAAATCAGCCAGAGCGGGTTAGAGGGGAGGAAATATCAGAAGTTTCCCTCATGAAGATTTCTTCTCAGCCATTCCCTCAAGGTGCATTTTGCTCCCACATCCCCATAGAATGGACTGTGGAGCCTGCTCACAACCCTGTGGATTCCTCAGTGTCTATGTCAATACATGTAAATCAACAGAAAGCTGGGGCTGATCTCCGTGACAGTTCTGGGCTTTGAGGACCACCTCAAATTCTATGGCGCTCACGTAACCATGCCTCCAGGCCTCCTGTAGCTGGCTTCTGCCCTCAGAGTCCCTCCCTCACTCACTCCAGGAACCATATTCTGAACTCTGCTCCAGTAGCAGCAAAACAGAAGTGAAAACACATCTGCATTGCATAATCCCAATCAAATTGCATCCCTTAATACAGCAAATGCCAAAATGTTGTTTGGGAAGGTTTCAGTCATCATTATGTTCATTTTTAGAATGCAAGATTTGCAAGCATACCAGTGTGAGTACATTATATGCCAATGACTTAATAAGCTATGATATCAGACCCCCGTATTTAGGTTTATAAGATAGATTGTCAGCTTTTTGGGACAGATGTCACTTGTTTTGTTCTGTTGGTACAGCGCCTAGCACAATGGAGTCCTCATCCATGACTAGGTCTCCTGGGTGCTACTACTACTACTGATAATTCTGCATTAAGAAGTCGGTTTAGCAAACAGTTTATGCTTTGTGTTTACTCTCTCTAAACAAAAGGGCTAGAGACTATTTCCACTCCAAAAAATTAAATTAAAGGTCTCTAGCAGTCATGGCATCTGACCGTAAGCTTTCTGAAGTCAATGAGCCATTATAATGTTACTGTTCAAATCTTTATAAATTAAGGTGATTTTAATGGACTTTGGTCCTATGCTACCAATTAACTGTTTTATATCATCCTTTGTGTGTTAAGGCATAAAATGGGGTGGGAGGTGCTAAAGGACTTCTTGAATTCTGCTGGCTACATCTGATATAACTCAGGAGATCATTATTGATTTTATAGAATTGTAGGACCGGATGGGACCTCGAGAAGTCATCTAGTCCAGTCTCCTGCACTCATGGCAGGACTAAGTATTATTTAGACCATCCCTGACAGGTGTTTGTCTAACCAGCTCTTAAAAACCTCCAACGATGGAGATTCCACAACCTCCCTAAGCAAGTTATACCAATGCTTACCCCCCCTGACAGTTAGGAAGTTTTTCCTAATTTCCAACCTAAACCATCCTCGCTGCAATTTAAGCCCATTGCTTCTTGACCTATCCTCAGAGGTTAAGGAGAACAATTTTTCTCCCTCCTCCTTGTAACAACCTTTTATGTACTTGGAAACTGTTATCATGTTTCCTCTCAGTCGTCTTTTCTCCAGAGTAAACAAACCCAGTTTTTTCATTCTTCCCTCATATGTCCTGTTTTCTAGACCTTTAAGCATTTTTGTTGCTCTTCTCTGGACTTTCTCCAATTTGTGCACATCTTTCCTGAAATGTGGCACCCGGAACCAGACACAGAACTCCAGTTGAGGCCTAATCACCGTGGAGTAGAGCGGAAGAATTACTTCTCATGTCTTACTTACAACACTCCTGCTAATACATCCCAGAATGATGTTCACTTTTTTTGCAACAGCGTTATACTGTTGACTCATATTTAGCTTGTGATCTACTATGACCCCCAGATCCCTTTCTGCAGTACTCCTTCCTAGGCAGTCATTTGCCATTTTGTATGTGTGCCACTGATTGTTTCTTCTTAAGTGGAGTACTTTGCATTTGTCTTTATTGAATTTCATCTTATTTACTTCAGACCCTTTCTCCAGTTTGTTCAGATCATTTTGAATTTTAATCTTATCCTCCAAAGCATTTGGAACCCCTCCCAGTTTGGTTTTCTCAAGGCTCATTATCCCCAGATGCTCATATTAAGGATAATTATTCTTTTGATTGTGGAGCTAAAATTGGGATTACAATGGAAACTTATTTGCAACCTTAACTATGGCGCAGCTGTCACCACTTCCCAATAACCATTAAATGGTCTTCTATTACAGTGTTACGGACCTGAGGCCTGATAAAGGATTCATAGAATCCAGTGCCAGACAGGAACATTTTGATCCTTTAGTCTGACATGCTGTATTACACATGCCATAGAACTTCCCCAAAATCATATCGAGAGCAGTCTTGATTTTAAAATTGTCAATGATGGAAAATCCACCACAACGCTTGCTCAATTGTTCCAATGGTTAATTACCCTCACTTGCAATAATTTATGCCTTATTTCCAGTCAAAATTTGTCTAGCTTCAACATCCAGCCATTGGATTGTGTTATACCTTTCTCTGCTAGATTGAAGAGCCCATTATTAAATATTTGTTCCCCTTGACTGTACTCAAGTCAACCCTTTTTGTTAAGCTAAACAGATTGAGCTCCTTCCGTCAGTTCCTATAAGACAAGTTTTCTAATCAATTGATCATTCTCATGATTCTTCTCTGAACCCTCACCAGTTTGTCAACATTCTTTTTGAATTGTGGGCACCAAAACTGAACACAGCAGCGGTTGTACCAGGCCAAATACAGAGGTAATATATTCTCTCTACTTGTACTGGAGAGTCCCCTGGTTATGCGTCCCAGGATTGTGTTGTCCCCTTTGGCCACGCGTCACACTAAGAGCTTGTGTTCAGCTGATTATCCACCATGACCACACATCTTTCAGAGTCACTGAATCTCAGGATAGAGTCCCCACTCATGTAAGTATGGCTTACATTTTTTGTTCTTAGATGTATACTGTGACGGAGCAGGGAGCGGGGCGGATTTGACCTGGGAATGTTGCAGGGGAGTTACATTGGGGATGGGGGACTTCCCTTGAAGGAAGCTACCTGAGCTGTAACCTAAGCCAGGAGGGGGGTTGGGAGAAGTGACACATTCTGGCTGGGAGACTGAACAAAGGAGAGGAGGAGCTGGGGGGAGGGGGGAGAGAGCTGCTGGAGGAGTTTTTGTTTTCAGTCTTGGGCTGGGTGGTGCAATGCAGGGAACCCCAAGCTGGGGTCTAAGGTCCCTAAAACCCCCGGAAGGACTTGATTGAGGGGTTCTGGTTGTACCTACATGCTCTACTTGGGACTGTGTTCCTGTTATCTAATAAACCTTCTGTTTTACTGGCTGGCTAAGAGTCACGGTGAATCTTAGGAAGAGGGGTGCAGGGCCCTGACTCCCTCATACTCCGTGATATATACATTTACCCCTATGAAAACACATATCGTTTACTTGCACCCAGTTTACCAAGTGATCCAGAACCCTCTGACTCAATGACCTGTCCTCTTCACTATTTAACACTCCCTCAATTCTTCTGTCATCTGCGAATTGTATCAGTGATGATTTTGTGTTTGCTCGCAGGTCATTGATAAAAATGTTAAATAGTGTAGGGCCTAGAGCTGATCCCTGCAGGATGCCACTGAAAAACACACCTGCTTGATGATGATTCCCCATTTACAATTACATTTTGAGACCTATCAGTTAGCCAGTTTTTAATCCATTTAATGTGTCCAGGTTCATTTTGTGTCGCTCTAATTTTTTAATCACAATATTGTGGGGTGCCAAGTCAATCTCATCAAAAAATGTATCAAGTTTAGTTTGGCAGAATCAGTTTTCCATAAACCCACATTGATTTGCATTAATTACATTACCCTCCTTTAATTCTTTATTAATTGAATTTCATCTCAGTTGCCTCATTATGTTGCTAGGAATTCTTGTTAGGGTGACAGGCCTATAATTACCCAGGTCATCCCATTCACCCTTTTAAAAAAATTGGAACAACATTAGTTTTCTCCCAGTCTTCTGGAACTTCCCCCATGTTCCAAGACTTATTGAAAATCAACATTAATGGTCCAGTGAGCTCCTCATCCAGCACTTTTAAACCTTTTTAGATGCAAGTTATCTGAACCTGCTGATATAAAATTGTCTAACTTTTAGTAGGTTCTGTTTTAATATCCTCCAGAGTTACTAGTGGAATGGAAAGAGTATTATCACCATATGATGAGATTATATCATCTGTTTTTAAGGAAGGCTTTAATTCATAAGGCTAAAATGAATAGAACATTGAGATTTAAATCAGCCAGTCTGGCTGGCTAATGTACATCACATTATTTCTCCAATAGAAAGCCCACTAAAAATGCATTGCTCTCAAAATATCCGTAATTGCATGGGATTCTCCATTTTTAATCTTGTTACAGCAATAACAGCCATACAAGTCATTTCCTTGGAATTAATGTGTTGCAAAGGTCTCACTTGTTGCCTAAGGATGTGTGACGAGCTCTGAAATTTGAAATAAGGTTGGGAATTATACATGATTCTGTTTTAATGAATAAAGCTCAGAAACCTCATCAATGGGCAGGGAAGAATGAATAGAGCAGAATGGACCAAATGGAAGAAAATACAAGTATAATACAAAATACAAGTACAATACAAATAATTTCCTGGGCAGACTCTCAGTTCTGTGTAACACAGCTGTACCAAAGTATAACCTAAGTAACTAAAAAACAGAAAAAGATGAAGGAAAATACCAAAAAGCAGAGCTATAAAGATGGATTAAAATAATCAATGATATAAAAAAGATTTTAATTTAAATTAAATACAGGCTTATTAAAAAACTATTTAAAATTAAATTTCTAATTGAATAACTTGTGTTAAGGCATAAATTACTTATCTATTAAAAACATTTACATACAAAAATATTAGCAATACGTGTGTGCTGTCAAGTTTTAAAGAAAGTTCTACCAGTTCAGTGGTTGAGTCACTGGCTAAACATCTAGAATCAGAGTTTAACTGCTAAACCAGCTTTTGACAGCAGTAGCCTCTTCTGCAAGTACAGAGAGAATATTTTTTCATTTAAATGTATTCAACTAGTTCAGTTCAATGACTAGTTCATTCAAAGTTAAGAAACCAAATGGGACTTGAAAAAGCAGGAAAGCTTGTTTTCCTCTTCCAGTCGATGAATAAAACATAAGTGTGAGACGATGAGATTAGGGGTCTATTACAGGAGTGGGTGGGTGAGGTTCTGTGACCTGCAATGTGCAGGAGGTCAGACTAGATGATCTTGATGGTCCCTTCTGATCTTAAAGTTGCTGAGTCTTTGAGATCAACTTGTTCTAAAATCTTGATGGATGTGGTCCCCAGAAACAATCATTTCAATTCACTAACTACAGATAATACTTCCTTTGCTTAATAAATCAGTTTTAAATTTACTTTTTTATGTATCCAGCACATTTTGGATAGTTTTGTTTTTAGTTAAAAAAATAAAATTCTGTTTTTATGTATTTTAAATTGAATTTTAATTCTGTCCAAATAGAGCTTCACACAATATTAAGTAGAAAATTAACCATGAGGAATATAATAAATGCACCATTTACCATTTTCTAACATACTGAATTTTACATTTTTAAATATCTGAATAAATGCAAGTTAAATTATGTAATTGCTTACATAAATGTGTATCGATTTGTTGCAGCCTCCCGGCTAGCAAAAAGAAGCTCCAAATTTAGTTAAAAGGCTATAGTTAGTACAAATCAACTTGTTTTGATGGTTACCAACCAATAAGAATGAACCTTTGGTTAGGAAAATAATTAAAGAACAAATGCAAAATACCATTAAAATTGATAATTTAAAATTAAATCAAGTTTTCATTTATTTTAAATCCTGATTAAAACCTGTGATTTTAAAATTGCTTTGATTTAAATCAGATCACCCTGGGAGCTATTAAGTTAGTTAAAAATTGATTGCAAGAATAAAACAGAATGCAGCATTTGAAACATATATCCTGCAAAAGACATGTGAGACATAAGAGAATTCTGGATATTGGCTTAAAGTTTTCTTTTTGGTATGTGTACAGCACCAACCAAACTGGGACTTCAACTACTCTTGGGGTCTTTAGGTGCTACTATGAGATATTTACTAGTACTTTGGTATCACTAAGGCCTGGTCTACACTGGGGGGGATCGATCTAAGTTACGCAACTTATGTGAATAATGTAGCTGAAGTCGACTTACTTATACCTACTCACTGCAGTGAGTCGACTGCTGCCACTCCCCCGGCGACTCTGCCTGTGCCTCTCACGGCGGTGGAGTACAGGAGTCGACGGGAGAGCACTCGGGGGTCGATTTATCGCGTCTAGTGTAGATTTATCACGTCTAGTCTAGACGTGATAAATCAACCTCTGCTGGATCGATCTCTGCCCACCGATCCGGCAGGTAGTGTAGACATACCCTGACGTGTAGAAGCAATGAGATCCAGCAGAGGTGACATTGACATGGACAAGTCTGTCAACCCTACCAGTGGCTTAGTCTCTTTATCTTTGTTTACCACACAGAGCCACTACACTTATCTCTTAGAGCATTTAATGCTACAGTGTCATCTGATAACTAAACAATGAATTTCAAATTTGAAATGGAAGTTACACTGCTCTATTTTTTCCTAATTGAAAGATAATATCTAGTTAGTATCCTGTCATTATCTTTTAAATATACCTGATATTATGTGGGCTATATTCACAACAAAGTCTTCAAAATTGAGCACTGATTATACTGGCTAATTAACGTACACCTACAACTGTATATGGTAATGTCTGTTTTGGGGAAGACATAGATGTCCTTTCACTTGCTGAGAAATAATGAAATTAGTAAAAACATAGATGAGGAGTAGTTCCCCCCCCCCCTTTAAGGAATACACGGTCAGATATAATTGCTAAGAAACAAGTTCAAGAAAGCACTTGGGTGGACTTAAGCATGTGCTTAACAGTTTGCATTTAGTAAAATTAAAGGTGATTCCATGTTTAAAAAATTAGTGAGAACTATTTTTGTTTGGATTTCAACCTAATAATCCAAACATTGCAGCATCGTTCTAGTGCATGAGAACCAGGAACTGAAACTGGTTTGTCTGTTTTCAGTATCTAGGCATAGTGAAAATGTGGAACGGGGTGGAAGTAAATAACCTCTATTATCAACTCTCATAAGGAAATATTTTTAGTTTGATTTTTGTATTTCCCTTTTAATCAGAAAGATTATGCTTTTAACTTTGTAGAATAGAAACCCTGAAATGAATAATGATTAATCTACAGAAGTACTGTTATATACTAGCAGTGGTTCTAGGAGTGATAAAGCTTGGAAGTTGGTAGACTAGTCAGAATCTTGTGTATCCTGGAGACATTAGGTTATTCCCCCCCCCCCCAGTTACACTCATGTAAGCCTGCTGAAATCAGTAGGGTTGCACGATTGTAAATAGGAGTTGAATTTGGTTAAGTGTAGGTACGCCATTGCTTTAGGATCAATTCTATTATAAATCCTGGCAGGGGAAAAGACATTCAACTATAATCCATGTGTTGTGATGCCTGCTACTCCCATTACAAAACAGTTTGAAGGAGAATGTCCCATTTGAAATTGGAAGTCTGAAAAACTGCTTCTTACTATATTGATAATTAACCTCCTTCTGGGAGAACTGCCATTCATCTTGTTGGATTTTGAAAAACAAATTGTGAACTCTGGATGATCAACATGTTCAATGAAAGAGTACATAAAATGTTATAATGGATTTCAAAGGACACAGACAACATATTATTTGTCAATATTTAAACAAAAATAAATACAAACTTGCCTCTGTTATGTAAATGTAACTCTGTCAAAGCTTGAAACTGCTTTCCTTACTGAAGTGGTCGTCTCTTAATTTATCCACTGGTTTGTTGTATGGCTTCTTAGACCCGCTGTGCTGTTGGCTTTGTTCATAGTTTTTTAAAAAGAATATTGAAGCATCTGTTTTGAAAGAAAAACAAAGGATTGCATGGAATTTTGCAAAAAGATTAAAAAAAACTGTTGATAGTGTCCATTTAAGCTGATCTATAATGGAAGAAATCTATTGTAAGCTTCATAAGCTAGGGAGCTATTTGTGCATTCTGCACATGAAGCATGCAGCTTTAGGTAGCTGAGCAGATAAAGGACAATATACTGAGTTGCAAATATATCCCCTTGGTATTTTTTATTCTTTGCTATTGTATTTTTATAAAATATGAAAAAAATCAGAAAACAGGAGTTAATACATTATATAGACTACCCATGCACAGGATGGGGGAGGTTTTCAAAAGCACAAATGGAAGTTAGCCACCTAACTCCCATTGACTTTGTGTTTAACTGCCATTTGTGTCTATGAAAATCTAAATAATTGTGTATGAACAGTAGTTCAGATGCAGACTTTCAGCCTAGGTGGTCTGAGTGGCTACTTGTTTATACAGATATTCATAGAGTGGAATTGTAAAGAAAGAATTAAAGACCAGGAGGAACAAAGACTCTCATAACCATTCAGTATGTTTATGCTTTATCATAGGAAAAAGATGTTTAGAAGAATGTTTATTTTATGTACTCTATTTAATCTTATTATTTATAATAGTTATTATTTATATTTATCATATTTATTATATTGAATACTACCTTAGTGCATGAGTAGTCACATTGGTTTAATTGGGGCTATGCACAGAGCAAAGTATGAATCAGTGTAAGGGTGTCAGAATCTGGCCTTAAGTGACGTTTGGAATAACATTTTTTCAGACATTTTCCTTTTTGCCTCCAAGGGGGCTCCAACTAGTCCGCAGTTTTATAGGACCAGATAGCACATGCTACAAAATCATATCAACTTCACAAGGATTTTTGCCTACTTAAAGGTCTTGATCCTGCAAGGTGCTGAGCACCACCAATTCCCATTACAATGGGAGTTGCTGGCACTTGACCTAATGTAGGAGCGCTCAGAATCTTACGGTAGAATATGGGGCTTGATCCTGCATCTGGCACATATATAGACAATCACAAGCGCTGTATATCATGTTCAAGGTACAATTGAGAACTTGCCTGTTCTCAAGTTCATGGAGCTTTTGTGGGCATGAAATAGCTCAATCAATCTGGGCTTCCACAAGAATTTGAAAACAGTTTTTCATGGTATATTGTTTCAAGCTGAGATTGGTTCCATAGTGAAATCACATGGTACTATTCATTCTTTGGTTCACTAAGCCTTTCTCATTTTAACTCTTTTCTGAGCCATTTATAGATTTTATTTGTACACTCTAAAATAGGAGAAATCTTAGTGTTTCTGATATTTATCCAGGGCCCGGAACCCTTGAGTTTCCCTGGAAATGACTTATTGCTTATATACCATGTTCCATCCCCCAGATACCTGTGAGCTGAGGTCAGTAACTGGCAGTAGCTCTGTGCTGCTGCTTCTTAATATATTTGCAGGGCCCTAATTTCTCCATAGCTTCTGATGGGGAGGCTAGTGGGAAACATTATCTTGAAATTTCATGGAAAACTGAAATTTCAAGAATGCAAAATTGCTTGAAATTGAAAAGGTTTTTGAAAAACTCAAAGCTTTTGCACAGTTTTAATGATTATAAATTAACAGAACAACACAACCGTAATCAAACAGTACAGCACTGCAGGAGAAGAATTGTTTAGGTTGAGATGAGGGTGAAACGGAAGTGAAGGATGGAGATGAGAGAGAATTTGTAGGTTCAATATCATGAAATCTGATGGAATGTAGAATACTCTGCATATGTAAGTAGTTGAAGTTCTGTCACTTGAGACATTTAAAACCTGATTGAATGAAATGCTAGTAATATGGGGGTACTGGAGTTGATCTATCAGGAATTTCTTATGATTAATTTCTGTTATGAAACATTTAAAAAGAGGTAAAGCTTGAATAGTGTGTGTCAGTGGATTTTGTCTAATTTCCCATCACAATTTCTGTGTTTTTCATTAATGTAGAATATTTTAATCTGTAAATGAGCAGTTAAGGGATCCAGCCAGTTTGCCATTAATGTATAATCTCTCTCTCTCTCACTCACTAACTAAAATATAAAATCTACATTACATCCTGATCCATATATAATGGCTGCCATCATGGCCAACACCAGGGATTGATTTAGGAAACTTCAGAGCTATGAGAGTCTGAGCCAGGCTCGTTAGCTGGGAGTTGTAACAGATACACATCCTCCGTGGACTGAGCATAGAGGAGGCATATAACACAACTGACCAGTGATTTATACAAACCCCATTTAAATCAATGGAAGTCTTTCCATTAACTTTAGTAGGGTTTGGATTAGGTCCTAAATAAAGAGCCAAGAGTTTGAAAGGAATATAGGCCCAGGTTATTTTATATTATGTGAGAGTTTTGTATGTTTTCTCATTGTATCCTGTATTGATGGAGTAGAAGAAATATATAATGAATAGAAATTCTAAGGATTGATTTGCCTGATACTGTGAAATGTATTGAATGTTGAATATATGGTGTAGATTTCTATAAATCTATATGAACCGTGCTCCTATGTATCTTTTATTATACTTTGTAACAACTAAGTTATGTAAATTTTTGTAGTGAGTAAATGTTGAAGTCTGTTAGTGTTATAATATTGTAAATGGACCCTTTGAATTGGAAATGGGATTTTTATTTATTTATTTATAATCTCCTTGCAATTATTTAGAGTTTGAGTGGATGGTGTAAGTCACTGGGGTGCTAATGAGTGACGAAGGATTAGTTGTGGGTTATAAGGGGGAACCAGCCTCAACTTTAACTATGGAGTTGGGGTAGGTGCTCCATAAAAATTATGATGCAGCCAAACGACAGAATGTGATGCACAAGAAATGAACCTGTATCACAAAGTGTGGCCTGAGTTCCAAATTTTCTCACTTTCAGGAAGCTTGGGTCACGAGCTAAGGTTGGTTCCTCTCTAGACTGTATGAGGGGAAGTTGATTCAACATTGTGTAAAATTGCTGTGGCAGAAAAAAATATTGAATAGCAACCAGTAAAAAAAAAAAAAAAAAAAAGTAGACAGGCAGAAAAGAAAAAAAATTAAGCTAGTGTTTGCAAGAGACACTCCATCAAGCAGTGAAAGAAATTTGTTCTTTCTCAATGTGCTATGCTGAGTCTATATTGTTTCAGGCGGCTGAATCTTGTACTCAGTCATTCTTCCAAGTTCTTTGGCTAGTCTGTTCCTTTTTTAGTTGTTGACAGTAAAAGAAACCTTCTCCAGAGAATAGTAGTGATAAATGAATAGAAACCAGAACATCTATCTTAGTTATAATTATAACCTTGTGACTTTTAAGGGGTACTTGAGGGATTTCTTGTGCAGAAATTCCCTAGAAGATGTTCATTCATAATAGCAGCATCCCCAAATGAAACTGGCAGCAAACCTTTCTCAAGGTCAGTGAAGTATTAAATCATTTAATATTAGTTAAAGGTGGGAAATTGAACTCTTCAGTCTAGATATTGTTGTCATCTATATAGTATATGTCCTCAAACCTGGCAGCAACAGATTGCTTAATCCTCTCTATCCAATGCTGACATAATTATATTGTTGACTTGAAAGAACTGAAGTAGAAGCATAAAGGTAATTAATAGAAATGCATTAAGACTGGCATACCTGATTCACCTTGGCATCCTAGACAGAGATAACTGATTAAGCTGACCTGCATGGAACCTGAATCAGTTGTTTGGTACCAAAAATATTATTCCTGACAAAACTGCTTGGGGTTGCACAAAGTGTTGCCTCATAAGTATTGGGTATCTCTTTTTCAGTATGAAGGATTTATTTGTACAGCACCTAGCACAGTGGAGCACTGATCTTTGATTTGAACCTCTTGGTAATGATGAAATAGGTCAAGGGAAAGATAGTACCATATAGGGCTTGAGTTTAGCTATGGAAAGTTATGCAAAAAAGGTAAAACTTTGCCAACACTTCCCATTCCTCCTCTTTTTATATGAAGTCTCTCATGGTTTCTCTAATGCATTCTGTCTTCCCTTGTAGAGTTTCCCCAGTGGCATTCTGTCCGGTATGTCTGCCCTTCATTCTCCTGCACAGCTTCCCCCACTGCTTCTCTGATTTTAGTCACTCCTGATAAAATATATAAGTCCAGATATGAACTTCGAGGGGTCAGTCTTTCCTTTCTGTTAATCATATATATTGCTCTTTGAATAATGTTTAGCTTGTTGAATGATATTTAGTTTTGTTGACACATCCCTGTATCCGTGCTAATTGTCAACTAGAAAACTAAGTGGCATTTTTGCACAGATGAGAAAATAACTGCAAAATATGTGAGTGCCTAAGCAATACAAATAGCAATGCAAGAGTAAGACAGTAAAATGTTGCATTAGCAATATTTTTCACTGAAGCTACAAAGAGTTGCACTACATTCCTTAAAATCATTATGATAGCAATAGGACTAGCTTGGTTAGCCAACCAGCCATCCCTAAGTATGAAAAATGATATATAATCGGATAGAGAGGAAAATGGTATGGACGAAAACACATTTCTTAATGTGCTGGGTAGGGGCATATTGATTGTGAAGCAACCTGCAGCCTTCCATTATGAGAACATCCCGTTTATTATCTGTGTCTGCCTGTGGTGAAAGAGGTGATCTGGAGCATGTCATGTTAAAATTCCATTCCACAGGCAGAGCCAGCATAGCAAACAACACAGCACAACATGATGTGCAAGCAGAGAAAATAATGCCCATCATCAGTATGTGGTGCTATTCCTAGAAAACTGTTCTAAGAGGGGATTTTAAATCCCCGTGTCTGCACTGAAATAGGTTAAAATAATCCTGTGTCTAGATAATTCCATCATTGTTAAAGAGGATAGTCCCAAAGATGGGTAGGAGATGCATATATATGCCATCTTTTGGATGGAGTCTTTTAAAAAAGTATTTATCTAGCAACCTAATTGTATCAGGTAATTTACAGATGAAGATACAAGTCCCTTCTCTGAAGAGCTTAGTCGCAAAGAGGTATTGTTTGTCTGGAAGCTGTCAAACTTCTACTGGAAAGTAGAAAGTCCATCTTCCATCTTATTCTCCAACAAAAGTGTCAGTTACTCAGAGAACAGCTCTTCCTGAGTCCTGCAACATTTTCCAAATCTAAGAATAAGTCATGAGATTGTAGAATAGGAAAAGAGGAGGAGGATTGATGTAGTTCAAGCTAGACAAGAAGAAATTAAAGCTCAACTGCTTTGAAAGATGGATTCCTCCCAGCAGGAACTGAAAGAATTGCACATAAGAATAGAATGTGGAGACAGGTTGCTGGGAAACAGATTAATGAGCTGGAAGATAAATTGAGAGGAAAAATTAAACAGCAGATAGACCCTGCCTTTAGTGTCACAGAGACTGATAGCCATTTCCATGTAACCGAGGGAGCTGTGGGTAAAATTTCCATTTTAAATCCGCATACTCCCAATTTTCAAACCACTACATGTTTTTTGATAACCTCTGCTCAACAGGACAACAGGGGTCTGACTCTCCAGTGCTTTTTAGTTGTGTAAAGATGTATACACTTTCTCAAAGGGGATATGAAATGTTACCATTTGTATGAGTGGAGAATTCTAATCTGGTAATATTTTATACCCACTTTTTAGTCATTGTGCTTAGGTGTAAATGACTACAGACAATGCAAGAGGGGGTGAATTGAGACTTATATACTTACCAGGACAACACCCAATGGTCTACGGTGGTAAATCATACTGAGAAACATTTATCAGCTAAATGAACCTGGTCAGCTGACTCAGATGAAGTTTCTTTTCTGTCAGTCACTGTAGTCTTGTGATTACTCAGTACAATGAAGCAATCCGAAACTAAAGGCAGGAATGAATTACTTAGCTGCCTCTGATAGGCTTTGTACAAAACTAATTCATGCATGGATTAAGTGTATGTGCAAAAGGAAGGATGAAGCATTTCAAGGACTAGTTTAGAATATACAAAGGCTGGTGAAGCTGACATTATACTAAGTTGCCATTTCTGAGGTACATGATACATTGGTTCAAAATCAATTTTTAGATACTTGGGAGTCCTATAGAGGTTTCCAGGACAATGGAGAACTGGCACCAATTCAAGAAATGCAGCACTGTAAAAGGTTGATTTATGGAAATGGGTCACATTCAACAACAAAATCCAATGCTTAAGAGAATATCCAAGAAGCATCTTAAGAGTTGGAAATGTAGTGACATGGGTATGGAAGATACAACTCCATTCAAGCAGAAAGCAAACTAGCACTTTTGAAGATCGGCTATAGACAGATGAGATGACAAATGAGGAATTAAGAGTTAGATGTATTGAGATATTCAGGGCTAAGACCTAGACATAAGAAAATTGTAAGTTACCTTATGTTGAAAGAACTTTTCACTCCAGTGTGGGACAAAAAGAAATTTGTGCAATATCAGCACTCCTTGTGGAATGCAAATTCAGAATTTCGGTGTGCTCTGTTCTTGCCAGAAGCTGATTTCCATTTTTCGTCTTTGGTCACCGTGGTTGAAGAAAACTCCACTAATGTATACATTATTTTCTGACCTATTTTTTGTGTCCTTTAAGTGTCAGGAGAATCTGTTGACCCATACCCGGTCTTTTTGTTTTTAAGTCTCTCCTTGCGTAGAGCAAAAATACTGGAAAATTGAGAAATCATGAACAGTTAATCTTTGAGAATCTGAAAAAAAGAAGGAAAGAAAAGATGGAAATCATCTGTTCTGATGGGAAGTCTCTAACAAGCTCTGGCATACTTCAGATCCATTCACTGATAGGGTTGAGATTCCAGCCCCTTTCCACAAAGGAGAACAGCATATGTTTCAAAGTATTGTGGCGCAGATCCTCATCTAACGTAAATTGGCATCGAAGTTAATGGAACTGTGACAGGTTACACCAGCATGAGAATCTGCTCTCATGATATTATTCTTACCATTACCATGAAAGATTGAAAAAACAAAACAAAAGTATACAAGGCTTAGTAGTCTAACCGTCTTCTCAGTAACATTGTTTCTTCTT
>NW_020664417.1:81412819-81424715 GCF_002925995.2 Terrapene triunguis
TTTATTTTGTAATACTATCTGAATTTTTCCTAAATCAATCCATAATTTTTGAGGTTCAGTTTTGCACTCTTATTCATGATAAGTTATTCTTTACTCTGCAAGTAATCCCATTGGAATCAATGGGTATATATGCGCAATAAAGTATTACTCAATATAAATGAGAGTAGCAGGATCCAGCCCTATGATAGAACTAGAATGTTGGAGTAATAAAGATATTCAAAGCTATAATTTGAAAAATAACATAAACAAATATGAATGGAGCTTTAGAAAAAGTATAGGGAGGAAGATGACAGGAAAGCAGAATGGTTTTAAAGTACATTTTATAGAATGAAGTTACACTTTTTACTCTTATCTGATATTTAGTTCATATTATTTTGAAAAGAAATGGAATGACAAGTTAGTCTTCCACTACTGTTAACATTTTCTCTGGGGTAGACATCAGAGTTTGTGCATTATTGACAAAATCTAAATTGGATGGTAAAATATTAAAAAGTAGTTGTTCAAATTCTGTCATCTTCCCATGCTTGCGACAAATGAGAATTCAGTTGCCTCTACATTTTTAAAAATCTCAACAGGCACACTGTGTATTGGGCCAACTGGAAACAAAGGCTCTGATCCTGCCGTTGAGTATGCACTGGCACTTCCCTGGCCTGGCATACAGTCAGCTGCACGAATGAAGTGCAAATATTCCATTCATTTTATTGAACGTTGGCTTGCAGTATAAAAATACAGTACAAAGAGCAATGGGTGGGGTTTCCACAATTACTGAACACATATGAGAATTACCATAACTCATCAGACCAGCGGTCTATCTAGTCCAGTATCCAGGACAATGGAGAACGGCACCAGTTGAAGAAATGCAGCACTGTAAAAGGTTGATTTATGGAAATGGGTCACATTCAGCAACAAAATCCAATGCTTAAGAGAATATCCAAGAAACATCTTAAGATTTGGAAATGTAGTGACATGGGTATGGATGGTGCAACTCCACTCATCCATTCAAGCAGAAAGCAAAACTAGCACTTTTGAAGATCGGCTATAGACATATGAGATGACAAATGAGGAATTAAGAGTTAAATGTATTGAGATATCCAGGGCTAAGACCTTGTTATAGAATCATTTTATAAATATATTTTGAAAAATGTGTACATTTTAAGTAGCTGTCAATTATAAGCTTCAGACTATTTCTTTTTGCAGATGCTTCTTTGGCAAGATGCTGTACTCAATTACACCAGTGTAAATTTGGACTCAGTCCATTGATTTCAGGGGAATTTTCTGGATTTCCACTAATGTAACTGACAACAGCATCTGGCCTCTGGTTTACAACATGACCTGGAACTGAATGCAGAAGAGGAGGAGAAGCATGTGAAAGGAAAACTTGGCTAGAGCGACGGGTGAAAATGATGGTTTTTGCAGGAGAGTTTTCGGTAGAATGAAGGAAAGAGATATTGGGTATGGTGGGCAGGGAGAAGGTTGCAGTAGTCAAGGCTTAAAATTGCCATAGCATGAATTAGAACTTTGGGAGAAGGGAGGGGAGAGAGAGAGAGAAGGATAAATGCTGGGTTCTTTGCCAGGTTATCGCGACAGTCTGCATGTGGGGATATGAGAAGACTAGCCAAAGATGACACCAGGTTGGATGTGGAGAGAGTGGTGGTGTTTACAATTTTAGGGATTGATCCTGCTCCCATTGACTTTACTGGTGCAGGATCAAGGCCATAGAGAATTGGAAGGAGGGGTATTTGTGTCTTTGGAAGGTTGGATACAGCAAACCCTTGTAGACCATCTCTAATAATGAACCCTCATACAAAGAGCATATGTGAAAGAACAGTTAGAAAAGAAACCTTCAGGGCATTCTAAATACATTATTTTTCTATTTTGGGGGATGGGGAGGGTGGGAAAGACATTTTGTTTAACTGACCCACTTATGATAGCGTGCCTTACCTTAATTAGCCAGCCTATTTGCCATCTATTTCTCAAAATATGCTAATATGCTTTTTTCTCCGAATAGATTGAAGTGCCACACAAATTGCTTCCCCAGTTCAAATAATGCTTTACAGATTAATTTTGAAAATGTGAACAATCTCTTGGGTAGCATGGCTCCTTCAGTGTCCCTCCATGAAGATGATTATTTAGTCAAGCAAGGCCGTGGAGACAATCAGTATCATAATCCTCATTGGTTGTTCTCATGTTTTATTCTCTCTTTTGCTCTCTGTCACGTTCTGAACAGTTATGTGCCAGGAGAAGCATCTGGTTAATCTTTAATTCTGTAGTGAACAAATTCTTCTGCCTCTAGCACTGATGTAAAATAATGGGTCTGACCTTTAATTTCAGACCATAGTCTTGTGGGAGAAAATGAAGCATAATACTTCTCCCCGCCCCCCCAGCTTCTGGAGGTTACCTCTTTAATACAATCAAAGGCATGGCAGTAACAAGACTCAGGATCCTATTTGGGCAGTTCTAGGGATTTCATTTAGAAGCATTTAGGAAGATGATAATAAAGGTCCTTTGTAGGAGCTCATACGTGGCATCCTGATGAAGCTTTTCAACTGAGATTCAGTGTAGAGTTTCTCAGGGTCTAGAACTAGGGAGATGCATTTCTTAAAGGTCACTGCATCAATTTTTTCCCTTCCAAGAGCCATTCCCCTCCTTCAACTGATTTTCAGTCTCTTCTTTCAGTATGTTTCCTAATTATCTCATTGATCTTCACTTGATTCACATGCAAGAAAGTCAATGTGTAGTTAAGTTTGCGGGCATTCCTCAGAGTCATATATTCCTTGTGCCCTTCCAGAACCTGGGAGTTAAATTTCCACAATGCACTCATTGAAGAAAGTGACATTCGGGTACCTCTACAAGAATAGTAGCATCGCACTACAATAAACCACAGTTGTTAGAAAACTGGATCAAATTATCACAAACTTACACCACAAATTCTATCCAGGGCCCTTAGTTAGCATTGCAGTTTTCAAGGCAATCTGTCTATGCATCTGGGTTTTGGAGTACTTGATACAGTTGGCTTTAAACAGAAACTCTGGTGCAACCTTAAATACAGAGTCGCTATTGCTCTGGAGTCACCGTATGCTAGCCAGAGGGTTTCCAATCCAACTAACCTGGGATGAAAGTGTCCTGGTTTCTTTTCCATGATGATTTGTTTTTGCTTGTCATTTATATTGAGTTCTGTTGTTTACTGACAGTACAGAAGTGTAATTGTTTCCACTGATACTGGAATAACAAATCTTCTCAGTGTAATCTGATGTATAGATTAATCCAGGAGGTCACCTGCTGTTTAGAAGCTATATGATAATTACTTCAGTGCAATGTTTTTGACAATTTCCTTTGTTATGTGAAATAAAGTTCAGTAGGCATCAGATTAAACAATGGATGGCAGCACACAAGAGTTCATTTAAAGCTGACTGCATAAGAGTTTGTTCAAGTAAGTGATGACAAGATTAAGACTGCTCAAGTGTTGCCATAGGGCAGTGGTGCCCAAACCTTTCCTGTCGTGCCCCTCCCCCTTACCAGTTACCCTCCGTACCAACTATAGCACAGTTGGTTCTGCAGAGGAGCTTGGGCTGATGGCGGAGCTGGGGGCAGAACTGGGGATGGGGGAGGAGCTGGGGCTAAAGGTGGAGTTGGCCTTGGGGTGGAAAGGGAATGAGGGCAGAGCTGCAGCTGGGGGCAGAGCTCCCTCCCCAAATGTTCCTCCATGCCCCACCCCAGGGGAGGTGCACCCCACAGTTCAGGGACCACTGTCATAGGGGAAAAACAGACCCTTTTATAAAGATACTTTGTGTTCCATATATAATTACTTCTGTGTCATATGCAGAACTTTTCACTCAAAACAGTTTTAAGTTGTACTTCATACTGTAGGTCCAAACTGATTTAGATAGGGGTAAAATCAAGATTTCTGATTCTCTGTTTCCTTTATACTTAGAAACGGGGTCGGGGGTGTCCTTGCCCCATTGAAGACAATGGTAAAACTCCCATTGATTTCATTGGGACCAGGATTTCACTCAACTCTATTTATGGATAGAAAATTTTCACATTTTCATGAAAAGTGTAATAAAAGTTTTGGCAAAATGTTAATGAATATTTTTCTCTTTTTCAACCAGGTCCATAGTAGGCTGGTTATTTAAAAGACATTTTTGGAAGTTTTGTCTAAAAAAAGGGGGATAGGAGAAATTTGAGGCCATTAGCACCAATGTTTTTTATTAGCTCTAATAATATATGTTGCTAGTGATATACGGATTAAAGAAAATATTGGCACAGATGACTGATCCTGTGACTCACATCCACACAAGTAGTCCTCTTGTGAGTGAGGATTGTAGGATCAGCACATCCCCTTCATATGTTAGGAAGAAACTTTTTTCACTGGAAAATGGAACAAAAATGGATTTTAATGTCCAAAGGCAGCAACTTTCATTGGTAGTGTATTTCCAAGACATTGTTAATGAACTAATTTTTTCCCATTGAAAACATCCGTAAATGGGAATAATTGTATTCACCTGCATCCCAGAGATGATGTGGGGTGTAGCTAATTGTTTTGTAAACTACTTTGAAGTCTTTAGGTCAGGCACATTTTGTGTTGACTTCAGTCTGAAGCCCATTGAAGTCAATGAAAAAATTCTTAATTGATTTCAACAGGAATTGTTCAGGTGTCTGTAAGCATAAAATATTTACTTTTAACTAATATTATTTTAAAATGTTTATTGCAAGATTCTCTTCACTCAGTCAGATTGCGGAGCTCTGTAGTGAATCTGCAATCATTCCCCATACATCTCTCTCATTGAAATCAATAAGGATCCTGTACATCAGAGGAAGCAGACAAGTAGAGGCTATAACCTGTGTGTGGCTGAGAGAAAAGAATGCTGCCTTCATTTCTTAGTTTTTGAAAATCTCTCTTTTTCTCTGCTTTTCTGCTACAAAGATAGTCTCAGTTTTTATATTACCAGCTACTGTAGTTAGAATCATCCCTTGTGTTTAATTTTTTTAAAATAAAGGAAAAAATAATAATGGACTTTGAAATAAATGATGATTGGGGGTGTTAGAATGGGATTATAATTTTTGGGTTTCATACAATGTATAAATGGATAACTGACCACAGTCTGCCATTTATATCTTCTGTAATGAAAAATGATTCTGCTATACACAATGGCTTAGTTAATCAAAACACTTACTCAAGTTTTAAGTGAACCCATAAATTGGACTAAAATCATGTCTATGTTTTAAAAACTGGAAGTACAAATTGCACTTCTCTGTCTTGTGGGAGAGGAAGAAAACATGAAATGTGGGTGGTCCAAATCTGTGCAGCAGTAAGGGGCTCTAAATCCTGTAGAGGTGCTGACTGTAATGAATGAATGTTTATAATCCTAGATGGACAAAGTCCTAAGAATCATTTTACAGTCATGGATTTGTCATCAGGACAAAAACTGTTTGTGTGTGTGTGTGTGTGTGTGTGTGTGTGTACACTCTGTTAGGACGCAGTTAGCTACATACACTTGCAGTGATCCTATCACCCTTCTGTTCTATTTAACTTGGATTGTTCATGTTCATTAAACCCCACTTGTTCTGTGAGCTGTGATTGGCTCATGCATACGTCTGCAAGCAGTTTAATGAAATTTAAAAGGGATTGGTGTTTTTAGATGTCTGGTGACTTAAGTCTCCCTGGCATTTAACAATTCTAATTCTATGTCTCTGCACAGAATGCATCTTTAAGACTAAATTGTTTTTATTCATTCTTGAGGGATATGTTTATAGGATCTATTAGGCTTTTTTTGCCCAAGGCAGAGCGCAATCATTGCAGTTGCATGGTAACTTATTTTCAGAAATCACAATTTCAATCCCATTCCTCCCACCTGTTATATTCGAGTTTCAGTCTGTAAAGATGTTAAGTATTCAATCAATAGACACCTGTCCTGTACTCTATACTTAAAATGGACACTGGATAAAATTTCCCAAAGAGTCTAAGTCATTTAGGAGCCTAGATCCCATTTAATTAATTGGGACTGAAGGTCCTAAGTGACTTAGGTACTTTTGAAAATGATATTTAGGGTCCTAAGTCACTGTAGCACTTAGAAATTTTACCCATTTCTTGTTTAAAAAATATAAATGATACAAGCTACTCATCCCTCCACAAATAAGTGAGGACTGTAACAAACATCCATGCATCAGGAGGGCTCCCCAACCCTTTAGAGACTGTCTTCTCATCAATTGACCCTGAGAAAAGAGGGGCCAGTGTAGTAGAGCTGGGAAGTTGACAAATGTGCAGAGCGGCTGGGGCTGAACCAAGTGTGTGGGGTTGCACAGAGAACACCTTCCTAGCAGCTTTCCTTTTTTGAGGAGGGGGCTGCATCTGAGAACCCTATGCTGAGTGTGGTCGTATAATATAGTGGAGAGAAGTGGACCATCAGAGGAAAATGTTCAAAACCATTTAGAGACAGGTTGTAATACCCTTACTCAGCTGAGTAATGGCAATTAATGGGAATATTTGGGAGTAAGGTACCACTCAGCATGAATCAAGATATGCTTATCAGTCACTTGGGGGCTTTACAGGTTTAAGTATGAAATCCTCAATGACTGCACAGTTCTTTGATCTCAGAACACAAGCACCCCTGCTGTCATGTGGGAAGCTTATATAAAGGCTATATAAAATATAAGTGAATAGGGAAAAGTTACAACAAATATACTAAACTTGGAGTATAAATGTACTACTTCTCACCACTCATTGTTCGCATAAGAGTTAGCCTCTCAAGAAGACAAACTAAACCAACTGGATTCTCACAGACTGGTTTATCATTAGAGCTTGTAAAATAGGTTGTGAATTAGAAGGTAAAAATGGTAAACTGTTCACTTGAGTGCTAAGGCACGAAGCTGCCCACACCATGACTACCCTACAATTAGATGACAGAACCGTTACACACAGCCTGAGTAAATCAGCCAAGCCTTTTCAGAACATTATCAAAACATACATAAACCTCAAGCCAACAATAATCCTCAGTAAACAGACTCCTCCTTCCTGAAATGTCCATGAGACACTTCTGAAGTAGAACTGGTAATTCAGATAGATGTAGGCTAAACTGAAGATTGAAACTCCTGAACCTGTTAAGAACCTTTATTCTGGGAAGGTCCCAGGCACCGACAAGATTCTGGCCAACCTCTATTAAATATGTATATAAAAGATTTTCCTTGCTTTACTTCAAATTATTAATTATCTCTTATCAGCTGAAAAATTACCTCATTCTTCAAACGTAGACTCCATCTTGCTATTTCTTAAAACCAATAAGGTCCTAACCTGGTGCATCTTAAATTGACCCAGAGAGATGATGATCCCCTATTTTAAAATTCAAGTGAAATTGCTGTCCTGTTATGTAGATAACATTTTGTTCCCCATTATTAATGAACACGATTCTGGCTTTGTTTTGAGAAGGTCATTTTTTTCTAATTTAAGATAACTGTCCAATATCATCGTCTTTCTTCAGGAATTTCAGTCAGAAGACTAGATTCTCTCAAAAGGCTTAGAAAAAGCATGTATTCCTAAAGACACGGATGTCTCTTTGCTGTAGTTAAGGGGGGAAAGAGAGGTTTGGGGCTGGGATTTATCCAGTGGTTAAATGTGCATTTGCATTTGCAACCCACCAATACATTGCCAAAATGAATCACTAATTTTAATCTTTCCCTTTTGGGAGAAGAATATGTCTAAAGTGCCCCCACTTGCTTTCTCTGTTCATCACTTCAGTAGTACCTTTAGGCTTGATGCTTAGGAATTATTCCAGTGTCGAGCAGGAGTAGGATTGGAACAGAACAAATTGATGCTTACAAATAGGGAAGAATTGGTAGGGGAAGTAGAAGTGGGTGGCAACCTGGTGCTCATGAGATGGTTGAGTTCAGGATCCTGACAAAAGGAAGAAAGGAGAGCAGCAGAATATGGACCCTAGACTTCAGAAAAGCAGACTTTGACTCCCTCAGGGAAATGGTGGGCAGGATCCCCTGGGAAGCTAATATGAGGAGGAAAGGAGTCCAGGAGAGATGGGTGCCTTATTGAGGGCACAGGAACAAACCATCCCGATGTGCAGAAAGAATAGCAAATATGGCAGGTGACCAGCTTGGCTTAACAGAGAAATCTTCAGTGAGCTTAAGGTGACCAGCTTGGCTTAACAGAGAAATCTTCAGTAAGCTTAAGCACAAAAAAGAAGCTTACAAGAAGTGGAAACTTGGACAGATGACTGAGGAGGAGTATAACAATATTGCTTGAGCATGCCGGGATGTAATCAGGAAGGCCAAAGCACATTTGGAGTTGCAGTGAGCAAGGGATGTGAAGGGTAACAAGAAGGGTTTCTACAGGTATGTTAGCAACAAGATGATCAGGGAAAGTGTGGGACCCTTACTGAATGGAGGAGGCAACCTAGTGACAGATGATGTGGAAAAAGCTGAAGTACTCAGTGCTTTTTTTGCCTCGGTCTTCACAGACAAGGGCAGCTCCCAGACTGCTGCACTGGGCAGCACAGTATGGCGAGGAGATGAGCAGCCCGCAGTGGTGAAAGAATAGGTTGAGGACTATTTAGAAAGGCTGGACGTGCACAAATCCATGGGTCCAGATCTAATGCATCTGAAGGTGCTGAGGGAGTTCGCTGATGTGATTGCAGAGCCATTGGCCATTATCTTTGAAAACTCATGGTGATTGGGGGAGGTCCCGGACGATGGGAAAAAGGCAAATATAGTGCCCATCTTTTAAAAAGAAAAAGGAGAATCTGAGGAACTACAGACCAGGAGCCTCACCTCAGTCCCTGGAAAAATCATGGAGCAGGTCCTCAAGGAATCAATTTTGAAGCACTTGGAGGAGAGGAAGGTGATCAGGAACAGTCAACATGGATTCACCAAGGGAAGTCATGCCTGACCAACCTGATTGCCTTCTATGGTGAGATAACTGGCTCTATGGATATGGGGAAAGTGGTGGACATGATATACCTTGACTTTAGCAAAGCTTTTGATACACTCACCCACAGTATTCTTGCCAGCAAGTTAAAGAAGTATGGATTGGATGAATGGACTATAAGGTGGATAGAAAGCTGGCTAGATCCTTGGGCTCAATGGGTAGTGATCAACGGCTCGATGTCTAGTTGGCAGCCGGTATCAAGTGGAGTTCCCCAGGGGTCTGTCCTGGGTCCAGTTTTGTTCATCTTCATTAATGATCGGGATGATAGGATGGGTTGAACCCTCAGCAAGTTCGCAGATGACACTAAGCGGGGGGAGAGGTAGATAGGCTGGAGGGTAGGGATAGGGTTCAGAGTGACCTAGACAAATTGGAGGATTGGGCCAAAAGAAATCTGATGAGGTTCAACAAGGACAAGTGCAGAGTCCTGCACTTAGGAAGAAAGAATCCCATGCAGTGCTACAGGCTGGGGACCGACTGGCTAAGCAGCAGTTCTTCAGAAAAGGACCTGGGGATTACAGTGGACGAGAATTAGGATATGAGTCAACAGTGTGCCCTTGTTGCCAAGAAGGCTAACGGCATATTAGGCTGCATTAGTAGGAGCATTGCCAGCAGATTGACGGAAGTGATTATTCCCATCTATTCGGCGCTGGTGAGGCCACACCTGGAGTATTGCGTCCAGTTTCGGGCCTGCCACTACAGAAGGGATGTGGACAAATTTGAGAGAGTCCAGCAGAGGGCAACGAAAATGATTAGGGGGCTGGAGCACATGACTTATGAGGAGAGGCTGAGGGAACTGGGCTTATTTAGTCTGCAGAAAAGAAGAATGAGGGGGGATTTGATAGCAGCCTTCAACTACCTGAAGGGGGGTTCCAAAGAGGATGGAGCTTGGCTGTTCTCAGTGGTGGCAGATGATAGAACAAGGAGCAATGGTTTCAAGTTGCAGTTGGAGGAGGTCTAGGTTGGGTATTAGGAAAAATTATTTCACTGGGAGGGTGGTGAAGCACTGGAATGGGTTATCTAGAGAGGTGGTGGAATCTCCATCCTTAGAGGTTTTTAAGGCCCAGCGTGGCAAAGCCCTGGCTGGGATGATTTAGTTGGGGTTGGTCCTGCTTTGAGCAGGGGTTGGAGTAAATGACCTCCTGATGTCTCTGATTCTATGATAATTTGATTTTGCTCTACTAATGAAATACTAGAAAATGAAGCTTAGGAAAGATTGTGTATTGGCTAGAAGATGGGCTGAATAATCTGATTGAAAATATCTAGCTCAAGCTTTTATAATTCTATGATATGCAGAAGATATTGCCATCTCAAACTCCCTCTTATGACAAACATTTATTTGAGTTCTTTACTAGTAAAACTGGGGTAGAGTTTTGAATCTGTGTCTTTTGACCTTAAGTTCACCTTTTTGGGGACACAAGCAGTGGCCACTAACTCATTTAAATATGGAAAGGTATCCAGGTCCACAAATATGAAAAATAATTTAAGTTAAATTGCAAACCAGTCATTCAGAAAATCACTTGATATCTAACTGTCAGGGCTTGACTCCCACTTCTATTGATTTGGAGGGTTAATGCCCTCAAAGTAGCCTACGTCCCCAAAATGTTTCCTCTTTTTAAGTCTCTCCTATTTTTGTTCAGTTAGAGGTCTTCAAACAGGTTAATGAAATCTCTACCTGAATTTTCCCCAGTCATTGATCCAGATTAAACAATCTGTCCTTTATCACACAGCATTATGGTATTCTCAAACATGCATTATTTTCTCAAATTTCAGCTGTTGTATTTAGTCCCCTAATTTAATAATATATCTATTTAGAATAGAATAAACACTCATAAGATTTCCCTTCCCTACCTCAGCCGGCTATTTATTTGGAATGTAACGGAGAACGCATACGCTCGCTCTCTCTCATGGTGGGAATGGCTCATGACTTTCGCCCCACCTAGGGTGAATCTCCCTGTATTTTCCATAACCTTACTAAATCCAGATACTTCCCTTCAGCTGCAAAGAAGCATAAGGAGAGATGGAGGAAGCACAGGCCATGACACATTAATGACCTTTTGGAGAACAAAGTACAGTAGTGGTAAATTAAGGTTTCCAACATTCTATCTCATCAATATTTCCAAATGAGACAACTGTTGTATAAATAAATACTCAGGACAAGGTATTAATCCTACATTTGTGAGAAAGTTTTTGAAAAAAAAATTAAGCATAAGAAAATTGTAAGTTACCTTATGTTAAAAAAACTTTTCACTTCAGTGTGGGACAAAAAGAAATTTGTGCAATATCAGCACTCCTTGTGGAATGCAAATTCAGAATTTTGACCTACTCTAATATCTAACCCTTGCTTGGCTAGCTTCTTTCTCAAAAGATCTTTCTCTCTCCCATCCTGAAAGCATTTTCTCACTCAGTGTGCTCAGCTTCTGGCAAGAACAGATTTCCATTTTTTCGTCTTTGGTCACCGTGGTTGAACAAAACTCCACTAATGTATACATTATTTTCAGACCATTTTTTGCATCCTTTAAGTGTCAGGACAATTTGTTGACACATACCTGGTCTTTTTTTTGTTTTTAAGTCTCTCCTTGCATAGAGCAAAAATACTGGAAAATTGAAAAATCCTGAACAGTTAATCTTTGAGAATCTGAAAAAAAAGAAGTAAAGAAAAGATGGAGACGATCTATTCTTATGGGAAGCCTCTAATAAGCTCTGACATACTTCAGATCCATTCACTAATAGGGCTGAGGTTTTCCAGCCCCTTTTCACAAAGGAGAACAGCATATGTTTCAAAGTATTGTGGGGGACAGGGCCAGCTCCAGGGTTTTTGCCGCCCCAAGTGGCGGGAAAAAAAAAAGTCGCGATTGGCGGCAGCTCCACCACGCCGCTTTCTTCTTCGGCGGCAATTCGGCGGCAGGTCCTTCCCTCCGAGAGGGACCCGCCCCCAAAGAGCCCGATGTACCGCCCCTTCCCCTTGGC
>NW_020664417.1:81424725-81444411 GCF_002925995.2 Terrapene triunguis
TTTATTTTGTAATACTATCTGAATTTTTCCTAAATCAATCCATAATTTTTGAGGTTCAGTTTTGCACTCTTATTCATGATGAGTTATTCTTTACTCTGCAAGTAATCCCACTGGAATCAATGTATTACAATGTAATACAATAAAGTATTACTCAATATAAATGAGAGTAGCAGGATCCAGCCCTATGATAGAACTAGAATGTTCGAATAATAAAGATATTCAAAGCTATGTTTTGAAAAATAACACAAACAAATATGAATGAAGCTTTAGAAAAAGTACAGGAAGGAAGATGACAGGAAAGCAGAATGGTTTTAAAGTACATTTTATAGAATGAAGTTACACTTTTTACTCTTATCTGATATTTAGTTCATATTATTTTGAAAAGAAGTGGAATGACAAGTTAGTCTTCCACTACTGTTAACATTTTCTCTGGGGTAGACATCAGGGTTTGTGCATTATTGACAAAATCTAAATTGGATGGTAAAATATTAAAAAGTAGTTGTTCAAATTCTGTCATCTTCCCATGCTTGCGACAAATGAGAATTCAGTTGCCACTACATTTTTAAAAATCTCAACAGGCACACTGTGTATTGGGCCAACTGGAAACAAAGGCTCTGATCCTGCCGTTGAGTATGCACTGGCACTTCCCTGGCCTGGCATACAGTCAGCTGCACGAATGAAGTGCAAATATTCCATTCATTTTATTGAACATTGGCTTGCAGTATAAAAATACAGTACAAAGAGCAATGGGTGGGGTTTCCACAATTACTGAACACATATGAGAATTACCATAACTCATCAGACCAGCAGTCCATCTAGTCCAGTATCCTGTCTCCAGTACTACTTCATGCTTCAGAGGAACTTGCCATAATACCAATATTGAACAGCTATAAAATAGCTAAGCTTGGCAGAATTTGATTTTTATTTCTTTATAATTTTGATGGGGAATATTGATTATTTTTAAGCTTTTTAATATTTGTATCTATTTTAGATTTTCTCAGTTGCAGGAAATTATGGGGGGGAGGCAGACAATTATTTAATGACAGTAGACATTGAGATTTAAAATGTTAAAGCTTTATAACTGTTAAAACACAAATTATCAACATTGCATGTCAAAATATACCAAGTAAATAGCCTTATATTAAATTCTGATATGTTCTAAGCAGCATTTTTTATTTTTTTCCCATTATTTATTTAGCCAATCTATAAATTTCTATTATTATCGATGGAAATATTTTTTCCAGTTTGTGTGTGTACAGTGAAATTGATGTTTATTGACATTTATTGATAAATTCCTTCCAAGCCTAAAAATCATAAAATCATAGAAATGTAGTACTGGAAGGGACCTCAGTAGGTCATCTGGTCCAGTCCCTTTCACTGAGGCAGGACTAAGTATTATCTAGACCATCCCTGACAGGTGTTTGTCTAACCTAGGGGTCGGCAACGTTTGGCACGCGGCTCGCCAGGGTAAGCACCCTAGCGGGCCGGGCCAGTTTATTTACCTGCTGACGCAGCAGGTTTGGCCAATCACGGCCCCCACTCGCCGCGGTTCACCGTCCCGGGCCAATGGGGGTGGCGGGAAGTGGCGCGGGTGAGGGATGTGCTGGCCACGGCTTCCCGACGCCCCCATTGGCCCGGGACGGCGAACCGCGGCCAGTGGGGGCCACGATCAGCCGAACCTGCCACGTCAGCAGGTTAATAAACTGGCGCAGCCCGCTAGGGTGCTTACCCTGGCGAGCCGCGTGCCAAACGTTGCCGACCCCTGGTCTAACCTGTCTTAAAAACCTCTGACAGAGTGATTCCACAACCGCCCTAGGTAATTTGTTCCTGTGCTTAACTACTCTTATTTAGGAAGTTTTTACTAATATCTAACCTAAATCTCCCTTGCTGCAATTGAACCCATTACTTCTTGTCCTGTTCTCAGTGGATAAAGAGAACAATTTATCACCCTCCTCTTTATAACAACCTTTTACATACTTGAAGACTGTTATTATGTCCCCCTTCAGTCTTTTCCAGACTCAACAAATCAGATTTCTCAGTCTTTTCTCATAGGTCTTGTTTTACAGATCTTTAATCATGTTGGTTGCTCTCCTCTGGACTTTCTTCAGTTTGTCCACATCCTTCCCGAAATGTCATGCCCAGAACTGGACACAGTACTCCAGTTGAGGTCTTATCAGTGCTGAGTGGAAGAATTACTTCTTGTGTCTTGCTTACAACACTTCTTCTAATAAATCCCAGAATGATGTTCACTTTTTAAAAAAACAGTATTACATTGTTGACTCGTATTTAATTTGTGATAACCCCTAGATGTTTTTCTGAGTACTCCTTCCTAGGCAGTCATTTTCCCATTTTGTATTTATGTAACTGATTATTCCTTCCTAAGTGTAGTACTTTGCATTTCTTTTTATTGAACGCCATCCTATATATTTCAGACCATTTCCCCAGTTTGTCCAGATCATTTTGAATTCTGATCCTGTCCTCCAAAGCCCTTGGAACTCCGTCCAGCTTGGTATCATCCGCAAACTTTATAAGTTTGCTCACTATGCTGTTATCCAAATAATTTATGAAGATATTGAATAGAACCAGACCCCCGACAGATCTGTGAGGGACTCCACTGGTTATGCCCATCTAGCTTGATTTATAACTATTCTCTGAATATTGTTTTCCAACCAGTTGTGCAACCACCTTCTAGTAGGTTCACCTAGGCTATATTTCCCTAGTTTGCTCATGAGAAGGTCATGGGAGACAGTATCAAAACTCTTCCTAAAGTCTATATATGTCACATCTATTGCTACCCCTAATCTACAAGGCTTGTTACCCTGTGAGAGATGGATATTAGTTTGATATGATTTATTCTTGATAAATCCATGTTGACTGTTACTTATCACCTTATTATCTTTAAGTGATTACAAATTGATTGATTATTTGCTCCAGTATGTTTCTGGGTATCCAAGTTAAACTGACTGTTCTGTAATTCCCTGGGTTGTCCTTATTCCACTTTTGATAGGTATTATATTTGTCTTTTTCCAGTCCTCTGATCCTCATGATCCTTCGTGAGTTCTCAAAGATAATAGCTAATGGCTCAGAGATCTCTTCAGCCAGTTCTTAAGTATTCTAGCATGTATTTCGTCAGACCCTGCCAACTTGAAGACATCTATTTTGTCTAAGTAATTCTTAACTTGTTCTTTCCCTATTTTAACTTCAAATACTATCCCATTTACACTGATGTTCCCTATAGTCGTGTCCATTCCCTGCTTACTTTTTTGGTGAAAACTGAAACAAACAAGGCATTGAAAACTTCGGCTATTGCTGAGTTTTCTGTTACTGTCTTTCCCCTCTCATTGAGTATTGGGCCTATCCTGTCCTTGGACTTCCTCTTGCTTCTAATGTATTTGTAAAATGTTTCCTTGTTACCCTTTATGTCAGTAGGTAGTTTAACCTCATTTTGTTAGGTGGCCTGTCTAATTTTGTCCCTATATGCTTGTGGGATTTTTTTATATTAATCCTGTGTAATTTGATGTAGTTTCCACTTTTTGTAAAACAGTTGGAATATAAATATTGTACTTTCATTTTAGTGTACAGCAAGTCATTGTCTGTATGAAATTTTAGTTTGTACTGACTTCGCTAGTGCTTTTTATGTAGCCTGTTGTAAACCTAGGCAAATATCTAGATGAGTTGATGTACCCCCCTGGAAGTCCTCTGTGCATCCCAAGGTGTCATGTACCCCAGGTTGAGAACCACTGACCCATCCCATCAGTTAGTGGTTAACTCTGACCTTGAAAAATGATTGATTGTTTATATTTGTGTGTGTGTGTGTTTTCTTCTTGGAATATATATTTTTATGTATACATTGTATTCAGGTCTACTGCATTTTCATCTCTTGGCTTTTTAACCCCTGACTACCAACCCCTTAGTTTAAAAAATAAACTAAAAACACCTCCAGCATGTTTCAGTGTTTTGATTCACTAGAATTTACTGGTGTGTTTTTACATCTAAGTAGTTTCTTTTTTGTCCATGATGCTCTCTGCTTTTGCTGCATCATGTCTGGGGGAAGTGCTTTTATGTTTGAGAGGTTCCCCTCCCTCCCAATATAAAAGATTAATTTAGTTTTCATGCAGTGAGGACAAACATTAAGCGTAAGTTAACACAACCAATGTATTTGCCTATGATAGTGTAATAGCTTTGATATTACAGGAGTAAAGATCCAGTGAAGGCTAAATGAAAATATATGAAATAAATATAAACTCAGTCTGGCCTTAAAGGACTTTTAAATTTATTGTTAATTTAGATAAATGTCACAAATTACATTTTTGACATCTCATTAATTAAGTTGATTACAATTGAGGTGGTAAGTATGCTAAGTATTTTAAAATGTGAAGTGAGAGCTTTGATTGCAAGAGATGACTGAGAATTAGAGAGGAAAATCAAAGTGGTTTTTTTTGCCTTCTTTACTGCAGTGTCATATTTTTAGACAGAATCAACGTGGTTTCATGTCAATTTATTAAAAATCATTCACGGTTATTAAAAAAAACAGAATTAAGTTCAAATCCTTTTCCTTTGAATCGAAAACTTGATTATACTGTCCAGATGCTGAATTTTGGGGCAGTTCTTAAGGTCTGGTGGCACAGTGAAGTGGTATATAGGGATCTTTATTAGGGTCCCCAATCTTGGTCACATGCTTCCAGGCCAGCAGGGACTGAGCTGCTATGGATGTAGTGCACTTGGCCCCATATAGGGCAGAGAGAGGGAAGAAGGACGATCTTGTGATGAAGGCACTGGATGTAGGAGATTTGTGTGGCCTTAGGAAGTCACTTAATCTCTGTCTATCTGAATTCCCTACCTGTAAAATGTGTATGTTTACCTGGATCAGTGTTGGAATCGGTGTTGCCAACTCACGATTTTATCACAAGTCTCGCAATATTTGCTCTTTTTCTTGAACATCCAGTGTTGAACCTGGTTATTACTTATGAATCTCAGCTTTTATTTTAAATAAAAGCTAAGTTTCTAGCTCTCATGGTTATGGAGAAAACCTTAAAAAACAGAGGGGCAGACACCTCAAATGTAAAGAACTGGCACCAGGAAGTCTCTGCAAACAAATAAAAAGACACTAAAATTTATGGTATATAAATTATGAAATTTTTAAAATAAATCTCAATCTCGTGATTTTGGGGAGCTTGACTCCCAATATTTTTCCCAATTTTTGAATGCTTGGGAATGGCAGTACTCACAGGGTTGAGCCTTTTTTCAGATTTGGCTATCTGGCAGGAATCAATATCCATAATATATCTTAGCACTGAGTCCGGATTTAACCTTTCAAATAGCATATTGATAGCTTGGGACAAAATTTGTCTGACGATATGCTTCATGGAAATGGAGCTTTGGCAGGACAGCAGACATCCTTGGATTTTTGCAGAGTCAGCCATGGTCTCCCACAGTGGAAATTTGGCACCTCATGCATGAGAATAATCTTAAAAAGTCTCTTTCATAGAATATCAGCGTTGGAAGGGACCTCAGGAGGTCATCTAGTCCAACCCCCTGCTCAAAGCAGGACCAATCCCCAACTAAATCATCCCAGCCAAGGCTTTGTCAAGCCTGACCATAAAAACCTCTAAGGAAGGAGATTCTACCACCTCCCCAGTGCTTCCCACCTTCCCAGTGAAAAAGTTTTTCCTAATATCCAATCTAAACCTCCCCCACTGCAATTTGAGACCATTACTCCTTGTTCTGTCATCTGGTACCACTGAGAACAGTCTAGATCCATTCTCTTTGGAACCCCCTTTCAGGTAGTTGAAAGCAGCTATCACATCCCCCCTCATTCTTCTCTTCTGCAGAGTAAACAATCCCAGTTCCCTCAGCCTCTCCTCATAAGTCATGTGCTCCAGCCCCCTAATCATTTTTTTGTTGCCCTCCGCTGGACTCTTTCCAATTTTTCCACATCCTTCTTGTAGTGTGGGGCCCAAAACTGGACACAGTACTCCAGATGAGGCCTCATCAATGTTGAATAGAGGGGAATGATCACATCCCTCGATCTGCTGGCAGTGCCCCTACTTATACAGCCCAAAATGCCGTTAGCCTTCTTGGCAACAAGGGTACACTGTAGACTCTCATCCACCTTCTTGTCCACTGTAACCCATAGGTCCTTTTCTGCAGAACTGCTGCCTAGCCATTCGGTCCCTAGTCTGTAGCAGTGCATGGGATTCTTCCATCCTACTTGCAGGACTCTGCACTTGTCCTTGTTGAACCTCATCAGATTTCTTTCGGCCCAATCCTCTAATTTGTCTTGGTCCCTCTGTATCCTATCCCTACCCGCCAGTGTATCTACCACTCCTCCCAGTTTAGTGTCATCTGCAAACTTGCTGAGGGTGCAGTCCACACCATCCTCCAGATCGTTAATGAAGCTACTGAACAAAACCGGCCCCAGGACCGACCCTGAGGGTACTCCGCTTGATACCGGTTGCCAACTAGACATGCAGCCATTGATCACTACCCGTTGAGCCCGACGATCTAGCCAGCTTTCTATCCACCTTATAGTCCATTCATCCAGCCCATACCTTCTTGTTACTCTTAACATCTCTTGCTAGCTGTAATTCCAAGTGTGGTTTGGCCTTCCTGATGTCACTCCTGCATGCCTGAGCAATATTTTTATACTCCTCCCTGGTTATTTGTTCAATCGTCCACTTCTTGTAAACTTCTTTTTTGTGTTTAAGATCAGCAAGGATTTCACTGTTAAGCCAAGCTGGTCGCATGCCATATTTACTATTCTTTCTACACATTGGGATAGTTTGTTCTTGCAACCTCAGTAAGGATTCTTTAAAATACAGCCAGCTCTCCAGGACTCCTTTCCCCCTCATGTTATTCTCCCAGGGGATCCTGCCCATCAGTTCCCTGAGGGAGTCAAAGTCTGCTTTTCTGAAGTCCAGGGTCCGTATTCTGCTGCTCTCCTTTCTTCCTTGTGTCAGGATCCTGAACTCGACCATCTCATGGTCACTGCTTCCCAGGTTCCCATCTACTTTTGCTTCCCCTACTAATTCTTCCCTGTTTGTGAGCAGCAGGTCAAGAAGAGCTCTGCCCCAAAGTTGGTTCCTCCAGCACTTGCACCAGGAAATTGTCCCCTACACTTTCCAAAAACTTCCTAGATTGTCTGTGCACCGCTGTATTGCTCTCCCAGTAGATATCAGGGTGATTGAAGTCTCCCATGAGAACCAGCACCTGCGATCTAGTAACTTCTGTTAGTTGCCAGAAGAAAGCCTTGTCCACCTCATCCCCCTGGTCTGATGGTCTATAGCAGACTCCCACCATGGCATCACCCTTGTTGCTCACACTTCTGAACTTAATCCAGAGACTCTCAGGTTTTTCTGCAGTTTCATACCGGAGCTCTGAGCAGTCATACTGCTCTCTTACATACAATGCAACTCCCCCACCTTTTCTGCCCTGCCTGTCCTTCCTGAACAGTTTATATCCATCCATGACAGTACTCCAGTCATGTGAGTTATCCCACCAAGTCTCTGTTATTCCAATCATATCATAGTTCCTTGACCGTGCCAGGACTTCCAGTTCTCCCTGCTTGTTTCCCAGGCTTCTTGCATTTGTGTATAGGCACTTAAGATAACTCGCTGATCGTCCCGCTTTCTCAGTATGAGATGGGAGTCCTCCCCTCTTGCGCTCTCCTGTTCGTGCTTCCTCCTGGTATTCCATTTCCCCACTTACCTCAGGGCTGATGGGTTAGTGGTTAAATGCTTCTAAATCAAGAGAAATCAGGAGCAAAAATGGAGTAAGAGACATTTTAGTGGCATTACTTAAAATGCAAGTATCGCCCAACATAACAAGACTACAAAACACAGATTATCTCCTCTTTGTCAAGAACATGTCCTGACAGAAAATTAAATGAAAAAGGAATGCTAAAATGAATTAACTGTATTTAATGTATTACAAGAGTCAACCAAGTTTTCATTAGATTTTAGTTGGTTCTTCACCATCCTGATACATCATATATCGGAGCCAGTGATTTTGAGCATAAATTTTAAGGAGATGGTGTCATAACCAGGGATCCTAGAAATCCGTTTGCCACGGAAAACACAGAATTTGTGTTTTTACAAAGAATCTTTAGTTTTTACATTTTGTGAAAAAATAAACATATATTAACTAGTAACTTAATTTTACTGAAAGTGATAGTGTCACTTATTCAACGAGCACAACCTTTCCTTATTGTGGTTGATTTTTGAATGCACTTTAAATTTACATAGTTAAACATACTCCAATAAACTGCTTCTGGCATAGAGGTTACGGTGTATAGGGGTTCGTGTTTTAATGCATCTCAGATTTCAATTCAGTCTCCAGACGCAACTAATGAAAGTTATGAAAAGATGCTGAAAACTTTAAAATTCACCCCTAAAGACCATGTCACTGAGTTTGACAAGGACAAATTTCTTGTTGATGATAATGTGCGGTTCCATACTGCAAGGCTGTAGATTACCATCGAAGGCAGACAACTGTAGAATATATGGAACGCGCTAAACAAACTGTGTGAGAATCATTTCTTCTGGATTTAAAAATTTCATTTGTACTTTCCTTGATGAAACTTGCATTCCAGCTTTTTCAATGTCCACAATGGACAGCTAAAAATGTAATTGGATATTGATTACATTTTAGTCTAAAGAGATTTCTCCTGCTAAAGATAGTGACAACAGCGCTGTTATTCCAGATTTGAGAACCTCTATAAGTCTGCATTGAGAGAAAGGCAAATCTAAAAATATTTTGGTTTTTTTTGCATGAAAAATACTGTCTGTGCTACTATAAACATTCTATTGCTCATGTAAATGTTGCCTACGTTTCTCCATGGCACCTTTTCATAGTAAAATATAAGAATAGATGCACCACATATTTATCTTTAATTGAGTATTGTTCATAATTGTATACCCCAAACATCATTTCTCTCCTTTATTAGACAGATGAAGTCGGGGGAAAGATACAGACATATTTCCTTTCTCACATTACCCAAGGATGATAAGGCAGGACTAGTTTTTGGAGGGAGAGGGAGGGGGTGGGAGGATGGTGTTTTGTTTTTTTTAAATCTCTTCAAACTATGGGGCACTCAGGAACTCTGAGATGTTGAAGCAGATACTGTTTGTAGCAATTAATGAAGCTGAGGGACAGTCAAGGGAAGATCAAGTCATGTTTTGCTACTTGTATTCGAATTCCATACTACGATAGCATTTACAGTGTTGGTAGGAGCTTCAATATGGTGCTCTAATATAGTAAAATGGCTTACATGTTATCATTCCTGGGCTTTTATATTTATCATAGAAATAGCCAGAAAAGTCAAGGAATCCCAAATGACTTAGTTAACAAACTAGGGAAAGGAAAGAGACACCAGTGCCAAAAGGAAAGGATACATGAATTGATTGATTGCCACAAAGAGAATTAGGTAGTCAAACAGATGCAAAGTATTATATTACCACTGCAATGGATATAGACAAGATGGCAAGGTGTTATCATATATAGAGAAACTGAGTCTATGCTATGACCAGGAAAGAGGTGGGGGAAAAGTAATGAGCAGGAAATGAGGCAGCATTATTATAAGGCAAGAAGGCTTAGATATTGTAACTTTTGATTTATGTATTCCCAATTAGTAGTTTAGAGATAAGGACTAAAAACAAACGATACCCTTTAAGGTTCAAGCCTCCAGGGGATGGTTACAGATAATTTAATTTAGTGGAGGACTCTGAATGACAGAATAAGTGATAAAATTAAAAACTTTAATATGCAATAGTTAAGCAAACAGGCATTACAATATAACCATGCACTGCATTTATACTTGCATTCTGAGATGAAGTGCATTTAGGGGTGATCATTCCCTGAATGGGAAGAATGGGTATAATCCTTTCTCTAATGATACGTTGATGGTGGATGGGTACGCCTATCTGAAACCAAGGTGCTACCCTTTTTATAATAAATTATAGTAACAACCATTAGTGAATTAATGTTTAATCTACCTTTTACCTTATCTATATTTCTGTTACCATAATTAAATATTTTCTACCTTCTCATTGGCTATTTAATATTAAACATCATCTGAATTAGCATCAGCGTAAATATCATATCAATTTCTATCAACATAGATTAACATTTCATCTAAAACACATGTAAAAACCAGTTAGAACCAAAACATGTTTACAACATGACCTGAGGTTAAACTTGCCTCTAACTCTAACTTCCCTTTGAATTGTCTCACTTGGTTTTACACATATTTTACCAGGCCTCGCTTGACTATTGGCAAGCCTATTTTTAGGAAATAGATTTCTGGACCTACTTACATTTCAACACATTTCTATATAACATAAGCAAGCATTATCTCTATAGGTTACAATATAAAAAGAACGATGCAGAAAAAGAGGAATTAGATGATGAGATATGAAATAAGAGAGGAAAAGAGAGATCTGAAGCAAGATGGGATTTAATGATGTGGAAGAGAGGTGATTAGGGACAAAAGAAAAATAGAATTTAGAGATGAGAAAATCCTATTAATTAAGTTATCCAATACATCTCCTTGCCTCTGCAGTATATTTTTCTAATGCAGTGATTCTTAACCCTTTCCATGTACAAACCCCCTTCCCATTTAACCAGGACTCTACTCCATTTAACTTTATAGAAAGGACTCAATAGTTGCAAACCCCAGACACTTGGTTGTAACCTCCAGATTAAGAACTTTTCTAGTGCTTTGTCTGGGCTAGTTTTAAGTTATTGGGTTTTTGTTTTTACTTGTGGCTCTCCAAAATGTTCATTCCACCAGTCCCTTCAGAGGAGAAACCCTCTGATTTAACACCTTTCCTCCAAAAATTCCAGTAATCTCCGTTGCTTGGATTCCATTCTGTAGACCAACAGAGAGGTCTCTGCAGGTCACAACCAGAGAGTCACCTTTTTACACCATGTTACTTTTGAATGCTTCTATTGTCATTCATTTCAGTGTTGTTTTTATCCAAGCTGAGTAGGTGAAAGCAGCAGTACGGCACACAGAGCACAAAACACTCCCATTGGGAAAGGATTCATGCCATTTTAACTCCTTTTCATTTTGATTTAATTTAGCTTCTCACTGTATGTCTGTTACCAGGCCCATTCTCTTGTCTCTTGGTTATCTCTTGCTTATATTTTTAAGGTATGGTATAGGAAAATTCACCTGTCTATTCCTCTAGAAAGCTACTTGAGAGACATTTACATCACAATGAAAATTATGGGTTCCTCAGACATCATTACATTCTCAAAGATGTGACCGTGTTCTTTGATATCATGTTCTTGAGACTTAATTTGGCATGAGCTTACCTTTCAGTTGAAATTTGATTTATCTTGGACTGTAAGATAGTGATAAGTGTGCATCTTTCACTGAAGGAAATGCCAGCAAAATTATGTAAAGGAACTCCATTCAGTTTTCATCAGAGAACAGTTTAGATCATAGAATCGTAGGACTGGAAGTGACCTCGAAAGGTCATCTAGTCCAGTCCCCTGCACTCATGGCAGGACTAATTATTATCTAGACCAGGGATCAGCAACCTTTGGCATGTGGCCCATCAGGGAAATCTGCTGGCGGGCCGGGACGGTTTGTTTACCTGCAGTGTCCGCAGTTTCGGACGATCGCAGCTCCCACTGGCCATGGTTCGCTGTTCCAAGCAAATGGGGGCTGTGGGAAGCAGCATGGGCCAAGGGATGCGCTGGCCGCCACTTCCCACAGCCCCCATTGGCCTGGAACGGTGAACCGTGGCCAGTGGGAGCTGCGATCGGCTGAACCTGTGGACGCTGCAGGTAACCAAACCGACCCGGCCCGCCAGCGGATTTCCCTGACGGGTCGTGTGCCAAAAGTTGCTGATCCCTAATCTAGACCATCCCTGACAGGTGTTTGTCTAACCTGCTTTTAAAAATCTCCAATGATGGAGATTCCACAACATCCCTTGGCAATTTATTCCTGTGCTTAACCACCCTGACAGGAAGATTTTTTTCCTTATGTCCAACCTAAACGTCCCTTGCTGCAGTTAAGCCCATTGCTTCTTGTCCTATCCTCAGAAGTTAAGGAGAACAGTTTTTCTCCCTCCTCCTTGTAACAAGCTTTAATGTACTTGAAAACTGTTATCATGTCCCCTCTCAGTCTTTTCCAAACTAAACAAACCCAATTTTTTCAATCTTCCCTCCTGGGTCATGTTTTCTAGACCTTTAATCATTTTTGTTGCTCTTTGGACTTTCTCCAATTTGTCCACATCTTTCCTGAAATGTGGCCCCCAGAACTGGACACAATACTCCAGTTGAGGTTTTATCAGTGGGGAGTAGAGTGAAACAAAACAATGAAACAGAAGGACGTCAAAAGCAGTACCTATCTAGTAGACTGATAAACGGGGTTCTGTTTCAAAGTCAGCCAAAGTGATGGCGATATAGTGAACCATCACCTAAGGTAGAATGAGTAAAAGGAGAGGATGTGGTGCGGTAGAATGTGGATAAGGAAAGCTGTCCTGTAAAGTTACAAGAAAAATTTGGTCCAATGTGCTGGGAGAGAGGGGAAGAAGGGTCAGTCTTAAAATGGAATGATTTATAGTCTATTAGACTGGAGAAAAGCTAAACCTGCCACTGGTAAACTAGCAGCTTTTGGAGGTCCTGAAAAGTTTAATACTGGGTATTCACCATTCATGTAGACATTTTGTTTCACCTATATTATTTTTAGACTTTCTAAAAAGGTATTTAGCATCTTGAAGAAAAGCCATCCCAGTTCAGATATTTGAATCAATGGGCTTCCTATAGAATAGAGAGGATTATTTAAGTCACCTTATTATAACATTTCTTGAAATAGGGTAGCTGACAATATACTGTTATGCCCATCTTGTAAATAGGAGAACTGAACATGAATGGGGGAGTGCTACACTGAATCTTCCACCCCTGTGCCTAATAAGTCTATCAACCGGCAGTACATCTCAAAACAGTTCTGTTAGATAAACCTGACATTGCTCAGCAAAGTCCTTAGTTTTCAGTGTCACAAAGTTGCCAAATTCCCATGAGTGATGGTCCCAATCAAATAAAGCTTGCTGAAATCAGACCAAATCTGAAGCAAGTTGCTTTTATTTCCCAAAGTCAGGGGCTAGTAAATCCATCTCCTTTATTTTGCTTTTCAAATGAGGGCATTGTTTACTTACTGTTAAACTGTAGATGCCATTGGCAGCAATTTAGTGGAACAGGCTTCTTAAGAAAAATTATCGGGGAAAAATGAGTATACAAACCAAGCCTAAATACCAAGTACTTAGGAAATGTGTATAAATATGGAAAAGTATTCATAAGTGACTATTAAAAAGAGCAAAAAATGCCAAAGTAACAAAATAGGGGTTTTTAAAAGAGAAATATATGTATATATCTAACTATATGCTTAGAAAGGTAACTGCTGTATAAATGCCCCAAAAATCAAATTGTATGTGAGGTGAAATTGGACAAGAGGGTTGCTGAAAGGAATTTTTAAAGAAGTATGAAATAAAATATGATAGCAAAAGGAAGTTAAAGGAAGCTTCAAGTGGCAAGAAGAGAGGAAGTATTCTAAATTTATAATGGCAATTAATTATGCATTCATTGCTTTTGAAGAGGTCAGACATGATGAATTTAAATTGAACGTGAGGATGAAGGCAGTGCTTTGGATTAGAGGCATTACATCAGGGTGATGCAGGAAGAGAAGGGTAGAGAGAAAAGTATATGAAACAAAGGGGAAAAATTGGAACTTTGAGGCAATAAGTAACGAGGATATTAAATCAAACAGATCTGCCTTGTGGCTAAAATGATTAATGATTCCTGGGCAGTTGAAAATAGTGATAATTTGTTAGCCATAAAATTACACTGAAAGGATGTTGAGGTTGCTGTGGAAGTTAATAAAACAAGGAATTTCTTAGTGGAGTCTCGCCTCCACACAAAAAATGGACAATCATTAAGGAAGTTGTTAAAGAGGCACTCCATTGTATGGAATTTAAAGGTCGATTCTCTTCATACATGCATATATTTCCTCATGACTTTAATGGGACCAATATATTTGAATCAAGAGGACAATAGACCTGTGAGATAGTCATCTGGAAATCAGCCTTAATGCATTCTTGTGGCATCTGTAACTTTTACATTGCATCATTTAGTTGGTAAATATATTTTTCAAAAATCAAAAAGGAGGTGTAACTGGGACTTGGGGCAATGCTGCACAATATAGCGTAGGACAACTAAGTTTGGGATAAATTAAGATGTCTCGGTCCACTCTCTGGAGTAGTGGAACTCAGCTTACTTCATAAGTAGGGCCAAATTCTATTCAGTTATTCTGGTATAAATCTAAAATAACTCCTTTGCCTTTGATTGGGTTACTCTGTACCAGTTTAGTATTTGGTCTCATTACTCAAGCATCTGTTTGTCTAGGAGCACAGATACTAAGATGATAGGGGTCCTACAAGCACCTAGGAATATTTACACAGTGCTGCTTACTATGGTATCTGAGCACCTCCTGCAGACAAGTTGTTTGATGCAAGCTATTGCAAGGAGGCTTCAGGAAACATGAAGAATATACATATATCACTGTGAATCAGAAGTCAGATACTTTTGTTGCTTTTTCATTCATAGGGACAAACTTAATTACATAAATTAAGGGTGGAAGGAGTGTCACGGAGTGTGGGGGAGTCAGGGCCCTGCACCCCCCACTTCCTGCAATTCACCGTGACTTTCAGCCAGCCAGTAAAACAGAAGGTTTATTAGATGACAAGAACACAGTCTAAACAGAGCTTGTAGGTACAGAAAACAGGACCCCACAGTCAGGTCCCTCTTGGGGAGTGAGGAGCCAAGACCCGGGTTCTGGGCCTCCCCCAGTCTCCCCAGCCAGCTCCAAACTGAAACCTCTTCCTGCTGCCTCCCCCAGCCACACCCCTGCCCCTCCTCCAGCCTTTGTCCAGTTAACCAGGCAGAAGGCATCACCTGGCCCCAACCCCCTTCTGGGCTCAGGTTACAAAGGGCAGCCCCCATCGGTTACGTGCTGGCCGTCAAGTATCATCCCGCAGTGAAGTCCCACCTTTATTTCCTATCACCATCTAGTATTGGTGCAGTACCTCAAGAAAACAGAGACACGCCCCCTGTTAGCAGAAGACAGTAAACTAGTAAAACTCGCATGCAACCTTACCAGGTTAATAGTCCCTACTCCGTCACAAGGGGTCCTTCAGGAATTTCATTACTGCATTGCTGAGCTAAATATTTGCAAAAGAGCTAAAGCAGAGAGGTTTAGTAGTTAAGAAAAGAAATAAGAAGTAGAACATTAAATAGAATTTCTTTGTCAACTCAGGCTTTTACAGTATCACACATAACATAAAAAAAGAGATTTTCCCCTTGAGAGTGTTTTCATGCACCAAATTGTCCCTTGGGTATGGGACCACCAGAACAGGACACTGACCAGCTAATTCCCCTATGGCAGCTGATATGATTCACTGGATTTAATGTTGTCCTAACTTCACCCGAGGAGATACAGCAGGCAAAATTCTAAAACATAGTGTGTCCTATTAGAAATACTGTTTTTAGTCTGTTGTTACATAAGATTATTTATTTATTCACGCTTGATCTCTACAGTAGCAGTGTCCTGATATCAGAAGAGACCCATCATTAGAGTTAATCAACTCCCCTTGTCTTATGTTGCATATTAAACTTAAATTGTGAGGCACTGCTCTTTTCATCTTCCTGTACAGTGGCCCCAATCCAAAGCCCACTGAAATGAAGAGGAGTCTTTCCGTTGATTTCAGAGTGCTTTGGATTAGGCCCAATATCCCTTGCCATTTATTTACTTGCTAATTAAATGAAAACTAATAATGATCAGTAAATGCATTTGCATTGCCCTCTAATTTCAAATTCTCCATGCAGCAGAATTTTTGCCTTGACAATGGGTGATTGCATGGTCATTGTTGGGGGGCGGGGGGGAGGAAACTGGAGGTTTTAACAGCTGTGTATGGACCACTGAACCTTTTGGCACAAGGCAGGTAGGAGAAGTGACTGTGTTTTTTTTGTTTTGTTTTGTTTTGTTTTTTGATACCCATAAAGGGCCATTGAGGCTTTTGATGTTCAGGAGGGGCTGTGCTCCTCTTTTCTCTCCCCCTTTTGGAAAGGTGATCAGGTGACTAAGTCTGAGGGAGGGATTTTGGATTCCTAGTTTCCTCATCCCAGAAGCCCTTAACAGTAGTTGGTTGCCAAGTTTCATCTCAATTTCAAATCTGCCACTGTACCCAACACTGCCAAATGATCACATTAGCTTGATGTTTCTGCTAAAAGTATCTGCAGTGAAACAAGTTAATACTGACTTATCAATTTTTGTCTAGCAGGTGAGGTTCACAGCTATCTGATCTATTGTTTCAAGCTGTCTGCAGACTCAGACAGACAGCATAGCATTGGTTTACACTCTTATTACATTATGAAGGATTTATTGGGAACTGTAAGTCCTAGAGACTTAATTTTTCAAATAAATTTTTAGAATCTAGTGGAAGGTTATGCAGTAGCTAACTATGTGCATTATGCAGCAATTTGTGCAGCCACATAGTGACAATCTATACAGAGAGATGGATTTAATATGCATTTATCTCTATATCCACAAGCAAGTCAAGTACGCTATTACAGAGGACAAAATCACTGGGACCAAATTACATTCCAAATCAGTTGCATCAGCGACCACCAACAGCCAACACCAATAGCCGGGCAGCCAGCTAGTGGAAGCCATATGGCAAGGGGGAGCGGGAGCTCAGATTCCAGATGTGGAGGTTGTTTCTCAGAAAGACAATTTACAAATTAGGATCAGAATTTCCCTTTTTTTCCTCTTTGCAATTCACCATTTTAATACACCAGTGCTAGCCAGGAAACATCTTGACTTAAAACCCTCTGCTAAGGCTTTTCTTTTCTTTTCTTTTCTTTTCTTTTCACTTTCCTGGTGATTTGATGTGATGTCATTTCTATCCCCTTCTTCTTCAAATAGAGCTGTGCTGTTTTTTTCTTTCTTTTAATAAGGCACAACAGGGAAATTCCTTCCCTGCTAGAACCCAATCAAATTTTCTCGTCAGTTAGGCTTGACAGCAGGTTTAACACATTTCCTAATTACGAATGCAGTTACTTTGTTAGAACAAACAAGACCCCAAACCTTTCTCAAACCTGCCCTGATAAATATAACCTTGAAAAAGACTTCAAAGGTAAAGCTCAGCAAAAGAGAGAAGGGAATGTGGTTTATGATTATGCCACTGTAGGTAACTGGTCAGTTCGCTTTTCTTTTCTTGGGAAAGAGAGTAGTAGACTGGCAATGGAGTAAAGAAGGATGAGTAGATAGAGTGATGAGGTCTAGACAGAGTGACCCTCAAGTGTTAGGAGCTTGAGAGCCTGACTGCTTCTCATGGACCCTGCCATGTTTTCATGGTTTCTCTCCCCTTTCTCATCTCTCTGAGTGCACTACCTCAGGTCTTAAGCCTCATGCCTTTCCCTATAACAGCGGAATTCCACAATTATTGCATTCTTAGATGGGGTCCTGGGCTACAGTATCCTATGTATCAACCATGCTTATCCAGCAGGTACAACAGTGTTTGGCACCTGTGATTCTTCCCAATGGGAGTCTGGGACTAAACAGCCTCCTTAAAGTATTGTTTATTTTAACAGTAGGAACAAAACATTTAGAGAAAAAAGAGTGTGTTCCTTTTTAAACTGCTACAATTCTCTTGCTCTCCTGGTTCCTAGGCCTTGGCCCTGCTCATCAAAACCAATTCTGTGTATAAATTGGCTGGAACCAGGAAGTAGAATCTTCAGAGTTAATAGTTTGGGCTTTGTCGCTTAATGACCCTTAATTATTTACTGGGCAGGGCCGGCTCCAGGCACCAGCTGAGCAAGCAGGTGCTTGGGGCAGCCAAGGGGAAGGGGCGGCACGTCGGGGTCTTCGGCGGCAATTCGGCGGAGGATCCCTCGGTCCCTCTCGGAGGGATGGACCTGCTGCTGAATTACCACCGAAGAAGAAAGCGGTGTGGTGGAGCTGCCGCGGATCGCGATCGCGGCTTTTTTTTTTCCCGCCGCTTGGGGCGGCAAAAACCCATGTGCACCAGTTGGATGCATAAAACTCACATTTGTATGTGCACAAAAGGCAAGTACCTGTTTAAAACAGGTGCAATCATATTTTCACCATGCTTGTTCCCATTCTTAAAGATCGCCACACTTGTGTTTTCTTGGGTGCAAGAGGAACTGCATTTCCACAGCTGTTGGACCTCCACCAAATTGCCTTACACTTCAACTTGGGAACCAGAAAACAAGAACATCCATATTTTCAAATGCTATATCTACTGATTTAGCATACACGTAAGATATGAGCATGTGTATAAGTTAAAGTAAACAGTATCACAAGGCAAACAGTATGACCACAAAGCCATGCCACTCCCCATGTCTCTCATTTTCCCATATTGCAACCACTAACAAGTCCTTTCCTTTCTACAAAAGCTGTTTGAACAGCTGTGTCTTGTTCCCATTCCTGTAGATCATCACTCTTCCCTTTTCTGGGCTGCTGGGGGAACTGCATTCCACAGCTGTAGGACCTCCACTAAATTGCTGCACATTTCAACTTGGAAACCAGAGAACGACAGCATTCATGCTGGCCCTAGCTCATGATTCCACTTATCACTTATAACATAATTTCAGAAATTTAAAAATTATTTTTGCAGAACCAACAAGGGTTGTTCTTTTTAAGGCAAGTACAAAAGAATATATAAAATGAGCCATATTATATTCTTAGGGCTTGTCTAGATCAGGGGTTGGCAAACCATTTTTTTGTTTTTGTCTTTGACCAAAATATTTTGAGAGCCATATCACACGCAAAGCTATTTGCAGAGTTACAATTTATCAGCTAATAATAATTGAGCATATTAAAGTTATTACTACTCACCAATACTTTTAATGCGATTTCTGCCATTTGAATTTGTATATAAACAGGAGGGGGCTCCGGACTGGGGCAGGGGATTGGGGTGCAGGAGGCGGTGTGGGGTCTAGGAGGGAGTTTGGGTGCAGGAGGGGGCTCTGACCTGGGGCAGGGTGTTGGGGTGTGGGAGGGGGTGCAAGGTGCAGGCTCTGGCTGGGAGGTGCTTACCAGAGGCGGCTCCCGGCTAGCGGCTCAGCAGAGCTCTAGCCCCACGCCTCTCCCGGAAATGGCTGGCTTCTGGCACGTATCTGCATGCCCCTGGCGGGAGGGAGAGGCAGCGCAGCGTGCTGCCCCCACCCCCAGCACCATCCTCACAGCTCCCATTGGCCGGGAACCAGCCAATGGGAGCTGCGGGGGCGGTGCATGCGGAAACAGGCAGCTCAGGGAGACCTGCTGCCCCCTCCCTCCAAGGAGTGTGCAGAGACGTGCCAGCAGCCAGCCGTTTCTGGGAGCGGCAGCATGGAGCCAGAGCCCTGCTGTGCTGCCGGGCGGGAGCCACCTGTGGTAAGCACCTCCCGATCACCTCGCACCCCCTCAGAAAAAGTCTGCCCGCAAGGGGCCAGCTAAAGAGATGCATGGGGGCAGCCAAAGAACCGCAGGTTACCAACCCCTGGTCTAGATGAACAATTAGTGAATGGCAAGCAGAGGTGTTAAGATAGGGCGCATTACTGTTCTGCATGCTAACCGTGCAGACCCTGTTACTGCACGCTAAAAGTTCCCTAGTGTGATGT
>NW_020664417.1:81444421-81543799 GCF_002925995.2 Terrapene triunguis
TTCCATTATCGTTCATGTTTTAAAATTAATCAGCAGTAAACTGAAGTCATGACAGTAAAAAAATTAGCATTCATTCTCCCTTTTTCTGAGCCAGAAAACTTTTATATCTGAAAGTTTAAAATATCTATATTCTATTATCAAAGCCAGGCCGTTTTTGCCAGAGGAAAGGTGGATAAAATATATCACTTTGAAATATATGTATATGTCTGTAAAATACTCAACCTTCAACAATATAATTTAAACTTAGTTTGCAGGATTTTGTATATAGATAGGTATTTATTCTTTATTGTGTTGTTTTGCATCGTACTCATTATCATAGTATTTGATCACCTTTGTATTATTTAAAGATAGATAAATAAAATTAAACCAACACAAAAATGTTAAAGCAATAGCAACCAATATATGGGCAAAGTGTTTAGAAGCACATGAGTTATATACATCCCATGACAAGGAAATAATGCAAAGTTACCAAAAACTTCATTAAAAACTGAAAGCAGTGACTTGACATATAAATAAATCTAAGAACACAGAACGTGAGCTCTTGTCCATTAAACAGAAGTTTAGTCCCATGCACAAGGGTAAATATTACTGTCTGCAACTTGTTCCATTGGATCTAAGATTTGTAATAGGTAGTATTTTGTTTTGGAGAGGAAGGATGGTCTTGTCACGGAAGCAAAGCCCTTGCTTGTATCAAGAGTCCCATTCTTTTCCTGGTTGTGCTGCAGCCGTCTAATCTGATTTTGTGCAAAATCCTAAAGCCAGAAGTTTCAAACTTAGTGCCTAACTTTAAACAGTGGAATCTATATTTAGGCACATAAACTGGCAACACAATTTTCAAAAGTGCTGATCTTTGACACTTCCTATTAACTTCAATGGGAATTCAAGTTGATCAGCACTCTTAAAATCCAGCCACTTACTTAGTTGCCTAAATATAGCTTCAGCTGCCTGACTTTGTTTGAACATTTTGATCATAATCTCCCTAAGACTTAGGGAACCCCTTTTTGTCTTGCCTCTGACCAGTACAACGACCAGCATCCACACTGTCCAGATGCGGCTTCAGATCCAAGAGTCCAAATATGAACCACCTGAAATGTGGAGAAATTTGGGTATTGGGCTTCAGCCTTCTTAATAGCTGAAATGGTTCACTCTTGCTTATCATACCTGTATGTAAAGCCTGCTTTCTATAGGCCTGACCCAAAGGTCTTTGAGATCAGTGGAAAGACTCCCACTGATTAGAGTTGCCAACTTTCTAATCCCACAAAACCGAACACCCTAGCCCCGCCCCTTCCCTGAGGCCATGCCCCTGCCCCACCCCTTCCTAAGGCCCTGCCCCCCATTCACTACATCTCCCTCGGTGGCTCGCTCTCCCCCACCCTCACTCACTTTCACTGGGCTGGAGCAGGGGGTTGGGGTGCGGGAGGGGGTGAGGGCTCCAAGTGGGGGTGTAGGCTCTGGGGTGGGCCCAGAAATGAGGGGTGCAGGAGAGGGCTCTGGACTGGGGCAGAGGGTTGGGGTGCGGGAGGGGGTGAGGGCTCCAGCTGGGGGTGTGGGCTCTAGGGTGGGGTTGGGGATGAGGGGTTTTGGGTGCAGGAGGGGGCTCCAGGCTGGGGGGTGGGGCAGAGGAGTTCAGGGTGTGTGGAGGCTCTGGGATGGGGCAGGGGGTTGGGGTGCAGGAGGAGGTGAGGACTCTGTCTGGGGGTGCGGATTCTGGGGTGGGGCTGGGGATGAGGGGTTTTGGGTGCAGGAGAGGGCTCTGGGTTTGGGGCGGGACTCAGGGCTGGGGCAGGAGGTTGGGGCTTGGGGTTGGGGTGCAGGCTTACCTCCGGCTACTCCCGGCCAGCAGCACAGTGTGGGGGCTAAGGCAGGCTTCCTGAGGGGACAAATAAGAAATGGTTCTGCTCTATCAAACTGTATTTGTGTTACCATAAAATCCCCTGAAAAGCAGTGATGATGACACTTCTAAAGCTTTGGGGAGTGGATAAGTGTCCCAAAATATCTATCCTTAGCTGAACTAATTGAGCATTCCATATATTTTGCAGTGTTCCTAACCCATGCAACTCTTCTCCCCAGCAACCCATTCCTTCCAGTAGTTGTCCTATTGTGGATGGCTGGTGGCCCTTCTTTCAGGTAGAAGGTAGGCAGCAGGCCAGTTCCCATCCCCTGTAAAAACGTCATCCTTTGAGGGGCATCTTTCCTGCTTTCTCACTCAGTTGATTCTCTGCCCTCTGACTGATTCTCCCCTCTTCACCTAACTCTCTGTCTGTGGCAGTTCTGATGAGCCCATCATGTGATTATCAGAAACTTTTGCCTCTCTCTACAATTCTTTGTCTCTTTCTCCCCAAAGCTCCTAGAGTCCTATGGGAGTCGGGGAGGTATTTGTGAGATGTGGCCAGAGATATGGCAGCCCCTCCCCCTATCCATCATCCCAATCATTGCAACTTTAAGCCAGGGTAGAAGGGTTGTGTGACTCAGCTGCTGACTGTTGTTTATTTCCCCCACCTACACACATACTTTCTGCTCTGCATACAGACAGCAGAGGGAGTACAATGGAACAGCTGAAGCAGAGTCAAGATGGGGCTGTTGATTGGTGGCCTACCTGATCAGCACAGCACTCGTAGTGATGGGAGACCATCATAGCTTTAAAATAACTCCGTCTCAGTTGGTATGTTTCCTTGGTCCTTTGGCCCAGACTGTAAGGATCCTGGAAAGATTTGTAAAACAGGACTTTTGACAGCTTTGTTTAATAACACTGGCTAGCTGCAATATAGCTACTGTAGTTTAGTTAAAGTGATCATAATTCACATCTTTACAAATGCCTTTGCAAGTATTTCACAGGGATATCCATACTACTCCCCACATTTGCTATAGGAAACAGAATATTTCTATATTGCTATAGAATATTGCTGTGTAGTTGCAAAGATGACATTTTAGGTCTTTCTGCATGACATCCTGCTGCTTTCCACCCATCCCTCTGTTTACTTTTTTCATAGAGGATAGGTCTATGGCTATCAGCCAGCATGGGCAGGGATGATGTCCCTAGCCTCTGTTTCTCAGAAGCTGGGAATGGGTGACAGGGGATGGATCACTTGATGATTACCTGTTCTGTTCATTCCCTCTGCGGCACCTGGCATTGGCCACTGTTGGAAGACAGGATACTGGGCTAGATGGACCTTTGGTCTGACCCAGTAGGGCTGTTCTTATGTACGTATGTTCTATGTTCTTTATTTTTTATACATTATGCATTAATTCCCTTTCTTCCTCCGTCAGAGACAGATGGCAAGTTGGTGATATTAATGAGCTCCCTGCTGTCCAGAGAAGTCAGATAGAAATGGTTTGTTTTCCTGGACTAGCAGACAGCTCATACTTACTAACAGAATGTAGCTTGTGTGCCGATAGGCTTGATGCATGAATACTACAGCACATAATGCTTTTCCTCAGATGCACCTGTGATCTATGTTCCCCACTGCAAAGGAGTAGGAAAAAAATCTTGACCTCTGCTTAATATGCTTGTTTGATGACTGTGACAATATCCATCTCCTTTATGGAGATGGAGGGAGCGTTAAGCTGGGACACATGGCAATTGAATGCCCTGCTTCTCTGGCATTAGCACACTGGAAAATAAAAACAAAGAATGCCTGCTGTTTCTTAAAATTATTTTTGAACATTTTAAATACTTCGATTTTGGGTGGGGGGAGCAGAAAGCTATTCTTTACTGGGCTAACTACAGAAAGAACATACTTATGGGAGCTGCAGACCTCCAAGGTAATTAAACACAGTTATCCAAGGTTTCAAGCTAGATTGTTATTTTTTCTTTTTAAATAAATATATGGGATTCTCAAACGTGACTAGTAGTAAGAGTACTTAAAGATAAGAAAAGCTGATGGGGAGGTCCAGTAGTTGCAATCATTGGATGACCCAAAATTGTGTACTAAGTTTCCAAAGGCCTGGAAGTATTGTGGATGGATGATGTTCTTCTTCAGGAAGAAAACACTTTGTGTTACACATCTGTGATCCCTTCTGGTGCATTCATGAAATGGTCTTGGTGGTCTCCAGCAAAGAGGCGTCAAGATCGCCACAATCAGGGGAAAGCGGCCATAACTCACAACCTTTGAGTAAATGAGAAGCAAAAAATGTTTTAAAATAAATAAATTGTGACTTTGGATTGTGGCATTTCACGGCCAACCTCGAGCATATGACTACTGGATAGGTGTCTCTCCAGTATCACAGTTACCTTCTCTTCTAAGAGTAGGGAGTAGATAGTATAAGTAACTTAATGTAGAGGATAACTGTAGTATCTCAGATATATATGGGTCTAGGGCCTATTTCTAAATGTTGATGTTTTAAATAATGGCCAGTCTATTTACTATAATTACTGTATATGAAAGATCAACAGATCTATTGAGAATGGTCAGGCCAGTAAAAATAACTTTCAGATAAGGATTGTATCAACTTGGATGTTAAAATAAAAAAAATTAAAAAAACCATTAAAATGGAGTTTACCAAATGCATGGTTTAAAACCTCAAATGTTTTAACATTTTGGTTATTTTTGTTCTATGTTGCAACAAATCCATTAAAAATTAGAAAAGTAGCCAAGTTCACCACAGGCCTGAACAGATGTGATGCCAGTAATTTCAAATTATTGCCACTTAAACCAGCTCTGAATTTGGAGGAAGGTGTTTGGTGTCCCTTTTCAGTGCTGTCCTTTCACTAATTTTCAGCTTGCACATAAGAATGGAACCAATCTAAAAGTGACTGGCTGACTGCAGTCATTCACGTGAAAGTGATAAGCAGCACTACAAAGTTATGAAGATGAGTTTGAACTGCTGCTATTGAAGGAGTTGATACAATCTCAGTTATTTGATTTAACCATGCATAAATGTATTGACATAGTTCCTAAATGACAAATAAGGATTTAGACCATTTTTCAATTACATCCAATCAAGGAGAACCAATTAAATAGATAAGTGAAGTGACACTGAATTAACTTTAAGAACTTTAAGTACTCTGCATACTAAACTATAAAACATGCACACAAATGCCATCCTGCCATGATACTCATAGGTGAAAGACACTTTAATTTTCAGAATCTCTGTTTGGGGAAATCTCTTTTACAGTACATTTGGTACTTAAAAAAAAAACAGAAGTGGACAATTCTGAGAAAAATATATGGGTCTTTACGAAAAAAAGTTATTTTAATTTTAGGTAAAGTTGAGTACCTTTTGAAAGATAAAAGTAATAACCATAGGCACAGTCACTTATTTCTGGCTTTTACTGAAGTTATTTTTGTTGCTAGTTATTATGAGGGAGATTTTTTCAAAGCTAGAAAAGGCAATTAAGCACCCAATCTGTGTTAAGTATTAATTTGTATTATGGCAGCTCCAAAGAACTCTAACAGACAAGGGTCCCATTGTGATAGGCACTGTATGGACATGGCTATGAAAATTTCTCCCTATATCGTAAATTTAAGTGCAGCTTTTTATCCCAGGAAATTTCAAATCACCTCTCAAGCTATATACATACTTGAATCACTTCACACTACAGAAATTCATCATCCTCTGATGTACGGCTGAAGTGAGAATGGTAGCCAGATTTAGGCCACCAGGACTAACAATACTTTTTGTGAAAAAAAGAGACATGGAATCTTTAATTACTGCAAATGATCAGTAATTTGATTTTACATCTCACCAAAAGGCACCGTGCCCCTAATGCCATGTTATGGCATTGATCAGAGATAATATGTCCTTGACTCAAGTTGACAACACTAGTTCTTACAGGACCCTGATTTCTTCTTGGAGATATAAATTCCATCTAAGTACCTTCTAGTCTCAACTGTGTTTCTTCTGAGATCACAGCCTGAGATGGCATGGTTACATACATTTTTAAAGTTATATTTGATATTCTGTTTGCCAAAAATATTGAACTTTGCCTTGTTTATAAATATTCTATATTATCCCTATAGTAAAATACTAGTCGTGCCAGGGAAATATTTCCTGGGTGGTATGACTAGCTCTGGAATGTTTTAATATTTTTTCACTTCATTTGTGCTAAGAGTACTTACCTCCAGTTTCAGATGGATGTGGTTATGAAGTTTTCATTCATTAACATGCTTGTGTTGTGTCAAATTAGGTCTGGGATTCATTCTTTATAGAGGTTGCATTGAAGGGTGAAATATGGTGGAGAGAAAAAGGGTAGAGCTTTTTTGAATCGACATCATGAAACTGCTTCTAAGAAATCATATGGGATTCTCCCCTAATCTTTATAAAATGCCACCCACACACAAATTGTAGGAGGGATCTAGGCTGAAGATCTGTATTTGGAAGTGTTTATGCTTCCTAGTTCAAACATATGCCTATGATACTGTGTATCAAGTAGAAACATGGGGAATTCTCTTCCGGTAAAAATAATGTGAGAAAAGACAACTTCTTCATCTTGAATAAGCTACCTCCGCTTTAAATATGGAGAAGCTTTGGTATTTTGGATTTAATGAGGCTTAAAATATGTCAACATTGGAGGCTGTTTGCATTTGTTAAATATTTGGCATGCTATACTAACTGGCACTGATATATTTCCTCAGTCAGAATCCTTTTTTAACTTGCTGGTTCCTAAGCCATAGGGATTTAGTTCTTTGGGCCCTGCTTTTATTTTAGGTCATTCCTTTTAGTCTTACCTTGTCTCCTCCTTTCTTCTCTGTCTCTCTTTGTACCAATGCCTTTTATTTATTTGTTTGTTTTGTTTTTGTGGTCGTAAGGCAGATGTTGATACAGATCCATCAGCATGGATAAAGCAAGAAGAGGAAAATGATGTACTTAAAATGTGAACACTGAGAGTTGCCTTGCCTGGACCATCAATAGCCTATGTTAAACCTGTGTCCCTATTCTAAATTGGTGTCTTGATGTCCAAGGATCTGATCCTCCTCCCATGCTGGTCAGTGGCAAAACTCCTATTAAAATTAATAGGAGCAAGATTGGTCAGCAAGCCATTCAATCTAGAATCGCTGAGTTGTAGCGCTCACTGGTTGTACATGTCTCCCAATAACATCTTGTGGTTGATCAGGGGCAGCATATGGTTGTAAAAGAATCTCATTTCTAGTCAAAACATAGTCCTGGTGACACGAGGTCTACGTTTGTTGTTTGGTTAGCATTTACTAACAGTTATGCAAATGACTGTGGTAAATGTATGATATTTGTTGACAAATGTTGACTTTTCCAATGATGATCACTTTACATATTGTAATGAAAGTATGTATGTGGAACACATTAATGTTACAGGTTTCAGAGTAGCAGCCATGTTAGTCTGTATCCGCAAAAAGAACAGGAGTACTTGTGGCACCTTAGAGACTAACAAATTTATTTGAGCATAAGCTTTTGTGGGCTACAGCCCACTTCTTCGGATGCATAGAATTCTATGCATCTGAATTCTATGCATCCGAAGAAGTGGGCTGTAGCCCACGAAAGCTTATGCTCAAATAAATTTGTTAGTCTCTAAGGTGCCACAAGTATTAATGTTACAGTGCTGCAACGTTGAAGTCAGTGGGAATTTGGCCATTAATTTGAATTGCAGCAAGATCATGACACAAGTCTTGAGGACAGTACATATTTAGAAAAGTCCAAGTGGCTCTTCTTCCACAAATTTTGCTACCTTACCTGATCTCTTGGCAGGAGGGAAGTGAATGGCCAAAATATATATAATTGAATAAAGAGTTACTGTTTGGCTTTGATATTATCTGAAAATAAGGCATGGCAATCAGGACTGTTTACTGCTTTTTCATATGACCAAAAATAAATAAATAAAAATTTAGCACCAGCAAGGATCACTGTTAAATTTAACTAATGGGAGCCTTTTTAGATTAGCTAGATCAGTGCTGGTATACTGATGCATAATTCTTTAATGAAGCTACAATAGACTAAAATCAGATGCTCCTACCAGTTCAATCTGTGACAAATTATATCTCCTTTAAGAGATCTTTTGGGGCTTATGGACATGCCTAAAATAAACTGATTTATTAAAATAAACTGATCCACTGATACGTTGATGGTAAATTAAATATACTGTTACCATTATGGTTTTTTTAACATCAGATTTATTCGGATTATTACTGTGACCTCCTGAAAGTGATGATTCTTTTAAAAAATGGTAAGAATATTAATAGGTTGCATAGGTCAAATCCAGCCTTATGCTTTGCTTTGGTACATTACTTGATGTCCTAATTTATTTTCAGTTCCTTTTGTTACAATAAAAATCACCATGTCTGTCCATTACTTCCAATATTATACAGTTTTCCAAGTTTTATGCATTGATTTGCAATTCTTTCTTTGCAGTTTTATTACTCCAGTTAATAATGGAAAGGTGAACTGTACAGCAAGCTTTGATCATCATGAAAAGAAGTTTTCCCTAGTAAATGAATTCAACACTTACATTTAATAAGTGTATGAGAATCACTATGTACAAATGTAGCTAACTTAATACAGAAAAGAGCATAACATTAGACCAGACCCTGCAAACTCTTGCTGTGCATCATTGTTACTATTGTCAGCAAACCCATTGGGATGTCTTTTGAATCTGTGGGGACAGATCATAGTTGTTAGCATTATGCTCAGTAGTAAGTATTTGCAGGATTAGAACTGAATTCGGCCTATGTGGCTCTTAAATTGCAAAATTATGCCACTTGGAAACATTTTTAAACTGATATGAAAGTGTTTGTATACTTGGAAAAATCTACATGAAAAAGAGACGCTAAGAAGGGTTTGTAGTGTGTATACCGACATTATTCATTAGAAAATATCAAAAACATAAAGCTTGATAAATGGGGAAAATTCAGAAGCATGCAAGAGGAAGGGATTTCAAGGCTAACATTGAATCCAGAAGATTTCCACATGGCAAAACATTGCCAGCAAGTCACAAGTGTATAGCAGATGAGCCTGTAATTCTTTTAAACGATAGTGATTAGATGAATATGATGATAGTCCTATATCTATGACAAATTTAGCCCATATTACTCTTGTGCACCTGTTATATAATTATTCTCTCATTCTAGACATATTTATGTAGGTGAGCACCTGTACCCCAAAAGGGCATAGGTTACCAAGGGCCTGTGTGGTGCAATAAGAACAATTTTCTTGTGAAGAAAAGAGAAGCCTGTTCCATGTGGCCTTTCAGGTGAACTAGATTATTTGGCTTGCTTAACTGGATGCTCCTTTTCCTGCCTTTCTTCAGCTAAAAGTGGAATCTGCTTTGCTGGCTAGCGAAACAAATAAAATGTGACAGTAGAAATACTTTGCGGTATGGATGAGATTACAGGCTTAACTGTTGTGATTTTTGGCCACGTTCACATGGTTAAACTGATTGCAGAGTTAAATATTGTATTTATATAACAATAAATGGTAGATAGCACTTAGATAGTGCTTCACATTTTGAGCCCACTGTACAAAAGGAAAAACAACAACCCCCAAAAAACTAATTGTGGTTGGCAAAGAATTTTCTCCCGGGGTATATTGGCAGTGGTACTGGTGATTGATAGTAGAGATGGAGAGGTGGTGGTGCTGAAATATTCACTTTACTTAGAGTACTAAGTGGCTTTCATCCCAGAGCAACAGGTGGCTGTGTCCCAACTGATATATTGCTGATTGAGACGTTCTGGCATTAGTGGACTTCATCTTCCCTGAATTCTTATTCTACATTCCTATATATTCTGGGGATTCACATAATTATTACCAGGACTGTCGCTGCTACTATTGCATACTGTGTAGCATATGGTGGAAATTCTTTCATTCTTGTCTCACAGTATTTTGACACTCTGAACAGTTTTTTCACCAGAGGAGGAATGGGCATTTTGTCGGTGCGCCACTGATGCTGTTGTATAGTCCTTGGGTTGTTTTTCTCAAGTCAGGAGCCAGCACTATGCCACTGTTTGTCAGGTAGTGTTTTTTTGATGGAAAGCATTTCTGTGACACTGAACGTATTAGCAGCAGCAGTGTCAGGAGCGGTAGCATTTCTCTCACACTCATGTTTGAACGAGGAGCCAAAAAATCGCCACTGTGAAACCGGCAAGGGTGGGAGCCAGAAGAGTAACTGTGCCCATTAATTTTCTCTTGGATGTTTTTCCCATATTTCAGTGCATTTGGGATTGACTGAATTTGGTTTTAGACAGGAAGCATATGGCAGTGGGCAGGAGAGCTAAGATTTCAGTGAGATACAGAACACACAAAAGAAACTGCATGAATAATTGAAACCACTTGTTCTGGTTGAGCAGAGCAGCTGACTATTACAAGTTTTTCTGTGAATATTAGCTGATATTTTAAAATTAAATTATTTCAGTTGTGTGCATGCCCCTTTTGTGTTCCTGCAAATAGATTTTAGCAAATGGCAGGATCTGCCAAATCAGGTGATGTTAAGGAAATATTGCAGAATGCTCGTGGAAAGTAATTCAGTATCCCAACCTGATTCTAAGAGTCCCAGCCAACCAGTCAGGGACTAAGAACTTAAATTATATGACCCATGTGTCCAGTTAAAGCTGCTCAAAGTTCACATACCAAATACTCTCAACAAATTTCTTGTTACAAGTTACACACCAGGAATTACTTAACAAATAGTCTGATGACTGCAGCTGATTTGCAGACAGTTTGTGAACGGAAAAGCAGATGAAATGCATTGAATAAATTATTTATTTTTTCAACCAGTCTTTTATGTGGTGAAATCAATTTAGTTCCTAGTATGCCTAGGTAGCACTGCAAGTGCTTCCTGTAGGTGGTCTATTATTCAGGTGCCTTGCTGTTAAATCAGTGGAGGGTTGGGTGTCTCCCACCGTTCTGGGTCTTAGAGTATGGATCTCTCCACCAGAATGAAGAGCTGCAGCATGGCCATTCTCACCTTTTCCCATGATAACAGAAGCTTGTGTGTGTGTGTGTGTGTGTGTGTGTGTGAGAGAGAGAGAGAGAGAGAGAGAGAGAGAGAGGGGAGTCCAAAAAAGAGGATGAATCCAAGGTGAGCAAGAGTGAAGGTCCCATAGTGTATAAATATATGCATGTATTAATAGTACTGTAATGGGGTGGCTAAATGTACCATAGACACATGGAAGGAGATGGGGTAAATGAAAAAAGTTCCAACCAGATAAGACCACTACTGCAGATTCAGATACACAGTATCCTAAGTAACTTTAAGAATATTCTTCCCAGGGTGATATTGCAGCATCAGATGATGTTGATTGGTTTATACAATGATACCCATCAGATGAATATTTGTGAGCCACCTATAGAAGAGATGAGTTAGGGGTTTAAAATTTCTCACATCTCTGTCTGAGATGTGTCACAGTGGAATGACTTTGGAAGCTAATATGTTAAGAAAGGACATCATGAAAAATCTCACAATAAATACACATATACCTTCTATTCTGTGTGCCAAGGATTGTGCTTTTTGTACAGCTTATGATGCTATGCTGCAATTTGGATGAACTCTATGGCAGGCATGCCAAGGTTTCAAAACAAGGACTAATGCATTTCTTTTTCCTTGTTAATACTACATCCTGACTCTTGTGTAATGATTGCCAAAAGATAAGAATGAAATGGGGGGACGCCAGAGGGAAACACACATGCCCTGGGGAGGAAGGGAGAAGAAGAGGTAGGTAGAAAGAGAGATTGAGAACAGGGCTGAGCAATTACTACTAAACTATTTATTTGGAATGCAATTACAAAAGGTCACCAAACCCTAAAATCAAAATTCTACTCTGCCTTGCATGAGTCTGCTGGGAGGGCTGAAAAGGGGTTGCAGGCTTTCTACTGTAGCAGCTCTATAGGCATCCAGTCTTCAAGGACTCCTTTGATACTATGATGATACAGGCCATGTAAATACCTAGCTAGAAAATTTCTGGCAAGTTTGCTTGTCCACTACAACTGCAGGGCTTGGATAAGTGTTTAGGTTCCCTTCTCCTTCCACCATATCTCTTCATCCATGTGCCTTCTGCCTGTCAGAGCAGATGTTGTGGGGAGCAGTAAGGTGAGTTACAGTAAGTGAATTACCACCAAGTCTCCCCCAGGCCCTTCAATACATTAAATAGTAAGGACAATTGCACCTCCCCTCTCTCCTGACATAGAACCAAAGGCTTAAACAACATCTGCAACCAAAGAAAAGAAATTGATGGTTTACATTTCCCCCCTCTCCCCATGCCAATTTTTTTTTGACAGTGACAACCATTACAAATATCTGACCATCTTACTGAATCCTTGAGGGGATCCCTCTATAATAATTTTCCCTGTTGTTAGATTCTCCTGTCACTTCAACCAATGAACGTTTAGTGGTATTGACTTAAATTCTCAATTTATTTGTTTTTATGGCATCTCACTTGGGAAGTGAATCCAATCCTGGATTTGCAAATGCGGTTAAATGTCTTTGTTGGGAGGAGGGTTTGAGGTGTTGGCTTTACAACATGCTGTCTTTTATTTTTATCATATAAAAAATGGCAACTAGGACAGATTACAAAGGATGAATATAGGCAAACAACACAGGAATGCAGGGGCAAGATTAGAAAGGCAAAGGCAAAAAACGATCTCAAACTAGTTACAGGAATAAAGGGCAACAAGAAGACTTTTTATCAATATATTAGAAGCAAGAGGAAGACCAAGGACAGGGTAGTGCTCTGTGATGAGGGAGAAACTGCTCAGTGATGAGGGAGAAACAGTAACAGGAAACTTGGAAATGGCAGAGATGCTTAATGACTTCTTTGTTTCGGTCTTCACCGAGAAGTCTGAAGGAATGCCTAACATAGTGAATGCTAATGGGAAGGGGGTAGGTTTAGAAGATAAAATAAAAAAAGAACAAGTTAAAAATCACTTAGAAAAGTTAGATGCCTTCAAATCACCAGGGCCTGATGAAAATGCATCCTAGAATACTCAAGGAGCTAATAGAGGAGATATCTGAGCCTCTAGCTATTATCTTTGGAAAATCATGGGAGACAGAAGAGATTCCAGAAGACTGGAAAAGGGAAAACATAGTGCCCATCTACAAAAAGGGAAATAAAAACAACCCAGGAAACTACAGACCAGTTAGTTTAACTTCTGTGCCAGGGAAGATAATGAAGCAAGTAATTAAGGAAATCATCTGCAAACACTTGGAAGGTGGTAAGGTGATAGGGAATAGCCAGCATGGATTTGTAAAGAACAAATCATGTCGAACCAATCTGATAGCTTTCTTTGATAGGATAATGAGTCTTGTGGATAAGGGAGAAGCGGTGGATGTGGTATACCTAGACTTTAGTAAGGCATTTGATACGGTCTCGCATGATATTCTTATTGATAAACTAGGCAAATACAACTTAGATGGGGCTACTATAAGGTGGGTGCATAACTGGCTGGATAACCGTACTCAGAGAATAGTTATTAATGGTTCCCAATCCTGCTGGAAAGATATAACAAGTGGGGTTCTGCAGGGGTCGGTTTTGGGACCGGCTTTGTTCAATATCTTCATCAACGACTTAGATCAGGGGTCTCAAACTCAAATGACCATGAGGGCCACATGAGGGGGTTCGGCTGCAGGAGGGGTTCGGGGGGCAGGATCTGGCCCGGCGCGTACCGGGGGCAGGGCAGGCTCCCTGCCTGCCTGCCTGTCTGCCCTGCCCCCGCAAGAGGCAGGAACGTGGGGAAGGGGGGGCGGAGGGGCTGTGTGTTTCTGTTGCTTGAGGCACCGCCTCCAGCAGCTCCCATTGGCCACGGTTCCCCGTTCCCGGCAAATTGGAGCTGCTGAGGGCGCTGCCTGAAGCAAGAGCCACACACAGCCCCTCCGCCCTCCCTTCCCCACATTCCAGCCTCTTCCCGGAGCTGCGCAGGGCAGGGCAGGCAGGCAGGCAGGGAGCATGCCCTGCCCCTAGTGCATGTCCGGCCGGAGCCGCTCTGGTAAACACGGGGGGAGGGCGGGGGGGCTCACGGGCCGCAGAAAATCGGGCCACGTGTTTGAGACCCCTGACTTAGATATTGGCATAGAAAGTACGCTTATTAAGTTTGCAGATGATACCAAACTGGGAGGGATTGCAACTGCTTTGGAGGATAGGGTCATAATTCAAAATGATCTGGACAAATTGGAGAAATGGTCTGAGTTAAACAGGATGAAGTTTAACAAAGACAAATGCAAAGTGCTCCACTTAGGAAGGAACGATCAGTTTCACACATACAGAATGGGAAGAGACTGTCTAGGAAGGAGTACGGCAGAAAGGGATCTAGGGGTTATAGTGGACCACAAGCTAAATATGAGTCAACAGTGTGATGCTGTTGCAAAAAAAGCAAACATGATTCTGGGATGCATTAACAGGTGTGTTGTGAGCAAGACACGAGAAGTCATTCTTCCGCTCTACTCTGCGCTGGTTAGGCCTCAACTGGAGTATTGTGTCCAGTTCTGGGAACCGCATTTCAAGAAAGATGTGGAGAAATTGGAGAGGGTCCAGAGAAGAGCAACAAGAATGATTAAAGGTCTTGAGAACATGACCTATGAAGGAAAGCTGAAAGAATTGGGTTTGTTTAGTTTGGAAAAGAGAAGACTGAGAGGGGACATAATAGCAGTTTTCAGGTATCTAAAAGGGTGTCATAAGGAGGAGGGAGAAAACTTGTTCACCTTAGCCTCTAAGGATAGAACAAGAAGCAATGGGCTTAAACTGCAGCAAGGGAGGTTTAGGTTGGACATTAGGAAAAAGTTCCTAACTGTCAGGGTGGTTAAACACTGGAATAAATTGCCTAGGGAGGTTGTGGAATCTCCATCTCTGGAGATAATTAAGAGTAGGTTAGATAAATGTCTGTCAGGGATGGTCTAGACAGTATTTTGTCCTGCCATGAGGGCAGGGGACTAGACTCGATGACCTCTCAAGGTCCCTTCCAGTCCTAGAATCTATGAATCCTACAGAGACCTCACATGCCACTCCTCAAAAGTGGACACAACCTCATGGCACAGACCTCTCCATCTAGGTCTGTCCAGTGCAACAAGTTCCCAGGTTTTAATGTCTATCACGCATGCTTTGAGGTTGGCCTTCAAAGTGTCTTTATATCTAAGGATGGGTTGACTCTTAAAGTGGGTTCCCATGCTCCGTTGGCTGTAGATCACCTCTTCTGCTGTACTGGAAACCTTCATATGGATCACGTGTCAGACCCAGTGAAGTTGAGCCCTGATGAGCATGCTCTTGATACCAGAGACTTGGCATCTCTCACAGACTTCAGTGTTGGGGATCTTGTCCTGCAATTTGATGTCCCCAGCAGATCGAGGGATGTGATCATTCCCCTCTATTCGACATTGGTGAGGCCTCATCTGGAGTACTGTGTCCAGTTTTGGGCCCCACACTACAAGAAGGATGTGGAAAAATTGGAAAGAGTCCAGCGGAAGACAACAAAAATTATTAGGGGGCTGGAGCACATGACTTATGAGGAGAGGCTGAGGGAACTGGGATTGTTTACTCTGCAGAAGAGAAGAATGAGGGTGGATTTGATAGCTGCTTTCAACTACCTGAAAGGGGATTCCAAAGAGGATGGATCTAGGCTGTTCTCAGTGTTACCAGATGACAGAACAAGGAGTAATGGTCTCAAGTTGCAGTGGGGGAGGTTTAGGTTGGATATTAGGAAAAACTTTTTCTCTAGGAGGGTGGTGAAGCACTGGAATGGGTTACCTAGGGAGGTGGTGGAATCTCCTTCCTTAGAGGTTTTCAAGGTCAGGCTTTACAAAGCCCTAGCTGGGATGATTTAGTTGGGGATTGGTCCTGATTTGAGCAGGGGGTTGGACTAGATGACCTCCTGAGGTCCCTTCCAAACCTGATATTCTATGATTCTATTTTGCAGATGGATTTAGACAGTGAAGGTGGAAGCTCTCCCGCTGTTTGATGTGCCATTGATAGAGCGTCCATATCTCACAGCCATAGTGGAGTGAGGGGAGTACAACATCATGGTAGATTTTTATCTTGGTTCTGAGGCAGACTCCACATTCCCTCCAGAGCTTTTGGTGGGCCTGCCAAATGCCAACCTGGACTTTGCCAGGCACTGAATAATTTCATCATCCGACATGGTGTTGCTGAAAAGTATGCAGAATTTCCAGGTAGCAGAATATCCTAACCAAGTTGAGAGTATTGTCAGTTGTGACAATGGGATCACAGTGTTTGTGATGCTGGTGGTCTGGTGCTGGCTGGTACACAACCTTTGTCGTTTTCAAACTGATTGTAAAACCAAAGCATTTTGAGGCATAGGCAAAGTGGTCTACGATAAGCTGAATGTCCTTGAGTGTGTGGCAATGAGGGCAGTCAGCAAACAGGAGCTCTCTTAATAGTTGTTTGATTACCTTGGTGTGGGCCCCGAGTCACCTTAGATTGAATAGACCGCATCCAATCTAAACTGGATATGTATGACTCTGTCAAAGTCCTGGAATGCAAACAAGAGCATGGCTGAAAAGACAGTGGTGGGACTGGAGCCATTACTCATCCTTGTTTGGTGCCGTTGGTGACAGGGTAGGCTTCTGATAATTCACTACGCTCCATCACCCTGGCCTTCATATCATGGTGAAATGAGCGGATGACAGCAATCTTCTTCTCTGGGCAGCCAAATCTGTGAAGGAGTTTCCATAGGCCCTCGCGATTCACTGTGTCAAAAGCCTTGGTCAATCAACAAACACCATGTACACAGGTCCTTGTTCTGTTCATGAGCCTTCTCTTATATTTGTCAGGCTGCAAAAATCATGTCCATGGTATCATGGCCAGGACGAAAGCCACACTGTGACTCTGGATACACTGAGTTCACTATGTGAGAGACGAGCCTGTTGAGGACAACCTGTGCAAGGATCCTTCCGGCTGTAGACATAAGTGAGATTCAGTGATGGTCGTCAAAGCTAGATATACTTCCCTTTCTTTTGTATATGTACCTCCCCTCCCGTTCCCTGGCCCAGTATGAGGTTGTTCAAGATAGGGTAAGTCTGCCTTGTGGCTTTTTACACAACTTTGGGAAACTGGGCCTAAGGCTCCTCTGTGTGCTCTGCGACTGTGTTGTGTGTCAACCAGGAACAAGGTTTTATTCTGTATAGAAACAAAGAATAGGATTACAATCTGGCAGCCTCCTTTCTGCTTGCTTGCCTCATGCTCCCAGCTTCAGCCATACTGAAACTTTCAGGAGGGCAGAGGGGACTTCCTGGCAGGAACCAGGAAGTTCTCCGAACATGCTGCAGTTTGTAGTCCACAACTTGTAGTTCCCGCTGTTGCTGCTGAATCACACTGGATCTTGGGCTACCGATAGATAGATTATGAAGGCATCATTATACTCCTGGAGCATGGTACCCTGTTCCTATACGGACTTGAAAAGGCAGGTGAGTTTCCTGACCAGGTGAGCACCTCCTCAATTGTATACTTGAGATGAAATACCATTGGGGCCTGGAGACTTGCCCATAGACAGCTGCTTGATGGTCTTAGTAACCTCATCGAAAGAAGGGTCCAGGCACGGCTCCTCTAGGACAGATATGCCGCGGGAGTGATTCGATGGCTTCATCAGATATTGTGGATTGACAGTTCAGGAGACTATCAAAGTGCTCTGCCCAGCAAGAGAAAATATTGGCTTTGTCTGTGAGCAGCCAGTTACAATCCTCTGTGAGAACAGGGGCTGTACCACTGGATTTTGGGCCATATACAGCACAGAGACCTTCATAGAAGGCCTTCATGTCATGCATGTCATGCTTCCTGGAATTCTACAGCCTTCTGCTTCTACCACTTAACAAATCCCTGAAAATGCTCCATTGAAATACAAGCCATGCACACTCTTAACTTAGAAGTTTTTTTCCCTTTTTTTTCCACTTGATGGTATGAACATAATGATAGCTGATTTCATAATCTGGTGGAAAATGAAACAGCAGTTAGAACTGTCGGGACATCATAAAGGGCCAAATTAACCCTGGACATAACTCCAGCGGCATTACAATAACAAAGGATTTAACCCCAAAATTTGTCACAGAGATAGTGTTTTTTGGCTTACATAAACTGGTTGGTTGTAATGCATCTATAATGGCTTCATGGTGATATTATTATTTTTATTTTATTACTATTTAATAAAAACAACTACAAGAACTATTTTTATAGGTAACTAAAACTTCATGACTTCTTAATAATTAGTAGATAATGGGCAAGTAATAAGGGGTTTAATATAATAACTGTATCATCATGTTTGAAACGAATCACATTGTTTTTCACAATGTGAATAACTTAATGCTTCTTAATAATTTAAAATTCCCTAACAAGCCATAATCCTTGTATTCTCTTATCAGTTTTCACCACATTTACAAAATAAGTGACCTTGAGCTCACTTTCTGTTGTTTTACTCCTCTTTTTCATTGTGTGTATGCTTTCATATAGTATTAAGCTTCACCTTTAAACTCTTCAGTGTGCAACTAAAAGAGAATGGATGGAATGTTTCTTCTAACTTTGTTTTATGCAAGCCAGAAACTGAATGTTCTTCTGCCTTCCTTTAATGGGAAAGTTGAGGAATCTACAGTTTAATTACTTGTGTTGGATGTGAACTTGTTTCTCTGTGTAGAAACATGTGAGTGATCATTATAAAACTCTGGGATGGATGTACAAGGTATAATTGAAAAAAAAATCCTAAGCTTTAAGTGCTAATCAAAATGCAATCCACACATCTGCTAAATAGGCCGCATGTGGCCAATGCAAATACAGGTGTTACGTGACCATTCATTATATGTTAGCCAGTTTCTGAAGATAAAATGTGAATGTTAGAGGACAATTTTTTGTGGATCTTGATAGGTCATCTAATTAATATATGTTATGCTCATAAATGTCATATTATAAAGTGGCTAAAAAATGTGAAATGACAAAATGAGTCCAACTCTATTGGATAGAAGTTGAACAAAAGATCACCTTGTTTTCTGAGAGAGGGCTGTGTGTCAAATCAATAGTTCTATAATAATCATGAAGAATATTCATTTCAAGCAGTTTTGCCTGCATGTGATAGGAAACACATCCTGAGAGAAGGATTTTGTTTGATCATCCCGTCTGAATGCAGTTCTGTGAATGAGAGAGAGAGAAAACCAAACATTAAAATGCTCATTTACTTTTGAATTCAGCCTTTTCTTCTAGGTTGTGTTCTGTTGAGTCTCATCTAACAGGTTTGATGTTGGGGATCTAGGAAAGAAATATCCTCCTTTTTTTTTCTTTTTGGTACTTTGTAGCTACTAAGTTTCAAAGAGTGAAATGACCTTGAGTTATGCAGAATACTCCCTTCCAAAATTTGCCACAAAAAAAAATAAATCAGATGACAGGTGATCCTACTCTAGCTAGTATAGCAGTCTTTGAAATAACACTAGAGTCCATTTCAGAGAATGTGCATTGGCATCTGTCATTTAAGTTCTGTATCCACCTCTGAACAGTATTTGTTGTCTTCTTCACTTCCTCACAATGACTTGATACCTGATGACCCCCTGGGATGATGTCACGCTCTCCCTAAATCAGAAAGCGGAATAATGAAGATTTCTCTCTTGCTTAAAGTACATTAAAGATAACTATCCTGTGCCAAACTCACTCACTATTCTTGGATATTTTCAAACCTAAAAAATGCTGACATCTTGTCATTAATACTCTTGTAAATTCTGAAGTAAACAGATTTCAAAGGCACTTGACTGTTAGTGTGAAGACAAGGTCAAAGAGTTGAATGACAAGTGCTCCTGGTACAATAAGACTATCCATCAATCAGTTCTACCAGCAAATTCTTAAAACAGACAAGAGAATGGAACATGACAAAATAATGTGTTGAAAGATATATTTGTAGAAGGTCCATTTCAGCATTCTTGAACTAGTAGTTCATAAAGAAAATCAATTATGTATGACTTAGAAATGGGTTGGCCCTTCATTGAACAACCTAGTTTGCAATTTAAAACTGCTCAAAGGCATCTTGTCACTAAGTCTAAAAAATGAATTCAGAAATTGGAAAAAATCCATTCTGTCAAATTAAAGCTTTTTCGGTTCCACCATCACTAGAAGAAGAGTAAGTGCACACAGCTGAAATAAGTGAAACACATTAATTTGGTCTAGGAAACATCAAGTTAGTAGTGATGACTTTCTGATGTTCTCACACTGCTTAAAAATAATTCAATTATTCAATACTTCAATTATTAAGTAGTCTTCAGTAGGAGTTGTGTGAGCTGGGGATATTTTCACTACCGCTGAGCTCAGCAAACATGGAATTCAGATGTTCACTTGGACATAGTTCAAAAGCTAGGCCATCTTAACCTAACTTTCTGATGAACGCTTTTGAAACTTAGGCTATTCTGCCCTATCTCCATGTGTTTGTGGTACCATTATGTTTGTGGTACCATTTGTTTCCTTAAATTTACTGTGGCATTATTCTGATGAGATAGTAATTAGACAAAATGTGGTAGGAGTCCGATGTTAAATACAGCTCTTCTATTTGTTTTATAGTAAAAGGACTAGTACAAAATTTAGATGGATGGTTTAGAGGTGTTAGAAGAAAGAATCTGTTCTCCCAAATAGATCAATGTACAGGAAAGAAAAATAGTTATCCGTTGCATGAAATTATGGACCAGATCTCTCATTTTTTCATTAGCATGTGATAGTTTTTGTTATTCATTCTTTGATTATGTGGTATCAATATGTTGAATTATTTCACAAGCATTCAACACAGAGGACACTTTAAGTCAGTGGTTTTCAAACTTTTTTTTCTGGCGACCCAATTGAAGAAAATTGTTGATGACCGTGACCCAACAGAGCTGGGGATGAGGGGTTTGGGGTGTGGGAGGGGCTCAGGGCTGGGGCAGGGGGTTGGGTCACAGGAAGGGATCAGGGCTCTGGGCTGGGGTGCAAACTCTGGGGTGAGGCTGGGGACCAGGGGTTTGGGGTGAGGCCCAGGGTTGGGGCAGGGGATCGGGGCACAGGGTTGGGGCGCGGGCGTACCTCGAGCGGCTCCCAGTCAGTGGCACAGCGGGCATGCTAAGGCAGGCTTCCTGCCTGTCCTGGCTCCGCAGACCGTGGTGCGCCCCGGAAGTGGCCAGCAGCAGGTCCGTCTCCAGTGGGAGTGCGGAGCCGGTGCTCGGGTTAGGGGCAGCGTGCGTAGCCCCATGGCCCCCCTGCCTAGGAGCCGGACCTGCTGCTGGCCGCTTCCAGGGCGCAGCGTGGTGTCAGAACAGGTAGGGACTAGCTTGCTTTAGCCGGGCAGCACCGCCGACGGGACTTTTAACAGCCCGGTGGAGGTGCTGACCAGATCCACCGCAACCCAGTGCCTTACATTCCGCGACCCACAGTTTGAAAACCACTGCCTTAAGTTATATCCGAGGTTTTTTACTCAGTCAATACTCAGGCAAACTCCCAATGATGTCAATGGGAGTTTACCTATATAAAAACTGAATGAGGATCTTCGGATTTGTTCTTAATTAGTGGGGGCAGGGAAAGAGGGGTGACTTGCACTTTGAATAACATATTTTACTAGTGGGTCATCTAATGCTGGTGTACATCATCTTTACAGGAATGGCAGCCTTGTAATTAAGGCACTGGACTGGGGCTCAGCTCTGCCTAGCTCTGCCACAGACTTTCTGTGTGACCTTGGGCAAGTCGCTTGATATCAATGCATTCTTCCCCCTCCCCTTTGTCTGCTTAAAATGCAAGTTTGGCGAGGGCCTAACTCTTATTATATGTCTGTACAGTGTCTAGCAGAATGTGGTCCCTATCTCTGTTAGGTACTCTAGGCATTACTGCAATACTAATTAATCATTAATGTATAATTGTAATTTAAAATTACAAAGCTGCTCAGAAAGAGACTATGTATTCATTAGCAAAGCAAGATTAAAATGAAATGTTAAGAACTCTTTAAAAATACAAGTCTCATGGGAGTAGGCCTGATGCTAAGAGACACAAATTGTTGTAAATCCACAGGGTCTAACACTGCACTCATTTACATCTGTGTTGTCCCACTGAAGTCAATGGGGTTGCTTGGGTGTAAGTGATGGCAACAGTTTGTATACAGAAGTTAGAGCAGTTAGAGCAAACTATAGAGAAGTAAGAGCAAAACCACAAAAGATCCATCAATGCAAGGGAATGATACAGAATGCTGCTGCAGAAACAGTTTTTCCTTGCACCGTGTTTTGATATTCCATAGTTTTGCAATACTGACTCTGACATTTGCCTGTGCCAGTGTTTGATATCTGATGCCTTGCTTTTGTGTCATATAATTGACTGCCACACTCAGTGGATGTTACATGTCTTTAGTTAGATCAGGATATGATGTTTTATAAGTACTCTGAGGGTATGTCTACACTACAGGATTAATCCGAATTTAGATAATTCGAATTTGGGAAACAGGTTGTATAAATTCGATTGTGCGCGGCCACACTAAGCACCTTAATTCGGTTTTTAACCACATTAATTCGGTGGTGTGCGGCCACACTACCCCATTAATTTAAACACAGTAATTCGGTGGTGTGCGGCCACACTAACCCTAATTCGAATTAACAAAATCGATTTAGGCACTACTCCGCTCGTCTAGGTGGAGTACAGAAATCGATTTTAAGTGCCCTTTAATTCGAATTAACTGGCTCTGTAGTGTGGACGGGTGAAGGGTTAATTCGGATTAACGCAGCTAAATCCGAATTAAAGTCGTAGTGTAGACCAGGCCTGAGAAATCCTGAAAATACCACAAAGAGTGGGAGTGGACTTGTGAAGGGACTAATTATGCCAGTTGAAATGCCCCTTAAGTTTTTTCTTCTCATCATACGTGGCTGAGAAAAATAACCATTGTTTTCAGCTTTGTCAAGCTTCTAGGCAGATATAAAGATGTTGTAGGTGTTTTTTGGAAAGTACTGTAGAATATGTGTGTTAAACATGCCTCTCTTGTCAATTGAGTGAGATCTGTTGAAGTTTCCACAGTGATTAAATGAGTCATTAAGGAAGATTTGTTATAAATGTGTTTCCTTCATGTACTACTCTGGAAAAAAAAATTCAGAGTACTCAGAATTTTTTCCAGAGTAGGACATCAAGTACAGTTCAATACAAGAATTGTATAGAACCAAAAAGCTATCTAGGCATTGGTTGGAGTATTTTTCAAGGGCCCTAGAATCTACAAGCCAAATCTTGTAGTCTCTGTTCAGTCCTTAGATATTCGCTGAATTACCTCTCAGCCAGCTTCTAATCTCTGTTAACCCAGTCAAAATCCAAGGCTTTGACAAGGAGATTTTAACTTCAATTTACACTTGTGTAACAGAGAGCAAAGTTAAATTATAATTATTAGTATTGTTCATATTTTATTATATAATTTTATTTATATTATGGTAGAACCCAAACTCACAATACACTTTCCAAATACAGAGGAAGACACTTGCCCAGAAGTGTATTCACACCCCCAATCCCATGCTGTGATGTTACAGTTGGCTCCTTCTGCCAGTGCAGAAACCTAATCATTTCAATGGTGCTCCAAGTAGACCCAAAGGCCCACCTGCATGCATTTCATTGCAAGATCATAATCTGATGTTGTTTAAATCCAATATAACTCCATAAAAGTCATTACTGTTACTTCAGATGTATTCCTGTGTAAGGGAGAGAAGAATCTGACCCACTGACATCAATGGATGTTATTCTCAAATATAGACTGCAAGGCTGTTGGCCCCAAACCATTGAGTCCTCACTATTACCCATCCTTTATGCCTCTAGAAATGGCTAGCTAGGTTCCTGGACTTTTTCCAGTATGGGGTGGGATGTGCTTTAGAGAAACTTCTTTGAGTGTGATTTGAAAGTGAGGGGATCAAAATGGATCTTAATTTCCAAAATCACCAGCCAGTCTGTTTTTATTTGATTTATTTAAAATATGCCAATGCAGAGTTCTGTTTTTGTGTATCAAAATTAACTACTGTAACATGGCTCTTAGGTCCAGTGTCTCAGACATAAGAGCCATATATTTGGGGAATAGTATGAAAACACAATCACAGTAGAACCAAAAAGAATGTGAAACAAACATAGTTTTGGCTTTTATTGTAAACTGAAACTCAGACCAGGTACACCAAAAGGTTTGCCAAGGTCTTTAACATTCGGTGAACCTGCACTGATCTATGGTTTTGTGTGGAATCTATGTAAAACTTGCTATTTGCCATGTAAACCCAGGTGAAATTTCCTTTAGTTTTGACTGAATTTTCCTTTGGGTTTAGAGTACATTCAAACCAAAAGCTAAAAATGAAAAAATCAGCTTATGAATCTGTGAAAACAAATGACTCAAAACAAACAAACAAATGGTTTACACGCTACTGTGCAAACTGAAATGCCATTGCATGTGTGGGACTGCAGCCACTAAGTTGCAATCCAGATCCAAACATCTAAGTTTGAGAATGTTCGACGACTCATATCCATTGTGATGTATTGGTCTTGCCTGTCTGAGTAGATATTCGATATAGCAAGTTCTTTTGTGTGGTCTTTCCTCCAACTATGAGAGTTCTCCTTTAGCGTGAGTGGTAGAGGCCTGTGTTTCTGGAACTGAAAGACCAGAAGTGAAATCCTGGTTCCACTGAAGTCAATGGCAAAACTCTCATTGATTTCAGTGGGGCCAGGATTTCACCCTAGAAAAGCGTTAGACAAGTTCCTTTTGTGAGTTAATCAGTAGTTGGGTTGGTTATCTGCAGAACGTGGTTTTGTTACACAGTCTCTACCACTGTGGGTAGCTTCTGAATGGTACCTAGATATCCTGGAAGAGCTGTAGAGTATATAATAATCTTTGCTTCTATAGCAGGGGTGGGCAAACTTTTGGGCCTGAGGGCCACATCTAGGTAATGGAAATTGTATGGGGGGGCCATGAATGCTCACGAAATGGGGGGTTGGGGTGTGGGAGAGGGGGAGGGCTCCAGCTGGGGATGCGGGCTCTGGAGTGGGGCCAGAAATGAGGAGTTCAGGGTGAGGGAAGGGGCTCCTGGCTGGGGCAGGGAGCTAGGGTGTGTGTGTGTGTGTGTGTGAGGGCTCCGGCTGGGGGTGCGGGCTCTGGGGTGGGGATGAGGGGTTAGGGGTGCAGGAGGGTGCTTTGCGCTTGGACCAAGGGGTTCAGAGGGCAGGAGGGGGATCAGGCCTGGGGCAGGGGATTGGGGCGTGGGAGGGGGGCTGGCTCCAGGCGGTGCTTACCTCAAGCAGCTCCTGGAAGCAGCGGCATGTCCACCCCTCCATCTCCTATATGGTTCCCAGCCAATGGGAACTGCGGGGGTGGCACTTGGGGTGGTGGCAGCATGTGGAGTCCCCTGGCTGCCCTACGTGTAGGAACCAGAGAGGAGACATGTTGCTGCTTCCGGGAGCTGTGCAAGCCCCCAACTCTGCTCCCCGGCTGGAGCACCGGAGCAGGTCAAGCCCCAGACCCTGCTCCCTCGTGGGAGCTCAAGGGCCAGATTAAAACGTCTGAAGGGTCAAATGTGGCCCCTGGGCCGTAGTTTGCCCACCCCGTTCTATAGTGAGAATTCACAAGCTTTAGCAGGAAGCAGGGTCATTCTCCTCCCCCCTCCCCCCCTCCCCCAGTGTCTCTTAATGCCAGATATTATCTTGGGATTGAGGTTTTCAGCTCTCTTAGTGCTTTGTATTATCTTTACTGTAGTGAGCTAATCTTATTCTGTGGGGGTTGTTTTCACTCCCATTTGGAATTACATGGCAACAATTTATGGTAGACTGAGTTGCCATAAAGAGCAGGTAAGTCATCATCAAGAGAATGAATGTATTAGTGTGTCATTACTGCGTATCAGCCCTGACATCCTATACAGCATGATGTCAGCTGTGAACATTTCTTACTGAGACTTTTTTTATAAACAGGATCCAGGATGGCATTTTTTTTTAAAAAAGTCTTGGCTGCACCAAATAGTCCCTCTATTTATCTGTCTATTATATTTTTAGAACAGTCATTATCATAGTGTAGAGATGCTGTGGGTCCATGTGGGTGTGTTAATTGCCATAAAATACCTTGGTTCAAAACTTGCTGCTATGAAATGTCATGTTCTCAGTTTTGAAACTCCCACATAAGAGGCTGTATTTGTGCTTTGATACTGTTTCCTGGTGAAGTGTGACAGAGGGAAAAAGGTGCTGCATTTGCCAGGGATGGCCTTTATAATCTCTCTGCATAATTTATAGGAACACTTCACTGCCTCTTCTGCTGCTAATGGTCTAGCTGGGACCTGCAGAATAGGTTGGTTCTGCCCTCTAATTTTAAGAGTTGTAGTGGCGACACTGCAGTGCTTTCTTGTTTCTGGGTCGCTTTTGGATTTACGCCTGGTGAAGGACTTGGAAGAGTTGCTATGAAAGCAAAAAAAAAAAAAAAAAAACCCCAAAAAACCCATCTGCTGGGGTTTTATGAGTTGCCTACTTGCCAAGTTCAACAGCAGGCCAATCTATTGTTGATCAATTCTGCCCTCACCAGGTGTCACTGCAGTTACAGGAGAATGACTACTGAGAATTTAAAGGAACTTAAGAGATGATTTGGCCACACAAAGTTCTAAACAAAATGTATAAAAAAGATTCAGCAATTGGATAAAGCTATTAGGAGATGATGACGTTTGTCATTAGAAAAAAGCAGAAACAAATCCTGCTGAAGTGATTATGGGGCATTTGAATTCCTCAGTCACTCTGGTAACTTCAACAGAGCTTCCGAAATGTGCCTCCTCCCCTACATTCTCGCATTAATTACATATTTTACTAGTCTGCTTTACAAAATGATGATCCATGTGACACTCACTCATTGTGGTTTTAATGTGTGTTTAGGCAATCTGATCTTGTTATAAAACTATCTGAATATTGTAATGACCTTTAATACAATGTGACAACCTGGCTAATGGGCAGACACTTCTGAGGCAGGTGGTGTACAACACAGATAATTATTCCTTCTTTGCAGTAGATGCAGATGTGTATTCCACTTACGTGTGTGCATGCCCAGTGCACCGGAGCTGGAGACTTTTGCCTAGCATTACCTGTAGAGGGGTGGTGCTCATGCCTCATGGCTATAGCCCTTCCCCAGGCTATATGAGGTGGTGCTACCCGGACCTCCCTCAGTTTCTTCTTACCACCCGGGGCTGGAGTTGGAGCTCCGTGTCGTTGTAACCTCACAACCTTGCAATTAGTCTTAGCCTAGCTTTTATTGTATTTAGTTAGTATTAGTGTTAGTTAGTTTAGTATGTTAGTTCTAGTAGTATTTCTCTCCCTGGTGATGCCCTCACCGGGGTTCAAACACTGTCCTTCGTGTGGGGGAGCGATCTGTAACAGTGAACCCGACACACGGTGCCTGCTTTGTCTTGATGAGGCCCACCTCAAAGAGCATTGTTCTATCTGCAGATCATTCAAGAAATGGACTCAGGTGGCCCTGGACCTTTTCCTGAAGCAGCACCTGCTCAAACAGGCCATGCAGCCTGATTCTGTACTGACGCCCTCGTTGGGCTGAAGATCACCCCTGGGCTCTGAGAGTGCAACTGTTTCGCATTCAGGAGCAGGTGCCTCTCCAAGAAGGTGAAGTAGCCATTACCTGTTGACTGTGCTGAGGAAGAGGTCACATAAGACTAATCGAGACCACCACAAGTCTTGGGGTGACTCTCCTTCCTCCCCCAAGAAGAGCACAGACCAGCATGGTGCCAGCAGCGGCAGATAGGATGGCGTGGATACCTCTACTGTTGACTCCGGTTCTGGCCTTTGGGCGCCCATTGAATCCGGTACCAACGAGGGAGATGCTGGTACCAACTCTGTCCATGTCATCAGTGTACGAGGCAGCCACAGACCTCCTCTGCCTTTCGGCTCTGACCTTACCATTGGTCCCGGACTGTCCCAGGGTTGCACATCTGTAGCCTCTCTGATAGAGTGAGCTGCTGAACCTTAGCGTCTGTTGGCACAGCGTCCCAGTGGTCCAGTATTGGTGGTAGAGACGGTATCAGCATCAGTATAGGGGACCCCCGGTACCAGGAACCTCTTTGGCTCCTCTGCAGCGGCGCCACATGTGCTTCCCTGGCTGCTTTCTTCACCCTCTCCATTGGTGTGCTCGGGTGCTCTGCTGTTATTCACATCAGGATCGACGCTGCCTTTGGCACTGGGATGTTGGATACCAATGGTATTGCCTCCATCTGAAGCATTGCTTCCTGCCTCGTTCTGGGCAATGGACCAATTGGATCTCCTCCTTGCTCCCTCTGGTCTCGCTCTGCCCTTGTCACCGGGATCTGAGTCTCTTCTGTGTCCGAAGTGAGGTCGTCATCCTCCCGCTCTGCATGATCCAACGAATGCAAAGGCTGCTAATGGATTGTTATGGTTCCCAATATTGGCATGTTCCCATTGTCAGAGGCTGGGTTTGTACTGGCCACCAATGCCCTGTCCATATCAGTGGCCCCCTTGGAATCAGTGGGACACCCCCTCATTCGCAGAGGTCCCGCTCTTCATCTTGTTCAAAGGCAAAATCACCCACCAGATCTGCAGTTGTGTCTGCAGATCAATCACAGGCTGAGACACCAGCTATCTTCCTCCCTGTGGAGCCTGCAGTACCCTCTTGTGTGGGTACATCATCCCTGGGGCAAGATCTGGCCTTGGCTCAATTAAGAGCCTCGTCCTCATCTCCGGATGAGGCTGCATTATCAGGTCCATCCTCCTCTTCGATACCAGAGGACTTTAAGGCATATCAAGACCTTTTACACCATTTGGCCGCATCCTTGGGCATCCAGGTGGAGTTGCTGCATGAGAGCACACCCAGTTGGTGCACATTTTGTAGTCATCTGGCCCTGAGAGAGTTGCCCTCCTGATCAACAATGTGCTTCTGGAACTGGCTAAAATCCTTTGGAGTACTCCAGCCTCAGTACTGGCAGATGGACAAGTGCTATTTTGTTCTGGTTCAGGTATTTTAAGGGTTCTAGTCACATCTGGCCCCAAATTCCCTGGTGATGATAGCAGTAAATGATAGGGCCCAGCAGGGCAGACTCAAGCCCACCTCCAAGGACAGAGATTCTAAGCGGTTGGATCTTATGGTTAGGAAAGTTTACATGTCCTCATCCTTCCTGCATTATCTCAGAATAACTGATTCGCTGCCCTCCAGGACATCTACTTCATGTGGCAATTCTGCTGAGCCACAGGACGTTTCTTCACTTCATTGTAGGACAGTGCCATTTTTCAGTACACAGTCCTGCCTTTTGGCCTCCCTTCTGCTCCCCGAGTCTTCACCAAGTGCATGGTCATGGTTACCGCATATCTCAGGAGACAGGGAATCCACATCTTCCCATACCTCGATGACTGGTTACTGAGGGGCAGATCCAGAGAGGAAGTTCTTGCTCATGTCAGCACCACATTATGCTTGTTCGACCCTCTGGTTTTCATTCTAATAACCAAAAAGTCAACCTTGGCTCCCACTCAAAAATTGAGCTTATTGGGACCTTGTTAAATTCCACAAGGTGGAGAGTGTTCCTACTGATTGACCATTTTCAGGCAATTCAACGTCTCTGTTCAGTCTGCAGTCCCAGCCTTCTGTGACACTCCAGGCATGTCTGAGCCTGTTGGGCCACATGTCCGCTTGCGAGCAAGGGGTCCAGTTTGCGAGCTGCGTCTCCACCCCCTTCAAATGTGACTCAAGACAGTCTATCACCCCAACCTTCATCCACTGGACAGGCTGGTTTGCCTCCCTCTGCAGTGGTGGATGTGCCACAGAATGTTATTACCAACACTTTCCTGCTGGGTTGGGGAGTGCATTGGGGTTGCTGAATGTACAGGGACGCTGGTCGGAATGGGAGGCCTTGCTCCATATCAACATGCTGGAACTTCGGGCCATCCACAATGCATGGTGTGCTTTCCGAGACCATATCAGACACTCAGTGGTTCACATACTCACTGACAATACCACCATGATGTAATATGTGAACAAACAAGAGGGAGCACACTCCAGGTGTGGTCAATCATGAGTGGTCCCTGAAGATGAGTGTGCTCCGGGTCATCTTCACAGTGTGGGGCATTCCCATGATCAACCTATTTGCCACAAGAAAAAACTGGAAATTTTGCCTGTTCTGGTTTCAGGGGGCCTCATTCTGGGCTCCCTCTCTGATGCCTTCCACTGCAGCTTGTGATTGACTCTCCTGTACGCCTTTTCCTCCAAAATCCCTCAAGTCATTCTCAAGTTCAAAGCAGATTGGACCAAGCTTATCCTGATAGCCCTGGGAGGGCCGAGACAGTGCTTGTTCTCCAAACTTCTTGCACTTATGATTCAGCCTTCCACACCAGTTCCCCCCATTCTGACCTGCTCACTTAGAACTATGGCCATGCTTGCCATCCCGTGCTTAACTCCTTGCATCTCACGGCACGGCGGCTGCATGGTTGAATGAAGAAGAAGAGCAGTGCTTGGTGGCTGTCCAAGAAGTCCTATTCAACAATAGAAAGTGTTCTACGAGGATGGCTTACTTAGCAAAGTGGAAGAGGTTTTTGGTGTGGTCCTTCATCTGCAGGATCCAACTGGCCCAGGCTTCTATTCAGGATATCTTGGAGTACCTGTTACGCCTTCAGAAATCTGGACTTGCAGTTAGTTCACTGAGAGTGCATCTGGCTGCAATATCAGCGTTTCATCCTCCTATTCCGTACAAATCAGTCTTTGCCAATGCTATGGTGATATTTCTAAAAGGGCTTCTCCATTTATACCCTTCAGTCCAAGAACTGGTCCCCCAGTGGGACTTAAACATGGTTTTGGTGGCTCTAATGGGCCCTCCATTCAAGCCCCTAGCATCCTGTCTGCTGCCCCTCTTGTGTCAGAAAACCGCATTACATCTGCATGGTGGGTGTCTGTGTTGCAGGCTGTAATGGCAGGGCCTCCTTACACACAGTTCTCCAAAGACAAGGTAACCTTATGACCATACCCAAAGTGGTCTCTCACTTTCATGTGAACCAGGCAATGTATTTACCTGTGTTCTTCCCTTAGCCTCATTCATCCCCTGAGGAACAGCGCCTCCATACTTTTGATGGTAGATGATGTCTAGCCATTTCGTGCTTCACTTCATCTGTTTGTGTCATTCGCAGACTGCATGAAGGGGCAAGCGGTTCTCTTCACAAACCATCTCTAGATGGATAATATCCTGTATGAAGGCTGCATATGATATAGCTTTGGCTATGCCCTCCCACGCCCCAGCCAATATGAGCTCATTTGATGAGAGCGCAAGCAGTGTCGATAGTGTATCTCAGTGACATTTCCATGTTGGATGTTTTCAGGGTGGCCACCTGGTCATCCATTCATACATTTTTGGACCATTATGATATCACATCTTCCAGAGTGGACACAGGCCTTAGTAGGGTGGTCCTGTGATCCCTATTTCGGTAGACTCTGCGCCCCCCACTTCCTGAACAGGGTACTGCTTGTGAGTCACCTAAGTAGAATACACATCTGCATCTACTTGAAGAAGAAGAAACAGTTGCTTACTGTAACTGTGGTTCTTGGCATTGTGATGCAGACATGTATTCCACAACTCATCCTCCATCTCCTTTCATGGGCTTTCGGTGCAAAGGAACTGAGGGGGATTGGGGCAGTGCCACCTTACATAGCCAGGGGAGGGACCACAACCATGAGGTGCAAGGTCTGCCCCTCTATGGGTACTGCTAGGCAAAAGTCACCAGCTCCAGCACACTGGGCACACATACACCTAAGTGGAATACACGTCTGCATCATATCTCAAAGAACCACAGTTACAGTAAGTAACCGTTTCATCTTGTTGCAGGACAGGAATTCATAGTGATTCAGAATGAGGTCTCAAGGTATTGAGTAAAGGTTTTGCTACTTTGTCAGTTACAATTGCTTAAACGTGAATTTACTTTTCTTTAAACATTAGGAATGTAGGACTTGTCATACTGCATCAGACCTGTATTCCTTCCAGGCAGTCCCCTGTCTCCAACTGTGTCCAGCACCAGATGCTTCAGAGAAAGTTGCAAGAAGCCACACAGAAGGCAGGCAGATGTGGGGTAATCTGTACCCCCTATCCTAAAGGTCTCCTCCTATTCCTAATAGCTAGGGATTGGTTTATGCCCTGAAACATGAGGTTTTATCCCTGCTCCAATAATCTTTTTGTTAGCATTTAACTATTATAACCATGAATATTTTTGTTATCCATATAAACATCAAATCCCTCTTTGAATCTTCCTAAATTCTTGGCCTCAACAACATCCTGTGGCCATGAGTTCCACAGTCAAATTACATGTGTTATGAAAAAGTATTTCTTTTTCAGTTTTGATTTGGCATCTTTCAATTTTGTTGAATATCCCCTTCTCTTTCAAAGTGTAACAAGCAGTGGCCACATGCATACACCCACAGCAGTCATAAGTGTGAATCGAAGCCAGGACCTTCACCCCCAAGAGTGCAAACCACTGCAGCTCGAGCTAAAGAATATCTCCTTTTATCTGAGGATAAGTAGCAGGTTATTATACTTGCGGAGGCCAGTCACTAGAAGAAGATGCACATGCATACTTAAGTTAGTTTATTACAAGATCACCCACTCTTTCTTTTTCCTGAGAGTTCTTGTTGCAAGCAGAAATGTTCATTACACAAATGCTCACCTGTCTTGTTCAGAGAAGCAGATATTACAAGATACCTCGTTAAAAAACATAATGCCAAATTCTTCCCTCAAGAACATCCGTACAACTTAATTGAGTTCCCTGGTGCTGCCTGGGTGCTAACAGGAATAGAATTTGATCCAGTAATACTCTCAGTTGTGCACATTAGTGTAAATAAAAAGCCATGAGAAAGAACTTGCATTTTTCTGTGGCAGATCATTGTAAACGTTCTAGAAGAGTTACAAACATGGGTTGTTTTTTAACAAGAATATATCTGTTAATTACTTATTATTAATCACAGCAGTCACACAGGAGTAATAATTCTGGAAGAGATGCAAGAACTATTCTGTTCTTCAGCAATCTAGTTAGTAAAAGAAATGTTGAAAAATTGCTTTATAGCCCTGGGACCTTTTTTCGGCATACTCTGCTCTCCACCACTCCCAAAATTGATGGGTCTTATGAAAGGCATTATAATGAAGATGGATTTGAAGTGCTCATTTTCATCTTTTTAGGTACTGAGCAAGTAGTTATGTGAAACCACTCTTTTTTTTTTTTTCAACTCAGTAAGTCCAGAAATAGGCTGACCTTCTGAAGCAGAGTCTATATATATTAAAATTTTTATGCATAACAGTCAACTTCCTCCCACATTTTCTGATCCAGTTAACATTTTTATGGCACCAGAGAAAACAAATTAATATTTATCACTTTATATAGCGCTGTATGAATTATCAACAGTGGTATTTTATTTATGCTTTTAATGTGGCTGTAAACTCCATTCCCAGGTTAGACCTTACTAGATAAGATGCTGGACTCTCTACTACTTAAACTAAAACTTTACCCCATCTGGACTTTTTTGTGTACATTGAAGATTGCATTATAGAAATAATAGAAATGCAGAACTGGAAAAGACTTCAAGAGGTCGCCTCGTTTATCTCCTCCTCCCCGCCCCCAGGCTGGGGTATGATTAAATATACGTAGACCAGCCCTGCATAGATGTTTGTCTAACCTGTTCTAACCTGGGGATGTGCTAGCCTGACCCACTTCTGTGTGTTTCTTTAACTCTAAATCTGAAATTACTAAGAAAATATCGGGTACATGATACACACCTGTTATCTGAAGGAAGGATTTCGCCCTGTCTCCTTTGCCACTAGCAATGCCACTGTACAGCACTATGAGTTATTTGATTTAAAGACCCCTTACTTACTGTACTTAAAGTATGTTCTGGTCTTTGCCTTCCAATGTGTGCTGTCCAGCATACCCGATATTTTGATGAAGCACGGCAAAACAGCTATTTCCAAATGGAAGTCCTACCTAACCGATCAACTTTTCAGTGCACTAGCAAGAGTGCTACGTTTTTTCTCACTGGGGACAGTCAAATTAAGAGTGTTTTCTAAAAATCTTAGTTCCAAATCCCCCAAAAGATCAAAATGTCAGGAATTCAGAATTGGAATGGCCACTTGCAACTGTATTCATTTTTCTTGATTTTTCTAAGCAGATATTTTGGAATTAAAGCTCCTTCTTCCAAAGAAGATTAGCCTTAAATCTATGTTCTTGTCAGTGAAATGACAGGAACATAGGGAAATCTGGGAATTGCTGCTGGTCCTTTGCTGGGCAAAATTTGTGGACTAATAGTTTATTTGATGAAAAATGCAATTTTGGTCAACCCAAAACAATTTGTGAATTTCATACTATTCAGGAGCGCCACCAGCTTTTTTGCTGCCCTAGGCAGCGGAAGGTCCTGCCCCCGAAATGCCGCCCCCAACAGAGGCGGCGGAAGGTCCCGCCCCCGAAATACCGCCGACGACCAGGGCAGCCGAAGATCCGGCCGCTGCGGTCGCCGCCCCCCAAATATTAGCACCCTAGGCGACCGCATAGGTCGCCTAATGGGTTGCACCGGCCCTGCTACTATTAGTTTCAACCATGAATGGTGATAATGCTGCCCACCTCCCTTATAACTTTTAATCCAGTACAGAGGGTACTTACTTGGGTTGTGGGAAATCCCAGCTTCCAATCCTTGCTCTGGAACAGACTTGAAATGGACCTTTTCAATTCACTGAAACATTCCAGGGTTAGATCCCAAGCAATTTATTTATTGATTGATTTTCCTGGAACTGCCACTGGACTGAAAAATTAGTTATTTGCCCAGTTTTACTGTACATTCCTCTCATATATGTCTTACACCATGCTGCAGTATTTTAAGTGTAGCGAAGCCCCAAGTTCTAGAACTGTTTTTTCACAAAAGCCTGGGAATGGACAACGAACAAGGCCTGACACCTAAGGGCAGGGCCGATGAGAGGCGGGGGGGAAGCCAGTACAAATTACCGGGGTCCAGTGGTCCGGAAGGGGGCCCGGGGCCCGGCTTCCCCCCACCTCGTCGGGCCTTTTTAGCCAGTCTGCCCTTGCTGGGGGGCTCGAAAAAATTCCGGAAGGGGGCCCCGCCCTTGCTGGGGGGCCTGCAAAAATTCCGGAAGGGGCCCCACCCTTGCTGGGGGGCCTGCAAAAAAATTTTTTCACTGGGGCCCGAACCCGCTCTCGGTGGCCTGCCTAAGGGCATACACTCAGAGAGACCAGGAAAGAGACAGACTTGCGGGTAGCCCTTTAACCATGATACTAGGAAGAACAAGAGGAAGAAGGTGATATTTAATTGAAATAGAAGTGTTACTTAGCCATTCTTGAGTATGGCTGGACAATTAGCCAAGGGGGGAGAAAATGAGAGTGCAGTATTATCTGGGAGTTTTCAAACAAATTGTCCAGATCAGCAGTTTAGATGGGAACAGATCCAATAAGCATGTCACGTTATTTGTAGATTTGAGCATATACATTTACAAAAAGACGCAGCTTTCCATAGCCCTGTAATGTACATCTGAATTGAATCATGAGCTCAGCTATCACTAGAATGTTCCCACAGCATCTTTAAGTTATTAGTAACCCCTAGCTAAAAGCCAGCATGAAGAGAGCAGCATATCTATCATTCATTGTTTATCAAATAGGGCTGTTGATTGATCACGTTAACTCATGCAATTAACTCAAAAAAATTAATCCTGATTAAAAAAATTAATTGCAGTTAATCACAGTTTTAATCGCACTGTTAAACTATAGAATACCAACTGAAATTATTAAATATTTTGGATGTTTTTCTACATTTTCACATATATTCTATTCTGTGTTGTAATTGAAATCAAAGTGTATATTACTTTTTATTACAAATATTTGCACTGTAAAAATGATAAACAAAAGAAATAGTATTTTTCAATTCACCTCATACAAGTACCATAGAGCAATCTCTTTGTTGTGAAAGTGCAATTTACAAATGTAGATTTTTTTTGTTACATAACTGCACTCAAAAATAAAACAATGTAAAACTTCAGAGCCTACAAGTCCACTCAGTCCTACTTCTTGTTCAGCCAATCGCTAAGACAAAGAAGTTTGTTTACATTTACAGGAGATAACGTTGCCCTCTTCTTATTTACAATATCACTAGAAAGTGAGAACAGGCATTTGCATGGCACTTTTGTAGCTGGTATTGCAAGGTATTTACGTGCCAAATATGCTAAACATTCATATGCCCCTTCATGCTTCAGCCACCATTCCAGAGGGACATATTTCTATGCTGATGACACTCGTTAAAAAAAATGTGTTAATTAAATTTGTGACTGAACTCCTTGGGGAGAATTGTATGTCCCCTGCTCTGTTTTACCCACATTCTGCCATATATTTCAAGTTATAGCAGTCTCGGATGATGACCCAGCACATGTGGTTCATTTTAAGAATACTTTCACTGCAGATTTAACAAAACACAAAGAAGGTACCAATGTGAGATTTCTAAAGATAGCTACAGCACTCATCCCAAGGTTTAAGAATCTGAAGTGCCTCCCAAAATTGGAGAGAGACAAGGAGTGGAGCATGCTTTCAGATGTCTTAAAAGAGCAACACTCCGATGCGGAAACTACCCCTGGAATGGTTGTTGAAGCATGAATGTTTAGCATATCTGGCGCATAAATCTCTTGCAACGCCGGCTACAACAGTGCCATGAGAACGCCTTTTCTCCCTTTCAGGTTACATTGTAAACAAGAAGCGGGCAGCGTTATCTCACGAAAATGTAAACAAACTTGTTTGTCTGAGCGATTGACTGAACAAGAAGTAGAACTGAGTGGACTTGCAGGCTCCAAAATTTTACATTGTTTTATTTTTGAATGAATTTTTTTTGTACATAATTCTACATTTGTAAGTTCAACTTTCATGTTAAAGAGACTGCACTAAAAGCAGTCATTACTTACGTACTTGTATTAGGTGAATTGAAAAATACTATTTCTTTTGTTTTTTTACAGTGCAAATACTTGTAATCAAAAACAAATATAAAGTGAGCATTGTACACTTTATATTCTGTGTTGTAATTAAAATCAATATATTTGAAAATGTAGAAAACATCCAAAAACATTAAAATAAATGGTATTCTATTATTGTTTAACAGTGTGATTAATCACGATTACTTTTTTTTAATCGCTTGACAGTCCTATGTTCAAATGCTTTCAAATTTGGCTTGCTGAATAATCCTTGTGTCCCTTGAAACACCTCCATTGTAATTTTCCTGGATTCCACAGAAATCTGCCATTTGGCAGAAGACCTCTTACCCATAGAGATTCCTTTGGCTGAAAGAAAGCTAGAGTTAACCCTCAAAGGGACAAAGTAGAAGAAGGCATGTCAGGAAACGCACTTATAAGTGACCTCCCCTTTCGTTTCCCAGTGTGCTTTTCTTGAGAATAAATGAAAAATGGAGAGCAAACATTTGTGACTGAAATGTTAGTGGAACAGGGTATTCTTCTCTCACAACAATTTCTCTCCCTCCTGGAGGTAGGAACCACACGGTCTTCAACTTTTCGGAGTTACTTCCAGAGGTGGAAACAACGAGGAGTCCTTGTCACACCTTAGAGATTAACACATTTATTTGGGCATAAGCTTTCGTGGGCTAAAACCCACTTCATCAGATGCCTGGAGAGAAAAATACAGTAGGCAGATATAAATACACAGCACATGAAAAGATGGGAGTTGCCTTACCAAGTGGGGATCAGTGCTAGCGAGCCAATTCAATTAAGATGGAAGTGACAAGAAGGGGTGAATACCAAGGGAGGAAAAAATCACTTTTGTAGTGCTAATGAGTCCAATGTAATCAAGGTGGCCCATTTCAAACAGTTGACAAGAAAGTGTGAGTATCAACAGAGAGAAATTAGGTTTTTTTTTAGTGACCCATCCACTCCCAGTCTTTATTCAGGCCTAATTTGATGCAGTTATTAAACTTTTAATAAAATACTAATAAGTAACAGTTTATATGTTTAAATAATAAAAATGACTGACAAAACAGAACATGTGAGTAATATTGAGTGGTTATGATGTGAGTCATGAGAGTAGAGCATGTATATAACTATACTAATTCTAGCCCAAATGGTGTGGTTTCAAACTTTAGGGTTGTTCAAATCTCTGGTTTGGGTAAGGCCCATCTCTCGACTTCATGGAAGCTTTTTCTCGATGTGCTGGAGCTCACATCAATACACTTGTAATAAGTTAAAAATACACTGTGCTGTCCTTGCTGTAATCCTATTATTTGCTTTAGATGAGTGTTATTTCAACATGGTGTTATTACTGAGAGAGGCGATTTTTCTTTAACAAAACTCATCAGGGAGAATGGCATATATTTCAGTGGGGCCATACACTTTTAAAGGAGTCATTACCTACCACTGTGGCCTGTCAGAAAAAGGTTGTTGCTGGTGCCTGAGTTTGTACATGAGTAATAATGCAGTTCTGAGAATCTGGTGGCTTTATCTCTGCTTCTATGTCTTGAGTGGAACGTGCCTTGAATGCTGAAGGCTTTTGTGCTTTTGATTCCTGAAACCCACTTTATTAAGTTGTGCTGCATTAAAAAAATGTGTGAGTGTGTGCATGTATGTGGAAAATTCATACCCTTTAGCATTGATGGACAGGGAGCAGTGACTTATAAGGCATCCAGAACTTGCTGCTTATGCTGGAATTTCTCGCTGAAAGCTAAAAATGGTATCTGCAGTGTTCCTGAGAGCAGCAGCTCAGGCCTGATCTAAGAAATCAGTTGAGTTAATCCTTCACAGCTTCTCACTGTGGCTTATAAAGTTCCAGTCCCTTGGTAAAGCAAAAGCAGAAATCACATCCAGTACAAATAAGCAACATTTATCTATAACAGGAAATCCTGTCCTCACTACACACTGAAAAATGACAGCTGTTTCCATATGCAAAGTCCTTTTGAACTTGGAACTTGCTTAAAATTATCAAAGTTGGACATTCTATTTGCCATGCTGCCTCCAGCTTCAGTGTTTTGCACATATCATCTTTGTCATGTACTTAAGGCAGTGGGGACTGATGGCTTCTCAACACTTCCCAAGAGCAGCTCAGTTCCTTCCAGAATCATATAACATGGTTATAAACAGTAATTTGTGCTTATTTTGCACAGGATATTGCAGGTGCAAAATTAGAAGCTGGGATGGGATGTATATATAAGAAAGGTAGGGCTAGCCCCGCCCCTTTGACCCTGTCAATCTTGACTGATAGGGAGGAGGCCTTCAAAAGGGAGGAAGTTGCAGTCCACACCCGGGGGTGCAAAAGGAAGATTGCCCTAAGCAGCAGACTGCAGGAGTGACTCCTGAACCCGTGGAGGGAACTCCTAGCCAGGGGACGTGAAACACAACCCTGAGGAGAGTACAGCGGACTCCCAGGGTAAGATGGACAGGTTGAGCGTGACTCAACTTTCCCCCTATGCTGGTGTTGGATCATTGGCAGCACTGTAGACTTGCAGACCCCCCTCTTTGCTGGGAACACAGGGAGGGAATATCCCTGAATATGTTAGCGCTTGTGGCTTTAATTGATCCCCCATCTGGAGAACTTAAGAAGGCCCACAAAATGCAGAGCAACCCCCTGGCAAATAGTAAGGAAGTGAGGCCTGTGTTGGAACACCCAGGATCGGTAACTAGACGTGGTCAGTTCCTTCCACCCTCTGGGGAGGAACCACTGACGACTCTGTTACAGGATCTCTTTGAAATTTGGTTTGGTAGTTTTTGTGATTGATTCTCTGAATCATTAAGCTACAGATGGTGTTTAATATATTAACAGTTCACCTCCATAAATAGAGGACAGAAGATAACTGGAAGTTTAGACTTTGGTGGTAAGCAATTGCAACTTTAACGTAAGTGGAGTTACACAGGCATACACCAGTTCTGAATTTTTACTCTTACATTTATTTAGTTGTTAACTAGTAATGAGCCTACTTAAAAAGGAGTGATATGCAGAAGAGCTATTTGAAAATTTTTGCATTATTTTTTGTCAAAAATGGCCTTTTTAAAAAATGAATCGTCGTTTTTTTAAAAAAAGACATCGATGTTGGAAATTTTCTATTTGCAAAATTTTCCATGGTATCTTTTAAATTTTTTTTTTCCAAAATAATGTTAAAATTCTTATCCACAGATTTGTTTACTGAAAATCAGTTTATTGATGAGCAGATGGTTTTAATAATTTTCTTAGATGAGGCCTGAGTGCTCTCAGGAAAATGACAGTGACCATTTTTAGCCTTCTGTGACAAAATCTAGCATAAGCAGCAAGTTCTGGATGCCCTATAAGTCACTGCTTGCTATCCATCCATCTGTATTTTTATAAGCTATCATATGCCGGTGGCATGTCCATTATGATAATGGTGTGCCCATTATTTTAACAGTGTGTAAATCTATTCATTTTTTTAAAAAGCCATCAAACTCATTGATGGCAACCTTATTTCAAATACGGTGCTTCTAAATGTCACTTAGAACTTTGGGAGAATCCAAATATGTCCTAGTAATACTTTGTAGTTGACACATTCAGTCACTTTCTGAGGGCAAAATATCTCTGCCGAGCAACTTTGGGGCATATCCTCAGCTAGTGTAAATTGTCATAGTTCCATTGAAATCAAGGTGAAGGTAGGTCGATTCATTGAAGACAGCAGGACATGTTGGGTTCTCCATGGATTCTACTGTCTTTCTTTACAATTTCGGTTGCCCCGGAAATAGTTGTCCAAAGAGAGAAGACCCTCATGTGGAACTTGACTGTTCTTCCATATATGAATGAGAATCCATGCTGGTATAGTGGAAGGATGTTGAAGTGGAGAAGAATGACAGAGCTTGAGTAGAGTGACAAGGTGACTAGAGTGGTGAAAGAAGGCTGTGGTAAGGATAGAGAACTGGATTCTCCTTAGTGGAGAGAAGAAGGATGTCAATAATAGCAATTATCTTTGAAAAGTCATGGAAGATGGGAGACATTCCAGACGACTGGAAAAGGGCAAATATAGTGCCCATTTATAAAAAGGGAAATAAGGACAACCCGGGGAATTACAGACCAGTCAGCTTAACTTCTGTACCTGGAAAGATAATGGCGCAAATAATTAAGCAATCAATTTACAAATACCTAGAAGATAATAAGGTGATAAATAACAGTCAGCATGGATTTGTCAAGAACAAATCGTGTCAAACCAACCTGATAGCTTTCTTTGACAGGGTAACAAGCCTTGTAGATGGGGGAGAAGCGGTTGATGTGGTATATCTTGACTTTAGTAAGGCTTTTGATACTGTCTCACATGACCTTCTCATAAACAAACTAGGGAAATACAACCTAGATGGAGCTACTATAGGGTGGGTGCATAACTGGTTGGAAAATCATTCCCAGAGACTATTTATCAGTGGTTCACAGTCATGATGGAAGGGCATAACAAGTGGGGTCCCACAGGGATCATTTCTGGGTCCGGTTCTGTTCAATATCTTCATCAATGATTTAGATAATGGCATAGAGAGTATACTTATACAGTTTGTGGATGATACCAAGCGGGGAGGGGTTGCAAATGCTTTGGAGAATAGGATTAAAATTAAAAATGATCTGGACAAATTGGAGAAATGGTCTGAAGTAAATAGGGTGAAATACAATAAGGATAAATGCAAAGTACTCCACTTAGGAAGGAACAATCAGTTGCACACATACAAAATGGGAAATGACTGCCTAGAAAGGAGTACTGCAGAAAAGGATCTGGGTGTCATAGTGGATCACAAGCTAAATATGAGTCAACAGTGTAATGCTGTTGCAAAAAAAGCAAACATCATTCTGGTATGTATTAGCAGGAGTATTGTAAGCAAGACACGAGAAATAATTCTTCCGCTCTACTCTGCACTGATTAGGCCTCAACTGGAGTATTGTGTCCAGTTCTGGGTGCCATATTTCAAGAAAGATGTGGACAAATTATAGAAAGTCCAGAGAAGAGCAACAAAAATGATTAAAGGGCTAGAAAACATGACCTATGAGGGAAGATTGAAAAACATGGGTTTGTTTAGTTTGGAGAAGAGAAGACTGAGAGGGGACATGATAACAGTTTTCAAGACATAAAAGGTTGTTACAAGGAGGAGGGAGAAAAATTGTTGTTCTTAACCTCTGAGGATAGGACAAGAAGCAATGGGCTTAAATTGCAGCAAGGGCGGTTTAGGTTGGACATTAGGAAAAATTTCCTAACTGTCAGACTGGTTAGAATTGCCTAGGTTGTGGAATCTCCATCATTGGGGATTTTTAAGAGCAGGTTGGACAAACACCTGTCAGGGATGGTCTAGCTAATACGTAGTCCTGCCTTGAGTGCAGGGGGCTGGACTAGATGACCTCTCGAGATCCCTTCCAGTTCTATGATTCTAATATAAGGATGCTGCAGCTGGAAGGACAGAGAGAGTATGACCTGGTGGTATTGCATGCGAGGGAGCACAGTAAGAAGTCTGTTTAACCTTGCACTCTAATCTTCCTGAATATAAACTTGTCCAATTTGTGCATGTTGGAACACATGCTCTCATTTTGTCATGTGATCTGCTCTCTCTGGACTGTAGAAATTCCAGTTGTTGACAGATTCGGACAGAACATCCTCATTTTTCCTTGAACCATATGTGCTGGCAAATGTGGTTGCTGGTCAGGTATGATGATATTCCTTCTCCCCTCCAGGCAGAGTTCCAAATAAACTTTGTGGACACAGCAAGAGCCCTCCACACAACACCTCTGCCAATCTGGAGCCTTCTGCTTGGGCACAGTACAGATATTAAGATGAATTTAGACCATACATACATCTGCTTGAAACTCTTCTTTGATTTTCTGCAAAAGTTTTTTCATAGCTAGTGTGTCCCAGAAAATACAAGAATTTGACTATTTAAAATTATCTTGCCTTAGTCTGGAAATAGCTCAGAAGTCATAACCTCCTCTTTTATGACTTTATTCACTTAATTCATGTCTTTTATTCTGGGTAGTGACTAAGCAGGAATCTTTGGACAAGTATCTTTGAAATGGGCTATCTTCCTTGTTCTTCTCTGCCTGCATCATTCAGTTGTTACCTTGATACAAATGCAGACATAGTTCCTCCTGAGTTGGTACTCTCTGATGGCTCTTTTGTAGGAATCTTGGAACCACCTCTCTATGAAAATTGGAGAATTTTAAAAGAATTTTGTCAGGAACTTGCCCCTGGGCAAGTCAGTGGCCTGGCATTCCTATCCCTACAGAATGCACTAGTTCCCTGTCTATGACTTGCATTTGGTTCAGTATAATTTCAATATGCCTGCCTGATGCCAGCAGGTTTTAGTTGTAACTTTAATTACTGTTTTATCCATTACCTCAACCAAATTAAGTTTAGAGTCTGTCCATTCTTATTTTCTTCTGAATTTTAGTTAGACTGACACTATGTATTTGATTTCTACGTAACTGTTTGTCCAACCTGAATTGCTATTACATTTATTTTGTAAATATATCATTATATAGCTGCAGGGTATGCAACACTGTACAATGAATGGATCAAAGCCACACAGATATCACTATAAACATATATAAATCTGAAATTTGGTCCCAAAGCAATATCAATATATGCATGAGGGTGCTGAGTATGTGTGCATACGCAGAAACCTAGATCAGTCAGTATAAATACATAACATGTAACAGGCCTTGCCTTACTTTTTTTCTGGGTTGGTGAAGAGAGAAGGGAATTAATGGATGTATTAAATGTCCTGTTGATTGTTACCATGGGCAAGATCCTGCCCCATGACTTCATCCCTGTTATGCCACTCTGGCAGTGCAAAGAAAACAGAAAGCTGCCCTAAGAGGGCAGCTATGTATTCTTTTGATTTAGGGGAATCTCTGGGTGGTGTAAAATGGGCATAGCTGGCTCTATACGACCTACTCCCCATTCCCCAGCATCAGAAACATCCCCGGTTGGACTAGGGCATGACCAGGGTAGGAGGAGCTGTGGCTAAACCATGCAGTGCTCTGGACAATTCACAGCAAAGGGGTCTCAAGAGGACCATTCTAACTGGTGTAATTTCAAGCAGCTCTTAAGCTTTGAGCCACCTTTTGAGGGGGTAAGGAGTAGGTGACAATAGAGAGTCTGAGCTGAATGTGGCTATGGGGAATCAAATAACCTTGCTGAATTTTCTCTCAAATTGTTCCATTGGGAGGTAGGATTTGTTTTCCTCCCAAGTCACAGGGGCTTGCACATAAACCCAACTGGCTCCTCTACAATTGTCTGGGGGCGAGAGTTATCCATGTGAGGCAAGTGCCCCCTATGGCCTGAACTCCTGGGAGCTGCACTGATCGGGCTCCCTCAGAGGGGAAAATCCCACATATGGAGGGTCATGTGGCACAACTGAACCATGAATGAGGCATACAGGATTTGGTCCAGGATGTTTAGGGTTCAGGTTTTTAACTTATAGTTTTTGCCGAATTGTTTGCTTTTTTCCAGTAACTGCAGTGATAAGTACCGTACTTAAAACAGTCACAAAGGTTTGACTAATCATAGTTCTTCCATGAAAACAAGGCTGTGCATGCATGCTACCTTTAGCTGTAGCACGTATGCATAGTTTTGTGCTTAAGACCTATTGGAGGTCAGGCATTTGCTTTGCTGTTTAATTACTCAGTACTGCACTGATGATCGGAAAAAGAAACAGATGTGTGGATGTCTTCAGTACAGATAGTTTCATAGTAAGTTCACTTTCAATCTTAAACATCTTGTGCTAGATCCTTCTCCCACTGAGCACACAGCTCCCTCTGAAATCAGCTTCTCCCAGTAAATTCATGGTGAGCAGGATTTAGCCTCTTTAAATATACCCTAGGTAAATAACCATTAGTACTGCAGTGGAGGCTTCTGGTACTGCAATGATGATAAGCATTTTCACAGGTTTATCTAAAGATATCGGTGCCAATTTATCTGCTTGTGGTCACGGACGTGTACTGAAGTCATAACAATTCCTGTGGTTTTGTATGTGTTTTACATCTGTGACTGTAAGCATATTGTATAGCATCAGTACAACTCTATCACCTTGTAGAATTGGATAATACAGAGAAGCCAACAATTTTTCTCAAGCCTTGAGCATTACTCAGTAGTTGCAAGTCCATTCTACTACTTAATGACGTCACAACAAATAAAAAACTGAATTGCTGGCACAGAAGCATTGAAAGTAGACACTTGGTGTTACAAAGTATGTTTCAGAGATGGTTGAAATACTGGGGCCTTTGGGAAGCACTTATAGCTGTTCAATGTTTCTTTCAGGTCATCAGATTTTGGAACATTATATACAAAGCTGAATCTGCAGCCCGGGATTACTACAGTCATTGACAATTTCTACATTTGTCCCACCAACAAAAAAAAGGTATGTGGCAAGGAAGTATTCCTCTTTCCTAGAGATCCAATAGCTCAGGCTAGAAAACTCTCACAGAGGAGTTAAGACTCCAGTAGTTAGTTCAGTGAAGCACATTCTCCAGAGTTAAAATATAAAGGAGTAATTTTCACAAAGAAGTTGATGACCTTCAGTAGAACTGTGACCTCTGGGAATGGGATATACATTTTAGATGGACTCTGCCAAGCAATGATAATCTTATGATCTTTCAATTTTTAGAGTATCAGTGTGGACAAAAACTGGGGAAGGCCTAGGAGTGAGTGTAGTCTGTGAGGCCATTGATTAAGGAGCCCCCAGAAACTAGCTCCTCCGAGAGCCACGCAAATCTTGTTATCCACCAGATGACCATCTGTACATAGGGTCTGTCCCACTGCATCAGCTTCGGGGCCTCCTAACTCCATCTGGCCTCCCTAGCAGGGCGGCTGCATTGGAGCTGTACTGCCCGCTCCTCCCCTGCCTGCAGCTTCCTCTGGAGCTCACATCGAGAGGGTTCTGCTACACTAAGGTTGGTGTAGCTGAGCTGGCTACCGGCCCTCATCCCCCTGCCTCATTCTATGCACAGATTCCCAGCTTTACGCATGTTCTTTATTGAGATCTAAGGCTGGGCTGAGCTGGTGCTGTGGAAATGGTTGACAATCTCGCCATTTGGGAAGAAGATGGAAATTCTCATGCAGAGCTTCAGGGAATGATCTTAGGTCACTGAAAAGATTTTTTTTTTAAACTTTTATTTAAAATTCCCTTGCACTGTTGGTGACCCCAATAGCATTTAGGTTAGTGCATGAGGAACTGAAAGTGAAATGGACTATAAACAAAGGTGAATTTGACCAGTCAAATGTGGCTGCCTGTGATGAATGAAAAGTAGAATGCAAAGAAACACAGTGATTATAAAAAAAAATTTTTTTTACAATTCTTGCTGTTTTAATTATGTAAAGTATTGTAAATAATAAGTGCAGTAAGACATATATGAATAAAGAATTTTATCTTGAAAAGTTCCTTTCAACCACAGTATAAAATAGAAGAATTGATTTCATGCAGGGTCCATTGATTAGAAAGACAATTTTAGTTGTACTTATCTATTTGTTCTGCCTAATCAAAAATCAGTGATAAACTCAAAGAACCTGCCTGGGTGATTAAGTGCTGTTTTTATTTCTCCTGGTATTGTGGCTGGAGTCTTTGCGACCAACTGAAGCAGTAGACGCGTTAGATAATATGTATTTAATCTGCTGCAAAGCTGGTAACAATTTTCTTATTCATCAAAGTGGATCTACCACCAGGCACAAAATTGTTTCTGAGCAGCATGCATCTCAGAGCTGGGCTCTGTAGATTATTTCAGGGCCAAAAAATAAATAAATAATAATAATAAAGTATTCATGTAATTTTCTGGAATGAAGACACAAGGAAGAGGCAGGATGGAGAACCTATGGAAATTTCTGCACAGCTCAGTCAGCTACTGTGTTCTACATGAAATTAAACCCTGCGCAGGCTTGTGGGGATCAAGGACAATGTAAATCTACCAATCTGGAAAAAAAAGAAAAAGAAAATGAACAGTGGTTGCAGGATTGCTGCTGAATTTCAAGAACAAAGGACATTCTGATACATAGAAAAATGGCACATTAACCCAAACTCAGAAAAATCTGATTTATGTTCAAGGTAGCTCAAAGTACTTAGCACTTAGTGCAAAGACCCTCTTTAGCAGTTTAATGCTATATCAGAATTCAGTTCTTAAATTCATTTCATTTTGGTCCTCTATGAATGTGCTATTTGATGTTCTGTACTTTGCTCTTAAGATGTCAACCTACTTTAAACATAAAAAATTCCTTACATTTTAGTGCCTGTTAAAGGTGCCAGAGCGAACATTTCTAGAAATAAGTCCTTCATGATGCAGGCATAATACAAACTGTGGAATAAAGGTGCTTTGCCAATATACTTCAGAACTGGCTTGGAGGAACCACACTGATAAGAAATTCAGTCTCCATGCCAAAAAAACCAGAGGCAGCCATGCCAGCCATCATGATGGTAGCTTTTGTGATGAATGGCACTTGACTAAGACCACCAATTTGTTTCACATAGGCCATTTGGAAAAGCTGGTACATTCAGCTCAGTCTGGTTGGTCCTGCATCCCACTGCCAAAATCCTGAGCCACTGAACTGATCAGGAGGCAGCCATAGCTCAGCTGCAAAGTGTTGAAGAACACAAGAGCTAGAGGCTAGCCCTTGTTGTATGCAGTACTCCAGGTTCAAGAGGGAGCATATGTGGATGGGGCAGGCCACTGGCCTCACCCCTATGCAAAGATTGGCACCTGCTGAGGGATTTGTTACGATTGTTCTAGAGGCATAACATGAAATTGCTACAGTTTTCTCTTTTATTTCTGGAGTCATCCACAGACACAGTATGCCTGATTTTCCTCTCACACTGATTTAGTTCCATGGATTTAAATTTAAAAATTTCTATTTTTTTGCTTCTCTATAAGGTCTCAGTCTTGCAAGGTGCTAAGCACTCTGGCCTCAATCCAGCAAAGGACTTACATATATGCTTAAATTTAAGCACAAGCAGTCCCATACTCCCATTCAGCATTTGGAGGATGAAAATGTATCCAAAGAAGCAGAGACAAAAAATGTGTGTGGGGATTGTTGCATATTAATTATCACAATTTTAATTCTATTCCACATCATCCTTAGAGAGTCATGAATGATATTTCTTATATAATTCTCATCATAGATATCAATTTTCTGGTGCAACTGAGTGATTTTATGTGGTAAGGAATCTGGAAGGTAACTCTTTTACAGCTGGCTGGAGAGGCATGCAAAAGCTGGAGAAGCTTTTAAAATAAAATGCAACCAGATCAATCTGAAAATTGGCAAAAGGCTGTGGTTTAGTTCAGGGTTTGGGCTGAGGTTATCTATCCGCACTAATATGCAAACTCCTAACTTGAATAAGAGTTTCATTGAATGTGCTTGGCACGTTCACTAGCTATTATTTGTACAATCCACTGGACTGAAAAGTGCAGTTTACAGAACGAATCTGAAACTGTACTGAAAATGTTCAATCCCTGCGGGCTGCACGGGTTTGCATTTTTCTAAGAAGACCAGTTGTAGAAAGGTGACAGTTCTTATCTCTCTAATACAGTGTTTACAACAGGGGTTCTCACAACACATTTTTTGGTGGCCACCAACTCTTGCTGGAGGCTGCTCTGACAATTTTTCCTAAAATATTTAATTAACTTTAGGAAAAACAAATAAATATGCACATATACATGTCCAAATTTCTGTAATTTATTTATGTAGGGTTTTTTTTCAGACTCAATAATAAAAATAATGTACAGTTGTCTCTCTTCTTTACTGGACCTAAACAAAATAGAAACAAAAATAAGGTGCTTTGCATGTTTTGATTTTTTTTTTTAGATTGCTAGTTAGTAAGTCTGCTACTATGAAAAGTGATATTTGTATATTTGTTAATATCACTTTTCACAGCAGACATGCGCCGGCATGCTGGGGGACAAATTAAGCCCTGGATGATGAGGTGGGTAAGGAGGCAGGAGGTTCAGGAGCGATGGGGGGCTGGAGGAGGCAGCGGGGGTTGAGGTGATGACAGAGGATGAGTCCAGGGATGGAGCCCAAAACCCTGTGGCTGGGGGACACAGCCTGCCAGAGGCCTGCTGTCCACCACCCCAGGCCGGAAACCTGAAGCCTAAGGCCCAAGGCCCACCGCCCCTGGGAAGTTGGGGAACTCACACTGGTTGCCTGCTCCTACAGTGTTTCTGACTCCAGAAGGGGATAGGGACCAACCCCTGCAGGCAGCCCCGGGGGAGGAGCCATTGCTTTCCCCCCCGCACCACCCAGGAGGTTGTAGCTGCAAGAAAAGCTCCTGGTGGCCACATTTGAGAAACACTGGTTTACAGTGTTAAAAGTTCACATAACTATATTTCCTTTTATTAAGAAGCATATTTGTACATGCAAAGGTTAAATTGTTAGAATCATGTTATTTTCACCAGCTGCATGGAAAAGGAATTACGTAACAGAAACAATTTCAGGATAAACTGATGGGTAGACTGGGGACTTCAGACCACACAGTGGAGGAGAACAAATCCCTTTAGAAAGCCATGGTGAGTCCATACTTGGGAAGAAGAGGGCTAAGTAGGATTTTGCTCCTTTTCTGTGTAGCCATCTTATGCATCTGCGAATTATTTATGCTGCCCACTGTGGGTGGGACCAAAGGAGGGGCCGGGAAGGACCCACATTAAGTGACATATCTCATCCCCTCAAACCTCCTCCCAAACAAAAAACTTGTGCACTAGCCACCGGAAAACTTAGTTTGTGCTACCTGAGGAAGCATCAATGTTTGCTCCACACTCTGTGACACCCCCTTCAACTCAGGAGGAACCTGTAGCAAATGACAGCAAAGTTATTGGTCCTACCATGCTGACATGGTTGAGGAGAGGCTGCAGATGAATGAGGAGAGAGAGTGCACTAGTGCAACTAGCCTGGCATTAATTTGTTCATTTTGATGCACTTATGCACAGGACAGCCTTTGAACTGACCTGTGACATCAAATTGTCTTACGAGTTCACCACATCAGGGCTTATCCTGATCCATGATGGGCTGCACATATGTCCACTGACCTTGAATTTTCTTACATTTTAAATAAAAGAACTGATTTAATTGTCTGCCTCTCTTCTGCTAGTATTGCCCTAGTAGAAAACTGGTGCAGGCATCCTTGAATTATACATGCACTACAGGAAAATGGAGTCTGATCTGTGGTATTCTGTTCCTTGGCGATAATAGGGTATGACTGTGGTTTGGAAGTGATGTGCTTGGGCCACCCAATGCCTGTATTATATAGAATCAACCTTTCAGTCAACTAAAAAGGAAACCTTTCATGTGGAAGGGGATTAGTTATAGACTAATAGGGATGATAATTACATACCAGTTTCACTGAGATAAATTACAAGTGATAATGCATAGTATGAAATTGTGATTGGGTGTGTGCTGGGTTTTTTAAAGACAAATTTAGTTCACTCCTGAAAAGTGTTTGAAGTTTCTAGATTTAATGTCCTTGGGATTTTGCTCTGAACATACTTTAAATGTACATTTGACAAATATTTTTGACTCCCATTGCTCCAGATGTTATGGCTGTGCTAAAGGAGCACTTATGCAACATACGGAATGTAAGTCTTGTTCATATTAGAGAAAAATAAACATTATCTGTGGCTATGTTGATTTATTAGTAAAACGGCCATAACAGCTAAGCTTCCTATCTGCTATGCTAATCAATAACTGCACATTTTCCCAATCTAAACAGTACGTTAACGGGCAAAACCTACATGCCTGACGAACTACACAGAACCTTGATATAATAAGGAGTAGGTGGGCTATATTTATAATAGTTAGATTGATGGTACTGTACTTTAAAATTAGCTGAAGTATAAAATATACACAATAGAGAAGGGAAATCTCCCATGGAGATAACACTTCCCTAGTCAGAAGAATGGTTTGAGAAATGTTTGCAACCATTTGAAGATAAATATAGGGCTGCCACATTTTGCCATTTGTCTTGCAGGGCAAAATAATTGACAATGAGGCCATCTTTAGTAAGTAACTTTCTGTCTTAAAGAGACCACTCCAGAGTATGTGCAAACATGTCAAGTAGAATTCAGCTCCCTCTTTGTTAGAAGACAGTTTCCATTAAGCAGCCTCTTTCTGTCTGTTCCCTAAGTGGTTGCTTAAGAGAGGTTTCGCTGTACTTTGCCGTGAGGCTGAGTTGTGATGTTCTAATATTTGCATCTACATGTTGTGATGCTGCATCAGTGCATAATAGTGTTGCACCCACCTGTGGTGACACAGTGTCAGTATGTGATAATGTTCTACTGACATCCAGATACTGATGCAACATCATTGTGTCATGTTGCTGTGAAACTTGAACTCAATCCAAGACACTCTAATTGGTCTATAGCTTCCAGGACAGTGTATTCTCCATTGTGAAAAAACTGGATTGCCTGTAAACTTGGAATTAATTCAACTGGTATAGATAAATACTACTAATTGGCTTACTGTAGGAGACCACTCCCATCGAGTAGATAGAATTAAGAGTAAGTAAGGGGACTGAGTGTCAGAAGTCCTCACAACAGCCCCTATCGCATGGTTAGGACGGATTAAATTTTTGTTGGTAAATGTCAATAAATGCTGATTTCACCATAGACACAAAATGATAAATATTTCCATTGGATATAATAGAAATGTACAGATAGGAAAAATGCTGCTTGAGAAAGTTAAAGTCAAACTCCAGTTATTTAGACTTTTGAATTAGGCTTCAAGTATCAGGTGTTAGTCTGTATCCACAAAAACAACAAGGAGTCCGGTGGCACCTTAAAGACTAACAGATTTATTTGGGCATAAGCTTTTGTGGGTAAAAAACCCACTTCTTCAGATACATGGAGTGAAAGTTACAGATGCAGGCATTATATAATGACACATGAAGAGAAAGGAGGTTTGTGAGATACTCCCTTCTCTTCATGTGTCATTAAATAATGCCTGCATCTGTAACTTTCACTCCATGTATCTGAAGAAGTGAGGTTTTTTACCCACAAAAGCTTATGCCCAAATAAATCTGTTAGTCTTTAAGGTGCCACCGGACTCCTTGTTGTTTTTGTGAATTAGGCTTGTTACAAATGGACTAGCAAATGAATAATAAAAATAGGTATGATTTGTTGATTTATGAATATTAACGTTGTATATTTTGATGTGTGATGTTGACAGTTTGTTTTAATGGTTTATAAAGCTTTAACTTTTCGAATCTCAACATTTGCCATCATTAAATAATTATTGTCTGATTCCCCCATAATTTTCCAGAACTGTGAACATTTAAAATAGATAAAAATAAAAAAATTTAAAAGTAAACTAGGTATGCAGCATAGTTGTAGTTGTTTAGGTCCCCGGATATTAGAGGACAAGGTGGATGAGGTAATATATTTTATTGGACCACCTGATGTTGGTGAGAGAAACAAGCTACACAGAGCAATTCTTCTTCTGAAGAGCTCTGTGTGGCTCTAAAGCTTGTCTGTCTCACCAATAGAACTCGGTCCAATAAAAGATATTACCTCTCACTAACCTTGTCTTTCTCTGGATATTATCAGTCAGTTATAGAAAAATACAAATCTAGTTCTGCCAAGTCTACTCATGCCATTGGAGGTTTTGCCATTGACTTCAGTGGCACCCGGATTGTGTCCTATGTGATTCTGGACAAGTCATGTTACTTTCCTCTGCCTCAGGTTTCCCATCCATAAAATTGGGATAATACTTACCTTTTTGTAAAAATGAAAACCGCTGTATAAATACAAAGTATCATTGTTATTCATGACTAGGCCAGCACTCCCAAATCATTACAATTTGTATGCGCTTTATTGTATAGTGCTATAGAAAGAGGTTTGTCTCATAGTGAAAATCTAATTTACAGACACTTTCTTTGCCAATCTTTTGACCTGCCACCCAAACCTAGTTTTTACCTCTCCCTGTACTGAGCTCCCTGTCCTTATTAGCAGGCACGGTTATTAAAACCCACTATCTTTGAGTTATTGACAGAATACGGTTCCACTAGTACATAGAAGCCTGCTTTTTGAAAAAGATAGCATAAACCTTTTGATTTATCTTCCATTCAGTTTAACAAAGCCAGTACATGATAACTAACTGGTGAATTATACGTGGCAATGAGTGAGTTGTAGATTGTCATGAATTGTTTGTGGATTTATCATGGCATGTGGGATAATTACTTATTAAGGTCAAGGAGTGGTTTAAGCAGAATGGGTTAACATTTGAACAGACAGTCTTGTATTATTAGTGTATCCTATAATTTCTTTGACGTTTAACTTGGACAGCTCAATTGATTTCTGAAGTTGACCTTTTGCAGTGACTGTGGCCTGACATGTAACTGCTGCGTTCTCCTGATCTTTGCTTTATTCCTTGGTAAAGAGATATAGTCCCTCCCCTTCCTTTGCATGCTTAATATATATTATTTGGTTTTATTTTTACAAATTTCCTTCCTGAACAAAGCACAAATGCAGAACAAAAATGTAATTCTCAGCAGTGAAGTGAAAAATAAAAAGTCTAATTTGTGAAAACATAACATAAGAGACTTAATTGAAAAGGGAAAAGAACTTTGATCAAGTGCTAGGATATCATTGTGCATATAATTCTGCATTTGAAAGACATCCATTTCACTCCTGGTATTTCTGGGAAGAGAAGGAATCCAACTATTATATTTTCAGCAAGACTTTATTTCCCATTATGTCAAGCACGGGCTTACTGATTAGAGAAATAGAAATAGTCGATCAAAGACATCTAGGAGAACTAAGAAGGAATGTTTGAAACTACTCTAAGCATCTGAGGCAATAAGTGTTACTCGATGAATGGCTGGGTAGAGATAGGCATGAACTGAAAAATGTAGAGTGTTCATTTGGAACTGGGACTTTATTGGGTTTGGGGTAATTTGCAAAATTCAGATCCAGGTTCTCATTTCAAAACACTTCAACCTAAAATTCAGAGATGATCAAATCTGGGTTTTTTGGCTCAGGTCCCACGTCTGAATCAGGGTTTTATGGCACAGAAACATGTAAAGTAATTGTGAAGGGGAACATTCCTGGACAATGCTGCCTAGTGGTCGGATGAGGGGTGTTGACTTTCTCCTAGGCATTTCCCTTTCTCACAGCTGGCCCACCCTTTGATGGTCTGTACTTTCAGTGACTCAGCCCTCCAGCCAGGTTGTGCTTGCAAGTCCACCCCTTTGGTGTGTGTATAAAGGGTCCACAATGAGGGAAGACTTCAGGATCAAGGGAGGGATTCAGAGCTTCCCCTTTGGGTCAGGTCTCGTGATGTGGACTCTTGTATCTTCTGGGTCTTCCATCAATTAGGAACCCTACCAAGGGATAGGCTTCCATAGTTGTCCCCTAATTAGGGGCTGGTAGGGGACCCCAGACCCACCTTCTTCTCCAGGCTCTGATCCAGGGCCTGATGTTAGGCAGCTAAGCCCTGCACCTTGGGGTGCTATGTGACTTCCTCCCTGGATCATTTCCTATGAGCCTGCTTTTCTCCCAGGTTAAAGTAAAGAACTGAACATAAAAATGAAGTTTCTGATCTTCAAAAGCCACCAGTCCCTTCTTTGCAGGCTGGGTCAGGTCACTGTCACCAGGCCTCAGGCAGCAAGAGCTCCCATGGTGCTCCTTCTCAGGAGCTCAAAGTGCATGTCAGCTCACCTCCACCGCCTGCCTGCCACTGAGCTACTCCACTTCCCCTTTTAAAGCTCCTCTTCCAACTTGTGCAGATGCAGTGGGTCGGGATTGCATGGGCCCCTTCTTCTTCAGTGTGGGGTTTGTCTATCCCATCACAGTACCACGCAGTGTGACTGACAGGTCACTAGCTCTCTCTTCCTTCCGATTTCTCCTTAAGAACCATTTTCCTTACTACATTAATCTCCTCAGCAAGGATCTTTCACCTGCTCCTTAAACTAAACAGGTGTCCTGTGCTTTTAGCACATCTGTAGGAGATTGTAAATTAATTGGACTTGGAGATGTGCTGTGTATACCCCAGGCTGGAGCAAGGAGACAAGGTGAAACTAAATGTCCTGTAGGGGAGACCAGCCAGATGGTCTGCTCCAGCTCACAGAACTTCTGTTACCTGTCAGTTAGCTTTCTGGCCTGAAGAGGCCTGTAGATAAGACAGTGCCAGGGGACTCACTGCAAGGACCTAGAGCTCAGGGAAACTTGGGTCTTTCCTGAGAAACTGGGCTGAGCTTTATAGGGACAGAGCTACCATTTCCCTTTGTTCCCCCTTTATTTCACTGCCTGATGGTGCTACAGCTCTAGGCTAGTCTTGCAAAAACGTCTAATTTACACCAGTTGAGGATCACCTAAATCTTTCATAAAGTTCTGAGTACATCCCTGCTACAAACTATGTAAACCCTATAATCGTGGTAGCTAAAGATATGGGGAAAACAGTTTGAAGGCAATTCTGAAAAACAAATTAAAATAAATGTGTTTTGACCCAAACCAAACCCCCTTCCCCCCCCCCTGAATTTTTGGCAAATCAAAAAGTCAGCTGGCCAGCAGCCCAGTGGCTAGGATTCTTTCTTTGGAGGAGGAGGAAGATGTGGTTTCAAGTCCCTGCTCCAGAGGGGGGATTTGAACTTGGGTCTCTTACATCCAAGATGAGTGCTTTGACCAGTGGGCTAAAGATTACAAGAAGGTATCACTACCACTGCCTCCTCCAGTTTTGTGAATGGTGCCTAAATCTGCTTGTGAATCTATCCTGAAAAACTGGAATGATTCATTCTGATAACCCCAAAACAATTCAATTTGACAGTTCAGAATTTTTTTTATTTTTGATTTAGACCGAAACAATTACCCAAAATCGACTGATATTTGTAAAATGTTTTGGTTGACCCAACTCTACATTTTTTCAGTGCATAATATATTTTGGCCGAAAAATTTCACTGTGCTCTAGTGATAGCTTCTCTCATGCAACGTGGAGCCAAAAATTTCTGCAGAGATCAGTATCATGGAGAATTGAATAATAATGCACAGCAGAGTTTAGGAGGGGAAGCAAGTATAGTGGCCAAGGGAGAGAGTTGCTTTCATATGATGTTTGAGGAGAGATGCAGTCTTGTTGATATAGAAAGATGCAGGAAATCTGCTCCAGATGGTAGGAGCTGCAGAGGAGGAGGCTGTTGCACCAATAATGCTGAACTTGTGTGAAGGGAAAGAGAGGAGACAGATGCTAGATGAGCAGAGAGAACAGGAAGGGGATGATTAACAATCATTTAATAGTACAGTATATCAAACTGCATGCCTAAGCAGTTGAGTCACAGAGAACATAGAGGAAAGGGGGGGCTAGAGGAGAAGGATAGAAAATCCAGTTGTGTTCTTTGGAAATTTTTCTGAGATAAGTTTCTTGTTTAAGAGAAACCATACTCCATAAACGCACCCTCCATGGAATATCCTCTTATCTATATTTATTATAACAACACTTTTCCGTTGAGATAACAGCTTTTCCTCTAAATATTTTAGAGACTTTTATGAACACTTATGAAGCTTCACCATACATCTAAAGGCATGTGTTATTGTTCCCATTTTACGGACGGGGAAGCTGAAGCCAGGTGCTGTCAAGGCTTAATCAAAGTCTGGCAAGAAATAAGAGTCAGTTCTGGGAAGAATACTCAGGAGGGAGTGAAAAAAACTTGTAAATGTTCTTTGGAAAAAAAATGTTAATACTGTTCAAAAGGTCTGCAAGGACAAAATATGGTACATGTTCCCCAGAGAGACAAAAAATAGTGTTATCATGTATTTGGAAAATAGTCTTCATCATGCTGATGCGTCTTGTATCTCTCTGAGGACCTGTTCATTTCTTTCTGGTTTCGCCAATAATAAAAAGGCAGCGTGAATCATGAATTCCACACTACATGCACTGTTAGCATTTTCAAATCTATCGATGTGTCAAATTCTGTTCTTTTTGCTGCAGCTGTTCTGCTGCCTCCTGCTCAGGCTGACCACACAACTGCCTCTTCTCCTGGGAGCAGAGGTGCAGCAGGATTTCTTTCTTTTTCAGTGGTTGGCATGGGAGCGCAGTGGCAAATAGCAGTGCTTAAATCTCTGACATTAACGTTTGACACGGCTGACAATACCCACCCACTGAGAACCCCCTCTGGTGTCCAGCCCCTCCAAGCCCTCAGGAATGAAAATACTGTCTGAGCTAGTCAGCTGCTGCAGTCATGCTGTCACCACATGAATGTTCATGACCTTGTATAGGACCATTAGTTGTCTGTAAATTTCACAGCTATATATTCTGGTGTTCTTGTGAGTTCCTACCAGAAATACAATGCCTGGTGACGCTTGTTTTGAGGGATGCAAAGTGGCAGTGTGCTACCTGCTTCTAGTGTGTTTATGTTCTGTACATATATTAAAGCAAATGCTGAATACCCTTAACTCCCATTGGCCTCAGATGGTGGAGATGGTCTTCCACACTTTTCAGTATTAGTCCTTTAGCGCTGGGACAGAAAGAGGTCAAGAGGCTGGGGAATCAACATGGCGCGCCATGTGATTGAGTGTGGGGCAATGTAACTCTGTCAAAGGTTCATCAAGAGGTAAAGCAGCATTTTTGATTTTTCATTATACCATATAACCATGTGGCTCTGTAATAGTGAACCGATTATCATTTTGTATGAAAGAGCCTGAGTTTCCCCTCACGGAGCTTGAAACCATGTGTACCTCTCTAGATCAACTCCTCTCTAAAGCAGTCCTCATTTTGGTTTGTTTTACCAGCTAACAGTGGGCAGACTTTTCTTTCTGTGGCACTAGTGTCAAGGACTCATCACCCTTCCTTTGCTGTGTGATCTGCTTAATCTCCATGATCCCAAAACAGTTCCTGAGTTGATACTGAGCTTGAGTCTTCTACAAGGCAGCATGTATTAGTCTTATCTCCAAACCGTTGAATGGACTCCTAAACCCCAACAACTCTCTCTCTCTCTTTTTTCTTAATGTTTTTGCAGCCTCCATTATCTTCCTCCCCCTCCTTTCCATGTTCTTGCTGTCTTTGTACTACCTGTTTCCTTTCCTCCCCTCCTACCCTGTTTCTCTTGACTTTCCCCTTTTGAAACACCTCTCAGATTCTGGAGCTGGTTAAGCCATTTTCTTTTACGTTTACAATATTTAAAACATTGAAATGATTATTTTTAGAAATATGTAGCTAAGCAATTCTGTTTTGGGTTTCTGCTCAGAACTAGCGTTTAGGGCTATGGTACAACTGGTGACTCAGTTATGATTTCACAAAAGGACGCTCTACACCAGGGGCAATCTGGTGACTAACTCAGGGAATTGTTAGTCAGGAGACCTGGCATCTATTTCTATGCCCTTATGCAAGTCTGAATCTGTCTGAAGCCTGATTTTCCACTGCCTTGCATCCTGTATAGCCCATTTATATTTGTGCAAAATGGACATAAACATATTACTATATTTGATAGCATTTTACACCTACTTTGATATCAGATTATACAAGGTGCAAAGCAGTGCAGAATGAGCTGCATTTGTGCCTCAGTTTCTCCACCTGTGATCCTTGTATAAATGCTGAGTATTGTTCTGATTCAATTTAAAGAGAGTTGCCTATTTATAATGCATTTCAGTAGACTCATTCCTATAGTAACTGAGCACCACTCTAGTATCAGGAGCACAATAAAAATAATTATGTTGTAAATATGCTTCCCTTTTCTTAAATTTAATTAGCATTTACATAACACTGCCCCTTCAGAACATGAGATAATCCTCACTTCACCCCTTTGTGGTAAGTAAATGGGGAAATATTTTTATTCTCATATGGCAGATGAGGAAATTGAGAGAGAAGTTAAATGGCTTGCCCCAAATGGAACATGGTGCATCTATAGAACAACTGCTTGGACCAGAATTCAGGGAGGCCTGACTTCCATCAGTGTGCTAAATCCTCCAGACCAGATTGCCTCTCTGGACATTTAAATGGAATTCAAATTTTAATTAAAATGGAAGTTCAGTTTTCCCATTCTTTTACAAAATACACTAAATCGACACGAGGCGTTATTGGGATGGCTAGAGAAGTGCCTGCCAGGTAGCACTGGGGAATTCTGGAGTATTTGCCTTGCCAAAAGCTAAAGATTTGCTAGTTGCACAAAGGGCTATGTTTCCAGTGTAACTATGACTACCGGCATCAGAACTGGATCTTTGGGAATAGAGCAAACATTTTACATGTCAATTTAAGACATTACATGCCTTGATGTTTATTTATTTATTTCATGCTAACACGTGGTAGGTTAATTTAAAGCAGCTACATCTGTGGAACTAAAGCTTTTCACATTACATCAGTTGGATTTTACTTAGCTGTTTTAAGTCCAGTTCCTTTTGGTGCTCACAGTTTCTGCGTTGCAGAGTAGAGGCATGAACAAATGACTGCATCTTTGATCGAGGGTTAGATTTTTGCCACCCTGACTCCTACTGCATAGCAGCTTCTCTCTCAGTGGTCCCACTGAACACAATGGACCAGAACCTCAGTTGGTATAAATTAGCCTGGTTCCATTGAAGTCAATGGATCTATGCTGATTTACACCATCTGAGGATTTGGCCAAATGATGATATTTATGCACTAAGGCACTACTCATGAGAGAGGTGGTGACAAAATATGGCCTAGATTAATGTGCATAGACTCTTGATTGTAAGGACTGCCCCTGTGTTTCAGTTGCAAAGAAGAGGTTGGGCGAGGGTGTCTCTTTGTTCCTTGATCCTGCGTGCTGCACAATATGGGAGAGGGCGCAAGTTTTCCCTTTATTCTTATTGAAAATTATGTTTTATTTCTTTCCTCAGCAATCTATGGGAACCATGGTTCTGGAACTGAATGCCAATCAGAATGGCATCAAGTTCCACTAGGCAACCTATGATGCCATTAAATACAGTATAATACCATATTAAAAATACATTGTGTTTATCTGTTGCCCTCCATCATAAGATGGCATATCATTGTACACACATTAATGTATCTTCATCACACCCCTGCCATTTAGGAATAATTATTATTATTCTCATTTTACAGATGTGGAAACTGAGGCATAGAAAGATTAAGTGACTTGTTCAAGGAAATATGTGGGAGAGATATGACTAGAATCCAGGTTTCTTAATGTCCTTCTCTGAGTCTTAATCACAAGACCATACTTCCTCCTCCCTAAGGAAAAGCAATAGATGGGTTAAATACAGTATGTTTCTCTAACAGTTGTGACAAAGTTCCTCCTCTATCTTGGTGGGTCCTGCGCTTATTGGCGGATTTTCTTGCCTCAGAGATTCACCATGTGGGTTGGGGAACAGTCCAGAGACCTTCCCCTCTGGAAGAACCCACAGTCCAGGTCAATTGGGAGGTTTGGGGGGAACCCGGGCCCACGCTCTACTCCAGGTTCCAGCCCAGGGCCCTGTGGACTACAGCTGTCTATAGTGCCTCCTGTAACAGCTGCATGACAGCTACAACTCCCTGGGCTACTTCCCCATGGCCTCCTCCAAACACCTTCCTTATTCTCACCACAGGACCTTCCTCCTGGTCTGATAACGCTTGTGCTCCTCAGTCCTCCAGCAGCACACCCTCTCACTCTCCGCTCCTCACGCCTCTTGCTCCCAGCTCCTCACACTCGCACCACAAACTGAAGTGAGCTCCTTTTAAAACCCAGGTGCCCTGATTAGCCTGCCTTAATTGATTCTAGCAGCTTCTTCTTAATTGGCTCCAGGTGTCCTAATTAGCCTGCCTGCCTTAACTGGTTCTAGCAGGTTCCTGATTACTCTAGTACAGCCCCTGCTCTGGTCACTCAGGGAACAGAAAACTACTCATCCAGTGACCAGTATATTTGCCCTCTACCAGACTCCTGTACCCCACTAGTCTGGGTCTGTCACACAGTCCAAAGGGGATTACTGACTCAAGAAAGGACTTATTGATATCACAGTTACTCCTAGCAGCCAGATGTGTAAGGGTTCATTTCTGGTAAAGGACAGCTATCCCAATATTAATGGCCTGGAGAAATAAAGTATAGGAAATCCTTTCAGTGGCAAAAATGACAGACAGCCTGTTTCTGGAATTTGAACAAACTTAGTACACAGATGTAGGTAAACATAAATGTTTTTAAAGATAACATATACAGGTTATGAATAAGATTTGTTAATATTTATATGGGAAGTTACCTGTGCTAATCATAAAATAAAAAGTTATGAAAAATGTTCCTTCAAACTCTGAGGTAATGGGAGGTACAGGGTGTTCAGCACCTATGAATATCTAGAAATATATTTACATGCGAAATATGGATTTAGAAGTGTGACCAGATTCCAGGAGGGCCACTCTGAGGCTAGGTCTACACTGTGGGGGGATCAGTTTAAGATACGCAAATTCAGCTACATGAGTAGCGTAGCTGAATTCGACGTATCCGAGCCGACTTACCCCGCTGTGAGGACGGCAGCAAATCGACCACCGCGGCTCCCCCGTCGATGGCGCTTACTCCTACCTGCGCTGGTGGAGTACGTGCGTCGATTCGGGGATCGATTGTCGCGTCCCAACAAGACGCGATAATTCGATCCCCGAGAGATCGATTCACTACCCGCCGATCCAGGCGGGTAGTGAAGACAAACCCTGAGATTGTGCAGTTAGGACAAACTGCAAAGAATGGGGCAGACAATCCCCCAAACTGGTAGTTATTCTAATTCTTAGATTCACCAAGCCAGCAACAAAGCAGCTTCTGCAATACCTGAAGCCAAAACACAGTTCCCTTAAAGCAACCCAGCTTTGGGCTCCCACCGAGACAGCCAAGTCAAATATGATAAGGATTACTAAAAATCTTGTTCATCATATAAAAAAGTTCTACCAATCCCAAAGGATTGGACACATTACCTGACAGGTTAATCGTATCAGGAGGTAGCCGTGTTAGTCTGTATCCACAAAAACAACAAGGAGTCTGGTGTCACCTTAAAGACTAACAGATTTATTTGGGCATAAGCTTTTGTGGGTAAAAAACCTCACTGTTTGAAATGGGCCATGCTGATTATCACTACAAAAGTTTTTTTTTCTCCTGCTGATAATAGCCCACCTTAATCAATTAGTCTCATTAGAGTTGGTATGGCAATACCCATTTTTTCATGTTCTCTCTCTCTCTCTATATATATCTTCCTACTATATTTTCCACTGCATGCATCTGATGAAGTGGGCTTTAGCCCACAAAAGTTTATGCTCAAATAAATTTGTTAGTCTCTAAGGTGCCACAAGTACTCCTCATTCTCTTTATATGGTTAACATCTAACAAGATATAAGTAAACACATACAATTAGTATTACCTCTAATTCTCTAACAATACAGGTTTGCATTTCAAAGGTCTAGTCCATTTAACATGGCTATGTTAGCTATTTATAAGGAATAGCCCGAATTACAGATTATATTCTTCTCTAATAAGTCTTTAAAGGTTGAATTTGGGTCATTTAGCCTGCAAGTTGCTTAACCCTTTCTGGCCCTGTGTCCCAAGGAGCCTAACATTAGATACCTGGTCTTAAAAATCTTGGCCCTGTGAATTAGGATGAGAAATAATTCACATACACCTCTACCCCAATATAAACGCTGTCCTCGGGAGCCAAAAAATCTTACCGCGTTATAGGTGAAACCACGTTATATCGAACTTGCTTTGATCTGCCGGAGTGCGCAGCCCCGCCCCCCCGGAGCACTGCTTTACCGCATTATATCCAAATTTGTGTTATATTGGGTCGCATTATATCGGGGTAGAGGTGTAGTTCGCACATTTGGTTAACGTTTACAGAGTGAGGAAATAGACACAAAGAGCCATGCTTTAAGCAGCATCTAGAGAGCTCCCTCATCAGGAAGTTCCAACATTTATTAAGCTCCCCACTGCAACACATTCTGGTTCTCTTTGGTAACTTTGGAGGATCAGGAACTCTCTAGTCCCTCCACAACATTTACTTGCTGTAGCCCAATTAAAGCAAAAAAGATAATTGGAATGGAGGGAGGGTATATAGTGTCCAGATCTTTCACCTATGCATGGTTCCCTCAGATGTACCGCAACACTTTGGGTTTGTATAATGTTTATATACCAGTGACTTTGTTTCATAGTTTTAAAGCACTCTGGTTTATTTATTTATCTCACCAGGAGATCCTTCAATTCATTAATAAGAGAATTATCTTTTTTTTGTGCTAACAAGCCAATTCATTATATTGATGCTCACAGACTATGTTTGTGCAGCACTCTTCTGTTTCTTTCTCTTGTACATGTAGTGATCTATGATTTGGATAATTACTGGTTGTTTATCTTTTCTTGAACATTTGGATAGCACTTATTGTTTGTTTTTTCCCCCCTTTTCTTCACTCCCTTTGGATAGACTAATGCAGCCTGCCAGCAGCTGAGAGAATAGTATTTGTTATTCAAAGATACTACTGAGTTACTTGCCACTGTATTTAAATGAGGCTTACAGTGTAAGGCTGATTATCTCCCAGCTCACTCCTATCTGGTTCTGTGGGGATTGAACCTGGGACAGTAGGCTGCACTTTCGTGCTGCTACCAGGCAGCCAGGGCAGAGCCACGCCTGGTCAACACACCATACATCTAGGGAGACCAGTCATTTCAGGAAGTGCTGTTCATACAGAGAAGACTGGAAGCGCCCTGCATGACCTCGAATGGGTCCAGACCTCCTATTTATGCCTGGAGGGAGTACCAGGAAGTTGTCTGTGCGACAAGGGAGATCACTGACCTGCTGCTGAGACAAACCCTGCCTTGTTCCCGCCTCCTTGCCCTGCACTTCGGTTCCTAGCTATTGACTCTGGTTTGACCAGGGGCGGGTGCAAGGGGGGGCAAGCAGGGACAGGGACATGGACGCCCCCCCCCCCAATAATTGGCAGGGGATGCAGAACTCCTTCGGCCCCGAGGCCTCGACAAGGGGTGCAGAACTCCTCCTGCTTCTGGGCTGTGGTGGGGAGAGCAAACTTCTCCAGCCCTGAGGCTATGGTAGGGAGAGCGCTCTGAGCCCCTCTCCGGGGCCCTGGGACTGGAGGAGTTTGTTCTCCCCCACCCCCCCATAATAGTACTGCTTCCCCCATCGGTGCCCACCCAAGAGCAGTACATTTTAAATTCCTGCGCATGCCCCTGGGTTTGATCCTTGAGTTTGGTTCAACCCTAGTCTCTTGTCCCCAGCTATTGACCTTGGCGTGATACTTGGCTCCAGATCTCAGCTGCCAACTTTGGTTAAACCTAGGGTTGCCAATTTTCGAATAGCACAAAACCTAACACACCTGCCCTGCCCCTTTTCTGAGGCCCTGCTCCTGCTCCCTCCCTCTCTCTCTCCCTCCGTCGCTCACTCTATCCCACCCTCACTCACTTTCAACGGGCCCTTTTGTTCCAGGCAAAAACCAGATGCCTGGCAACCCTAGCTCAACCCCTCAGGCCCAACAGCCCACAATTTGGTTCCTGTTGGGTTCCTCCACAACGAGACAGAGATCTGTGCTCCAAATGTTCATGTTAGAAAAGGAGATTGTTAAACTGTTCAGGAGCTGTGTCATTGACAAATAGATGGCCAGATCATGATTTACCAAACACCATAATGTGACTCAGAGGCAGAACCCAGGAGTCCTACTTCCTCTCTTATCCACAGATTAATTTGCATTCTTCATCTAGTGAAATTATCCATGGCAAGCGTTGAGATTGTAAATCTGCTCTGGAGTCTGTCAGTAATGGCTTAAGGGAAGCATTTCAATAAGAATCTAAAAAAGGCTCAGCTCGAGCGAGCACCCATATTTTAAACAGGTCAAAATTGAAAAATAAACAAATGACAGAAAAGAAAACAGAGAATTCATTGCCATGTGATTCCAGCTTCACCCTGCAATCTGGTGTTGATGATAATGTTACTATTATTGTTTTGGGAAACCTAAGGCAAAGAGAGTTTTTGCTCTTTGATCTGAAAGTGGTGATATTGTAGGTCATTTCGATTGCTGAGGAAGGAAGTTCCATAGCTGCACAACAAACAATCAGCAAAAAAAGCTCTGAATCTAGCTCTCACAACTTTGTTATCATACGCAGCTCTTCAGGAGCACGGAGATTTGGAAGTTCCTATGTCACAGAAAGGGGCAGTTCCTCAGAGAATTTGAGAGTGTTGAAGATTAGCACCTTGCTCTTGAACTGGACCTGATGATCGGCGGATATCCAGTATAGTGAAAGGAGCACCAGGCACACTAGTGGAGTTGTTTAGCAGTGTACAATGCTACATTCTGGACTTTCATTGGCGCTTGTGTGTTGAGTTCCAGGTATAGAACATTGCAATAATAAAGTCTGGATGTCCTGGATCACTGTAGTCTGGCTTGTCTGATAGTAGTGGTGGCAGCCTTTTAGCCAGTGTAAGTTCAGGGAAGTGTTTCTAGTGGTTATGACTATTTGGGTCTAGTCTTGTTCCTGAAGCACCTGGAGAAAATACACTGCTTTGATGACATGCAGGCAGATTCTCTTTATGAAGGGCGATGCTGTGGCACCCTCTTTTTCTTCAAAGTCCTATATGAATTCAGTTCCTTTCTTTCAAAACCTCCAGAGTACGAATCCCCTTAGCGAATCCCCTTAGCATTTGGATACCAGGTTGATAGATGCCTTAGAAATACCTAAAACAGAAAATTAGATGATAGTTACTGAGCTGTTCATAATCCCTCATGGTCCTCTATACATGAGACTAATCCAGGGTTCTATTTAGAGGGACTATGATCCAAACTAATTTCTCTCCACACCGGAATAAGAGTATGTATTATGGGAAGCAGAGCTGTCTAGCAGTTAGGGTTGGCAATTGGAAGTCAGGACTCCTGGGTTCTGTACCAGCTTTGCCACCAGCTCACAGTGTGATCTTTGACATTCTGCTTAACCTCTCTGAGTCTCATCTGAAAATGTGTATAATATCTCACCACGGTGTTAGAAGTAATGGATGTTTGTAAAATATTTTTGAGATCCTATATGCTGTCGTTTTTATTGTTTATCTAAAGTAACTGTTGATCTGTAAGATTTGCAGATTATTTCCTAAGGGAGTTCAGCTGGGAATCTGGTGGGCAAAGCTACTTACCAAAGATAACTCCTAAAAACGACAAGTTCACTTAACTCACCTTGATTGTAACAGTCTGGCCATATATTATCTTATGATGAATATAGTACAGCTAGTCTCTATTTATGGAGCCCTCACTCATTTTCAGAATTCTTTGGCAAACAAATTAGTTATTAGTGACATTGACCCATTGGACGAAGAGTGGCAATTTGTTATCTGCAGTAACAAGGCAGCATATGTTTCACTGAAGTATGACTGGCAGTCTAGAGGCTTGCAAAATATGTTTCTGCATTTGGGGAATATAAACATCAACCTCCTACATCTCAGGAGGTGTTAAAACCACGTCTTATGAGTCAAGCTGCAGTCAAATTAACTTTGTCAAGTAAGAGCAAGCAGCATATTCAAAGTACTGTCAACTCTGTCTCTCCTCCTATTTGCCTTTTTTCATTATAGAAAATTTGTCATGATTTCTGTGAAGATTTCTTGAACCTCACTGACTGGGGAGGTGCACTAAGCCACTAAAGTCTCTCTTACTCAGGTATCTTCAAGTTAACTGCACAAGTCTTAGTTTATATTTCTGCCTCTGCTCTCATAACTTGCAAAAAGTTACTGATTTATTTACTCAAACTCTGATGCTGGGGGGATTCATGGGACCTTTCTTTATTCTGAAGGGAAATCAGTGCAAGATTGTCAATTTTTTTAGATGATGGCTTGCCTGCCAGACCAAGAACCCAAAGTTGCGAGTTCTGCAGATCCTCCATGCGACAGTTTAGTGGAATGTGTGTCCAATTATGAAAGCCATTTACTTTACATAAGAACAAAAGAATGGTGTGATGGGATGTTCACCCCCACACTAGCCTGGAAAGGGATAATGAGACTGAGAAGGGACTCATTAACTGGATAGTCCATCTCTGAGGGGAATTAAGTGGCCTACGCAATCCCTGATGGAACCCAGATGAGATGTAATAGGCAGGCTATTATAAAGCCAGGAAGCTGGCAGCAGAAAAGGGCTGGGAGGTGGAGATGGAGGATTCTCTGATTCCAAATTAAGTCACTCTGTAAACTAAAGAAGAGTCTATTGGAGAGGGAGAATGGATACAAAGTAGGGCTGAAAAGAGCAGAATCAGAATCGGATGATAACAGCCCCCCCCCAAAAAATTGCAAAGCTGAGGAAGGAAATAAACCAAAATGTTGTTATAGTAAAATCCCTAGCCAAAGAAATAAGATTAGTGATGTTAACTCTGTGAAAGTATGGATTTAAAAAAGCATAGGAGATATTGTTAAGAGCAAAGAGGCTGTGAGATGGTGATCTTTTAGCTGAATGTAAAAACAAAGAGCAAGCTGATAAACTGCTAAAACCTAAAATGCTAGGGAAAGTTAAAGTAAGTTGCCAGCTACCAAAGTATTTGACTGAAATATAATGCCATTAGAGCTGACCAATGATGAGATAACCAAAAGCATAGGAGAAGATAAAGTGTTAGTAGTCAGTAAGAGACTAATTAGTAAACGAGGAGGAGAAAGCATGCTGTTAACAGATGTCCTGATTACATTTGAGGGAGGGACTCCACCTGAGAAAGTAACAATAGGGTTTCAGATATTCAGAACCAAATGTAGTAACTGCGGCTATAATTACAGTCCTGCGTATAGAGGGTGTATTGCGGCAAGGCAAGCTACAAAAGACAAAAATTGTTAATAATGTATCTTATGCAGAAGCTGTAAGGAGACTTTCACAGCATCAGATGGAGAAGGAAGAAACAATAGCACAGGAAAAGGGGAACTGCAGACACAGCCTCAATCATATACTAGTAATGAAAAAGGTTTATTGCATTTATGGTAGAAGTGATACTTTGGGATTGTACATCACAAACTGGGGGGGAAATCAGAAAGAAAATTATAGCAAGGGCAGTGGAAAAACATTTGTATATTAATAACTTGTCAGTGGACCATATTCATGCAATGTTGAATGAAGTTGATTAAATATGACTAGAATGGGGAATCTCAATATTTTGTCAGAATGCACACAGTCTGATAGCACATGTTCAAGAACTAAAAGAAAATATCCTGGAAATGAAAGCTAAATCAGTTGTTATATGTATCTGTAGCAAAGTGAGACTCACCCGTGAGGCGCCTCCTGCTGGTTATCCTGGGAATTAGCTCAATTTCAGCCTGGAGCACCCTCTTCTGGTCAGTGGCTTACCTGCCTCAGGTCCCGCCTGGACCCCGGTGCCCTTTACTTCGGGGTTCTGTCCCTGCACTACCCCTGCTCTGGGTCTCCCCTCCCAGGGGAACCCCCATCCTCTAAACCCACCTTGCCTCAGTGGCTATTGCCAGTCATCATTCAGCCCCTGGCTCATTAGGGCAGACTGTAAACCACTCATCATTGGCAAGGGGGGCGGGGTTGGACCTGCTGCCTCTGCCTAACCCCAGGCTGCACCTTTGCAACCCCAGTACCTGTTTTCGCCTTTAGCAAAGCCTGCAGCCTGGGGATTTACCAAATTGGAGCTCCCCAGCTCCTCTTGCCTTTCTCGAGACCTGCTGTGTTCCCTGTACCCTGAGCTCCCAGGCAGCCAGGTCCTTCTCTCCTAAGAGCTAGAGAGAGACTGATCCAGCTCCTGGCTCTCAGCCCTTTTATAGGGCCAGGTGTCTCCTAATTGGGCATGGCCCAACTGTGGCTGCCTTCCCAATCTTATTGACTCTCAGCCCCAGTCCTCTCCAAGTGGCTTTTAACAGTTTCAGGGCCGGAGCGGGGTGACCACCCTGCTTCAGTATCCAAGAAATATTGTTGGTTGAAAAGCTTGTATTTAAAATTCTTATAGGCAAGACTGAAAACTAGGAAGAGGAGAAGGCATTTGCACTTTCATAAGGGAAAGATTAAACTACATAGCAGTAGAAAACAGAGAAGTAAGCCAAGAATATAATGCTGTTGAGATCCCAATGCTGAAGAGTAATATTTCTTTAAGGATTTATAATATCTATAACCCATGTGGGAAATTAGAAAGTTCAGAGCTACAAGAAATAGTGAAGAATGCTTAAAGACCAGATATTATATGTGGTGACCTAATAGTCATAATAAATTGTGGGGAAGTAAGACAACTGATAAAAATGGTGCATGCTTAGACAAGTTCATTAATGAAACAATCCAGTGGTTTTAAACAATGGCACCCCAGCTAGATTTAATACAGCATTGTAACAGCAGATATTGCAAGTAAATGCAACTGGGAAATACATAAAGAAGAAGGAATGAGGAGTGATCATTTCCCTATACTTATTACTTTTCAAGGACAAGATAAGGTGGAAGGCAATGGAAAATTACCCACTTGGAATTTTAAGAAAACTAACTGGGAGCTATTTATAAGTAAATGTACTGAATTTGTGAATAATTGTTCTGTGAGTGATGACAGAGAGAATTTCAGTGATAATGTAACAAAGGGATTACCCGGTAATCACAGCAGCTACTGTAGCCATATCTAGGAAATTGAAATATCTCAAAACTAAAAACTCACTTCCATGGTAGAATGAGGAGTACAAAATGTTAGTTAAAGAAAGGAAGAAAGCCTATAGAAAAGCAAAAAAATAAAAATAAAAAAAAATACAATCAATAGTTAAGTATAACAATAAAGTATAAAAGAGGTAAGGATATAGCACAAAAAGTATAAAAAAAAACAACGAGCGTTGGAGGAAGTATTGTGGGTAGATAAACAAAGAAAGCAAGACATTAGAAATATACTGGAAAATTAGAAGAATGAATGGAATTAAGACTAAGTAACCACATTCTACTCTTACTGGGACTGACAGAGTTAGAAGTTCTGATAATGAGAAAGCAGAAGTTTGAGAAGAAACTTTCTGAGGGGTGAATAATGATGAAAACCAAACTGAAGTTTTCTACCAGATTAAAAGGCAGTTCATTGAAGAGAATCATAATGTATTATGTATTTGGGGTAAACTTGAAGATACTATACTGAATGAATAGTTTTGTATGTGAGAACTTGAGAAAGTTATTGATGTCAGCAAGAATACATCTCCAGGTAAAAATAATATATGCAACATAATGTTTAAATATCTCTCTGAAAAGCAGCTTGAGGGTTATTTTGGGATTATTTAATACTATATGGAAAATGGAGTGGATACCGGTAGGGTGGAAACATGCAGTAGTAATTCCAATACGAAAACCAGGCAAACTATCCATGAAAGCGGATGCCTGTAGACCAGTTGCCCTCATGTCTGTCTAGGTAAAATTATGGAGAGAATGGTGGATGAAAGATTGGTTGCCTATTTGGAAAACAATGGCATTATAGAGAAAGCACAGAGTGGTTTTAGGAGAAGAAGATGCACCGTTGATCACGTTGCTAAATTAGAAACTGAAGTACAAAAAAGTGTGAGGCACATGGGTTTCATGATAGCTGTCTTTCTAGATAATGAAAAGGCATAGGATATACTATGGATGGAAGGCTTATTCAAAGTACGTGCAGTAGGGATAAGGGGAAGAATATATGAGTAGATTAGAGACTTTTTGAATAGAAGGCCCATGCAGGTCAGAGTTGGGAAAGTTATGTTGAATATATATAATATTAAAAATGGTACACCACAGGGAAGTGTTATCAGCCCAACCTTATTTAATAATTTGATAAATGATCTTTCAGAACAAATAGGTGATCGGGTAAGTGTCACTCTACTCGCACATGTTTGTGCTCTGTAGGTTGGGAGCAGGAATAATGAGGTGGCAGAAAAGAGAATCAACAAAGCTTTAATGAGAGACCTCTGACCAGGGAAATGTGTGGGGTTTCAAGTTCTCCATTGCTAAAACCAAAGGATTGATCTTTATAAAAAGGAAAGTCACAAAGGAATATAAACTGTATCTGTATGGAGAACAAATAGATGTAGTTGAAAGGTTCATGGTTTTTAAGGGTAATATTTGGTACTAAATTACACTGAAAATATCATATAAACTATGATAAAGATGAATGTACACAGAGGATCAACCTGCTTAAAAGTCTTGCTGGGACTAACTCGGGGGCCGATGAGAAAACACTGCTGATTGTAATACAGAGCCTTAATCAGACCAGTATCAGGGGGTAGCCGTGTTAGTCTGTATCTACAAAAACAACAAGGAGTCTGGTGGCACCTTAAAGACTAACTAAAATTCATTTGCAAATTTAACACCATTAATCTGGGTTTGAATAGGGACTGGGAGTGGCTGGCTCATTACAGAAGCAGCTTTTCCTCTCCTGGAATTGACACCTCCTCATCCATTATTGGGAGTGGACTACATCCGCCCTGATTGAATTGGCCCTGTCAACACTGGTTCTCCACTTGCGAAGTAACTCCCTGCTCTCCATGTGTCAGTATATAATGCCTGCATCTGTAACTTTCACTCTATGCATCCGAAGAAGTGAGGTTTTTACCCACGAAAGCTTATGCCCAAATAAATCTGTTAGTCTTTAAAGTGCCACCAGACTCCTTGTTGTTTTAATCAGACCAGTTATTGACTATGGCTGCCAAGCCGTTGGGTCAGCATCAAAATCAGAACTTAAAAAATTAGTTTTAATACAAGCTCAGGCACTACGAATTGTGTGTGGTGCATTTATTACAAGATCTGTATGTGCTACAAATAGCTTCTAGTGAAATGCCAGTTACACAAATGAAACTACTTAACCTAAATTTCAGGGACAAAGTTAATGGGAACTGAAATGATGAAAGTACCAAACAAATTTATGAGGATTGTTGGGAATTTGATAGGCAAACTATAGCACATGATGTTAGAACGCCACATGCTGTATTAGTTAGTGTGGATGCAGGAGTTGAAAGACAAGGAGAAACTGAACAAAGTCAAAACTTTCAGTCATAGAAAAATTAGCTATGGATGGAAAGTCACATGTCCAAACATGGATTTAAATATATTTTATAAACCTAAGGGTAAAAAAGAGAGTAGGTATTAAAAGTGAAATATATAGTATAATAGATGAAAAGCGGAGTCAGTTTTATCAAATATATAAAGATGAGTCCAAAAAATGAAAAACAGGAGGAGTTGTATACCAAAAATATCTGACTATGTAGCTGGCATGACAGCCAAACTAGCAGCAATAATGCTAGCATTAAATTAGATCTGGGATGTACACCCAGCAATAGTGGTCATTTTTTTGTATGCAGTCTTGAGCCTTATAGTGATGAAAAAGGGTGTCTTAGTATGTAGAAGTGATTAAATCAATGAAGTTATATTTCTAATAACAGAGTTAGAACAGATGGGGATACATGTAGCATTAGCTTGGATCCCAGAGCATATTGGGATAACAGGGAACAAAATGGCAGAAAAAGCAGGTAAAAATGCTGTAAGAAATGAAAGGATTGACATAGAAATACTTTTGAGTAAACAGGAATTCAAAAGCATAGTACAGAAAAATTTAAAAGGGGCTAAAAATTGATTAATGAATAAAGAGGAAGAAGATTTTTTGAATTGTGTCTAGAGTTGAGGATTATGGCATACTTCAGGGCATAGGCAGGGCTAATGACTGCTTTTGTCTAGAGTACTAACTGGCCATTGTGACTTAAACAAAAATCTTTTTTGAATAAAAAGACACAAAGATGGACTATGTGCACTCTGGAAGATGAAAGAAACAATCAAACACCTTTTCTGGGTATGTAAGGGCTTTGATAAAGAAAGAGAAACTCTTCGTGAGGCATTCAAACATCTTGAGGCAAAAGAATACATTGTGATTTAGTAAAAACATTAGGTAAATGGAATATTATTTAAAAGGTGCTCTTACATTACCTGAAAGACACAGGGCTGTGTGAGAAGATATAAACCACTAAGTATTGAGGAATTGTAGCTGGTGGTGGCAATAGACTATTCAGTCAAGTTTGCTTCACCATAAAAAAGAAAACAAAAAAGGGCTGCAGTGAGGAAGTCTGCAGTCACTGTCTGGGCATTAGTGTGAGAAAGGAGGAAACCCAGGGGGGACAGTAGAAACCCCAGGGATCAAGGCCATGAAAGGAGGAGTTTACCTAGAAGGATGGTGGAGCAGAAGCCTGAGAGAGGTGGAGTAGCAAAAGGCTCAGGGAAATAGTAGCAAGATATGACATTGCAGATCTTGACTGCTGATTAGAGGGTCCCTGAGCTGGAACCCGGAGTAGAGGGCACGCCTGGGTTCCCCCGCCAGCCCCTGGGGAAGTGTCTCAGTCAGGACAGTGGATTTGAAGACTGCTTGGGACAGTTCAACCTGTGGGACTTTGATACCCTGGAAAGGGAAAAACTCATAGTGACCTGGCTGGAGGCTAAACCATGAAGAGAGTGCACCCTGAATAGAGAGAGAGAACAAGGCTGCGGGGAACACGAACGAATGACGGAAGAGGCATCAGATCTGAAAGGAGCTAATCTCTGGAAAAGTCAGGAGGAGACACCCTAGTGATGAGTGTATCCCGTGACAAATGGTCATAGTGTTTCAGACCAATGATCCATTTAGCCCAGTATCCTGACAGTGACCAGTGCCAAATGCTACAGAGATAATGAACAGAACAGGGCAATTTCAAGTGATCCAGTCCCTGTTGTTCAGTCCCAGTTTCTGGCAGATGGAAGTTTAGGGACACCTGTGGCATGGGGTTGTTGCATCCTATGTCGGAGTGACATACTAGAGTGAAATCCAGACTAATGAGTAGCAGTGTCATTCTTGCCCTCTAACCTGGGTTTCCTTTACAATGCTTTGCTGCTGCAGCCTCCAGCCTGGACTGCTCACAAACAGCCTCCAGCATGCAAGTCACTCCCAGCTACGTCTGTGTGTGTGCTGCAGTCCGCCTGCCACACCTTGGCTCTTACCAGCCTTGGTTATATTGCAGGGTAACCCCAACACAGTCCCAGTCCTAGATTTTCCTCCAGCAATGTATGTCCTGTACTGCCCAGCCCTCTCCTGGACAATACAAGTTTATATAAAGTCTATTATTTCTTTAATAGAAATAGTAGGTACGTAACGTGCCATACCAAATAGAGTTTCCCAAACACTTCCATTTAAACACACTAGATTTGGTAAACCAATAAGTTTATTAACCACAGAGAGATTTGAAGTGAGTACAAATAATGAGGCATAAAGGTCAGAAAAAATTACAAGAAAAATAAAGATAAAACACAGCTGGTGCCTAACTTAACAAACCATGTTAAATTCAAAGCAAAGTTTTCTCACCCTGTGCTTTTAGCAGTCTTACTGACCAAACGTCTTAGGTCAGGACCCCTTCTCCTAGAATCCAAGGAATGCTTCCTTTGTCGCTTCAAGTGCCATCAATGCAATGGGCAGGGAGAGAGAGAGAGGGGGGTGCCTTGTGGTGTTTGTCCCTCCTTTTTACAGTGCCAGTCCCCCTTTTGAAAAACATTTCCAGCTGAGATTCAGGAGACAGAGTCTATGTGGAAGAATGTTCCGTGTTGGTTTTTTCCCACTTATTTGAACTTCCTTTGTCCCCCATCCTGCTTAATGACTCTTTTTAATGCTTAAATGCAAATTAAGCAGAGCACACATTCCTTTGTTTAGGACAGGCCTGTTTGCCAACTTCTGCTTGGGCAAGACTGTGGTTTGGAACATGTTTTAATAACATGATACAGGGAAATCTTATAACTTCACATACAATATTGCCACACATTTTATCAGAACAATATTGACCAGCAAATTACGAGATTTCAATTGATACCTTACAAAACATATTTGTACAAAGATTATTACAATAGTGTGTAGGTTGTTGACACAGGGATACATTCTGTCATAGTCGGCTAATAGCTGTTGATGGATCTAACCTTCACGAATACTAAGTTATAATTGTACCTGCTGTGTATTAGAACTTCCGTTTTGTGCAGAAAACATATTATATCTGGGAAGCTGAAACAGGGCCATCAACCATGAATAGCCCTACCCTGGGGAGGACAATATGGGGAAAGCTATTCACAATCCTCTGTGCCCAGCAGCCCATATGAGGGTTGTAGAAGGGAAAATCCCAGATAAGAAGAGAAGCAGGAAAAGGTGTCAGAAACTTCTTTTAAAGTGACATGCTGTCTAGCAAGGGGCGACGCTGCATTGCCAGAACTAGAGGCCACCGCAGGAGAAGGAGACACCCAGCCTCCCTTACTGACTTGAATCAAATCCAGAGAGTACTCAAAGGGGATGAAATCCAACTAAGGGGTATTGCGTTCAGGACTTCATTTTGCCTACAGCTGTAACACTCTGTGTTGATTATGAGTGAAGTGTGAGTGTATTTAAGAAGTTCCTTTGCAAAACTTGTGTTTCTCACTTTAAGTGTCACATGGCCCCGAAGATTTTAAACCAGAGTGCCCCTAGGGGTGGAGCTCTGGGAGAAACATACACAGGTGAATGGGGAGTTTGGGGTGGGGGGGTTTCAGCACTGGTCTAGGGGTTTATGGTAGGTGAACTGCAGCATCCCATATCCCAAAGAAGGGGACCAGAGTATGCACCTGTGGAGTGTGCTGTAGAAGCCCAGAGTTTGAGAAAGTGACTGGATTCTGCTCAGACCCAGCTTGCTTGGATGCATGTGAGATCCAAAGGATTGGTCCAATATAGCAGACTGGTGACCGTCCATTGGGGGGACTCAGCCTGGTGCTTCAGCCAACTGAGAAGCATATAACAGGTCTAGCAGCCAACCTCAATTGCAGCAAATAGAGCATTCCACATTCTGAAATAATTAACAGCTTCAGTGCTGGAGCATGTCCACCTATCAGTATTCTGAACTAATTGATTGTTATCACACTGCCATGCAAATTGAATATGCTTAAGATATCATTTAGCAGCAGTTGCCTCCATTACAAGTGATTTGAAAGATCACTTTATAGCTTGACTTAAATAAATAATTCCACTTATGCTTTGGTGGTCCTCAGTCAGAACTGCTGTATTTAGTTTCCTTACTCTATCCTTTGGATTTTTGCCGAAAAAGTAGTAGAGGAATGGGAAGGAAGGTTACTTGCCTTGGAGGTGAGTCTTTTTCCTTTCTAGTAATGCTTCTTCAGTTCAGAATTCTTCTTCTCATAGAAGTTATATTTATAATAGAATACAAAGAAATTCAGAAAACCCCATTCATCTTCTATCTCTTTTTACTTCCAGTGAAAATGGAGAACAAAACACACTAGAAAGAGTGACCTTTTTATGTTTTTTTTTCAGATATTGGAAAAATAAAATGAATCAATATAGACTTGGCCAATGCACTTTGGACAAAATTGATTAATTGAACCATGTCCGTTACATACTGGGGAAACTGTGCTGTACCCTTTCAGGTGCTTTCCTAAGCAGAAGCCCCATGCTTTGTGAACAGGTCTCACGTTTTGTGTATCACTTATGATTAAGGCTCAGATTTTGTCACAGATCTCTTTAGTAAAAATCTCGGACAGATCACAGGCAATAAACAAAAATTCACAGAAGCCTGTGACCTGTCTATGATTTTTACTAAAAATATCCCTGACAAAATGGGGAGGGAGAAGGGTCCACCACCCACAGCAGCTGGGGGCTCTGGGGTCCCCACCCCTGTGGCTGGGCCGCTGCCTTCCATGGCTGAGCGGCTGTGGGGGGGCCCCCGCTGAGCAGCTGGGTGACTGTGGAGCAGCTGTAGAGTCCCCTTGCTACCCGTTGTAGCTGGGCAGCTGCTGGGGGCCCCACCACGCATGGGGAGTGGGAGCTCCGAGGTTGCTTCACTGCCTGCAGTGACTGGAGCTGTGTGGGGGTTCCCTGCCACCCTCAGCGGCTTGGAGATGCGGCTCCCTCCTCCCCCCCGCCCGCTGCAGGCTCCCACCAGCGGGGGCTTGGAGCTGCGGGGTCCCCCTGCTGCCCAGGGGCTAGGAGCTGGTGGCTGACAGCTGCATGGCCTGCCAGCTGACAGTTCCAGCCCTGGGGCAGAAAATGTCATAGAAGTCTCTGGAAGTCATGGATTCCGTGACTTCTGTGACCTCTGTGACATAATCGTAACCTTACTCATGAATAGAGGGGAAACTATTAATGTGGTGGCTGGTGTATGTGCACAGACCTACCCTCTACTGATGTGTATATGTCAATATATGTTTTCTCAACCTCTACTGGCTAATCTAAAAAGGCTGATAACTAGTTGTATAACTGGAAAATTTCACAGACTCGGAAGAAATGGGTTTCCAGATTTTACCAGAGGGGCATTTAGCAAAGTGTTATGCAGAACATAAACTAGTTTTACCTATGCCATGCTTGCTCTATTCACACTTCATCAGCCAACCAAGCCTACAGCCTTTTATCTGCCACAAGAAGTGTAGCATTTTAAACAGTTTCTTTATTATACAATGTACTGTGAATATCTTTATCTGATTACATAATTGCGGTACACAGTATAACCAGAGATGTACAATATGCAATAAAAGTATGATAAGAAATGTCACCAGTGCTCATCCTTGATTAAGAATTTATTTCATTCTGCTCTTAACAAGGATTGACTGGATCATGGGCCATTTCATGTAGGAGGATGTATGTGAGAACTGTTGATTTTTAATTCTCCTCCATTGATTTTCAGCATGCAGAGAGCACTTGTTCCCTAATGGCTCTCTCTGTTAGTATTTGCTTGCAAATTGAAGTCAAAGATAAATGGCTTTCAGGATAATACCTCTCAAAGGTCTCTCACTTGAGGGCTGGTGGTTGTTAGCAAAGCTGTGGTGGGTTTAGAATAGTTCTGTGTCAAATATAAAGAGCATTTCCTGAGTCTCTAAATGCAGAACAAAAATGGTTTATTTCTTGGCCTGATGTTGTGACAACCTCCAGCTGATTGATAATCCATTACAAAGAATGGTCCAATTTGCCCACATTTCCCTATAAAAGTGAAATGCTCTACGCTTTCCTTAATGGACGTTCAAATATTTTTTTCCCCATGCACTGTTTTTCCTCAGTGCACCATTGATTTTTAAGTAAAGAAGGAGAAAAATATGAGTGTCTTGTATTTACATTTATTATGAATGTCTTCATGTTTGTATTAGAGCACAGCAGCATTGTGCGTTTGCTAAAACTGAAAGATTTCTCCTGTCTAATAGAAAACAACACTTTGAGATGGCTACAGATTTATTTTTGGAAATCTGTGCCAATTTGTGAATGAGACTCGCATGTAAATGCAATCCAGTGGTATGTTTGGATATTTCAGGTTTGGTGATATGCAGTCGCTGGGACACACCACAGCACTATAGAATATTGTTAGCTTTTGTGCCCTTCACTGCTAATTAAGGGCCCAGTTTGGTAGTCTTTATTCGCTTCTTACTGAGGTCAGTTTTTCCCATCTGGAAAGCATAGATGTGTATGTAGGGCCTAATCCTCTGAGACCTTTGAGAATGGGAATTGAGGGCTCTCAGTTATTAGGGGAATTGGTCCATAGATAATGGGCCTGATTTTCAGAAGTGCTGAACATCAGTAGCTCCTGTGGACTTCAGTGGGAACTGTGGTTACTCAGTACCTCAGAAAACTGGACTTGGCATGTCATGTATTTTTGTATGGAACATGCGTGTGGACTGTAATATACACCTTCATATTAGTTCTATATAGGCTAATATGCGCCACAGAAATCTAATATGTAAAACATATGCTACTTGCATAGTATTTACCTCTAAATCACTTAATTATTTTCCCCACATGCATCCTATAAAACCAGTGGGAGTTTGGGCTGAGGAATGACTGCTGAATAGGAACCTATTGTAAATCCTGCTATGCCTTACTCCTTGACCTCTTTAGATGCAGTGTGATTTGTGTTTCTACAGATGGTTTAAGGCTTCAACAGCAGCAACTCAAGATTTCTCTGAAGAAATGGAAATTCAAATACTTCCATTTCTTCTTTAGTTCCCCCCTAAAAGAGGCAACATAACCTGTAGCAAATAGAGTGCAAATTATTTTGCTCTTCATATCATTCTTTGCCTGTAACATACCACATCTGTTTCTTTGAAGGATTCTGTAAAAATACCTGATTCTAGTTTTGTTGAAGAGATCAAATCATAATATTCTTGGTAAAAAGCAACAGAGGGTCTTGCATCTGAAGAAGTGAGGTTCTTACCCACGAAAGCTTATGCTCCCAATACTTCTGTTAGTCTCAAAGGTGCCACAGGACCCTCTGTTGCTTTTTACAGATTCAGACTAACACGGCTACCCCTCTAATATTCTTGGTGAAACTTCTGACTGTTGGCTTGTAGAAAAAATAAGGGGAGGTCTTCAAGTGATGGTCTTTACATGTATTCCGCTTGGGGTTGCATGCAATCCACTCTCTGAGAGCAGAAGATTTTTCAATAGCAGTGTCCATTGGTGCACCCATGGGCCCTTTGCCTCCTCGTGCTCCAAAATGAAGGTATAAGGGGCAGTGCAGACCAACTGCCTTTCTATTTCCTTTCTATCATCTGTGGTCTGAGGCAGAACTTCTCCAGTGTCCGCAGCTTTAGCTTGTGTTCTTTGTCTAGTGTAAATAGATCTGTTCTGCAAAAGGTTTATTTTAGTGTTAGCAGTAGTTTTAGAAAGCCTTGCCTGAATTTGTCAACAAGCTGCCTCAGAAGCAGAGATTTCAGTTCAAAGCAGTCACTGAAGAAGGGAAATTGTTGGCCAGGTCTTCTTCCCAGGCTTCGGTAGATGCAGCAGAAACAACGTCCTGCTCTGTGGCAACATGAAATGGGCTTTGAAACTCCAATCATCCAGATTCCCCCAAGGAAGTTCAATAAACCCAGCACCACAAAGAAAATATTCACTTAAACTTACCATAGACAATGGACCACTCCTCACCACTTCTACCTTCCTATGAGCCTCCAAGAAAATGTCAAAAAATGCAATGCAGAAAGTAGATTGGAACCCTTCCTTCTCCTCTCAGTCCCAGCCTTTGACCAAGCAGTTATTTTGGTAGGATCTTTGAGAGCTGCAAACCAGTCTTGCCACCAAGTCTACTCAGCTCAAATTTCCCCACCGTTTATAGTGGTTGTCTGCCTTGCTTTTCCTTGGCATGGAGCCATATAATATCAGATGGTTTCTGGAAATCATCACTGCCAGGTACACAATAGAGTTCCTGTCCAAACACCCTTTCCCTGTCCCTCTTCAGGGACCCTCTCATGAAAGGTTACTCAGGCAGGAAGTCCTTGTTCCAACTGGAAGCTATAAAGCCAGTGTCACCCCATCACAAGGGAAAAGGATTTTACCTGAGACATTTCCTCATCCCCAAGAAAGAAGGAGGCTGGAGGCCCATACTAGATCTCAGACAGCTGACTGTTTTTTGTCGACCTGAGGTTTAGAATGACCACACTCGCCTCTATAATCCCCTTGCTAAACAAAGGCGATTGGTTCACAGCTCTCAGTTTGAAGGACTCTTATTTTCACATAGATGGATATTCACTAGGAGGTTCCTGCATTTTATCTAAGGCCATTTACCTAAGACCATTACCAATACAGAGTACTTCACATCAGCCTCTTGACTGCTCCAAGTGCATTCATGATGGTATTATTGGTAGCGGCAGTAGATCTGCATCATCCAGTCATATCAGCCCTCCCGTACCTGGATGACCGACTGCTCATAGTAAAGTCAAGCCAAAAAGTTCAGGTAGCAACTCTATTCCTAGAACTTCAAGTAAATGCAGAAATGTGCACTTTAGCTCCCATGCAGACTATAAACTTCATAGGAACAGCCCTGGATTTGGTCACAGGCAGACTGTACCTATCTCAGGACCGGTTCCAAGCTAAAACAGAACTCTTCATTCAGCTCTGAGTGAGCCCCCAGATGACAGTACAGTCCTATCTAGCCCTCATAGGGCATGTACAGGTGTCACATATACATATTTGACTCCCCTTTTCAAGACTCCATCTGTGATTTCTAAAGGTGTGATTGCAGACAGTCTGTGCACCAGCAGGCACTGTTTGGATCTGTGGAGTCTTGACCTCACTCACCTGGTGGGAAACCATGAATAGGTGTTCCCTTTATCCTCTCCCAACCCATAGAAAGATTAGCTACAGATACCTCCCTGCTAGTTTGGGGAGCCTGTCTAGATGAACACATGTCTCCTGCAGGGTCCAACAAACTTGTATTCAGGTTACACATAAACCTATTAAAACTGTGTACAGTAGATGTGGCTTGCAAACAGTTCATGAATTTTATCTGGATCCTAGACATTTAAGTTATGTCGGACAACGTGACAACAGTTTGTTACATCAACATGCAGGGAAGGGCACAAAATCTACCCTTTTATGGAGAGAGGCTGTCAGTCTCTGGAATTGGTGTATCCATCATCATATCACTCTCTTGATAACACACCTACCATGGGTGTAGAACACTTGGGCAGATAGCCTCAGCAGGCATTTTTCCAAAGAGCACAAGCGGGAAATACATGACTAGGTGGTGCACAGCATCTTCCAACAAGAGGGGGTTCCTGTTGTGGGATCACTTTGTGTCCCATGAGAACAGGAAAAGTCCAACCTGTTGCTCCCGAGTAGCTCAGGGCCCCAACTCCAGAGTACAATGGCTGGAACTGTGAATGTACACGTTTCCGCCATCCCACTCTTACCTCAAGACCTTAGGAACATCAGGCAAGACAAAGTGACAGCGATCCTTGTAGCTCCCTTGAGGTTGAGACAGTTCCTGTTCAGCAGACTCCTCCAGAAGGCTGAGCACCCATGCATCTGCGTTGAGCTCCGACCAGATCTCTTGACCCTGGTCAGAGACAAGGCCTTCCATCACAATCCAGCGTGTCTCCATCTGACAACTAGGTTTTCGGATGGACAATTAATTTAACTTTGGGTGCCTCACAATGCTTTGCTGTTGTAACTCCCAACCTGGGCTGCTCACATACAGCCTAACAGTGTGCATGTCACATCCTGAGGGTCTGTGTATAGCTACTGCCCTGTTCTAGTAGCTCTGACCCCAGCAGCCTGTCAACAAAACTCCAGTCACACTCTGGCTTCCACCAGCCTTGTTTACTACTTGCAGAGAGACCCCAACACACTCTCAATTCTGAATTTTCCCAAAAATGTGTGTTCTGCACTGTCCAGCACTCTCCTGGACAGTTAGACATTAAAGGTCAGTTGCCCCTGTAAAAAGCCAATATGTAACAGTTTGCTACTTTAACTTGAGTTACCAAACAGTTCAGTTTAAACAGAGCACTGATTAAAAAATAAAATAAATGTATTAACCAAAGAAGATAGGATTTTAAGTGAATTCAAGTGTCAGGTGTTAAAAGTCAGAAATGGTTACAAAAGAAATAAAGATACAACGATTTCTAGTAGCTAAAACTTAAAAAGCTAGACTTGGTTCAAGGTAAAATCCTCACCACAAATTCCCAGCAACATGACTGACCAAATTCTCAGGTCAGGTCTCCCCTGACCCCCAAAGACAAAGGGCTGGTTCCTTTGTCTTCTGAGGTGAAAGAGAAAGAGCTTTCTTTTATAGACCAGTTAAATTTTGAAGTGGATTCTTCTGAGGTTTACCCCTCAAAGTAAAGTTTATTTAAACGGTAAAGAAGGTGACGTGGAGTCTGGGGATGAAGGAGGCTCCATATTCTTTCTTCTCACCTGTGTTCTCTAAACACAAATTTACTTTGTCTCCTGCCGTCTCTTCTCCTGGCTGTCTCGAGGATGTTGTTTACCACTTATGTAAATTGAGGTAAACACACATTTCTTCATTCAGGATCCTTCCACCAGGGCAGGGCTCTGTAGTTTTGAACATGTGCTATCATCATCATCATACAGGGGGATTTCATAACTCTACATATAATGTTGCTACTTACATTTCACCATGATATTATTGAGCAGCAAGTTATTAGTTTTCAAATGATACCTCATGAGGCATAATATTTATCCATCTTGCAAACTACATGGAAATTAATATTTTGTAGGACAAATAGTATAACTGGAGTCTTCCATCAGCATGTTTCATTTTTTAGTTATGAATTACTGATGTGTTTTGTGTGCCACAGAATTGTGAAATCTTTTGTTGTCTTTGTGTTTAGTGCTTTTGGGTCTTCCCGCATACTTTCCCACCCCTGCTCCGTAATTACGCTTATTACATCAGATAGATTTTTATTTTGTTTCTTCACTGCAGCTTTCCTGGTGACCTCTGCTGAGATAAAAGGATTAAAACTACCGTGGGATTCCCTACAGTCACAGCTTGCTCAGCTGTGCAGTGATGGGCAATTCAGTGTTCTGAATGCAACTGAACTTTCCAGAAAAAAGCCAGAGCTGACAAAGCTGTTTTATGTGTCTCTCTGTATTGCTTGCAGCTCAAATATATGTACAAAGGAGTGGTTACAGGAAGGAACATTAGTGAATAGTATTTTTTAAAAAGACTCATCTTTTCTTGGCAATACTGTTTGGAAAGCTAGTTTGGAAATTGCAGGAGTGAGGTGGAGGCTCCCTGTGAATGGGGGAGCATAGCAGGGAGTGAGGGAAGGTACTAAGACTTGGCGGGTGGAAGGGGAGGTAGCCAGCTCCAGGTTGGGAAGGAGGATCCTGGGGGTTCCTACTTTTTCCCAGGCCCATTCCAGTTCCTCCAGGTCCCAATCACTGGTCCCAGGTCCAATTCCAGGCCCTACCGTTTGACAGTTCAAGGCCTGCTGTGTCCTGTTCTTGCCTCTGCCCCCTCCTCCTCGATGTGTGTGGGCTTACTCAGGGGCAGAGCCCCACAGTATTTCCATTGTAGGGACACTAGCCCCCGCTGCTGCATAGCTGGTTCCATTGACCCCGAGAAATTCATTTCCCAGTTTGCTGTTCAGTCTAGGTGCCTTCAGAATAGCCCGACATCTTGGGCCTGATTCGCCCTGGCTTTGATGTTTGCAGAGTTGTTTAAATAGGATTACCATACATTCGGATTTTCCTGGACATGTCCGGCTTTTTGGTGCTCAAATCCCCGTCCGGGAGGAATTTACAAAAAGCAGGACATGTCCGGGAAAATAGGGAGGCATGGTAAGGGGACCACCTCCTCCCCGGGCTCCAAGTTTCCGGGGCCAGGCGGCGGCTGTTCGTTCTCCCCACCTGGGCAGCCGGACTCGGGAGCAGCCGCTGCTGCAGCTCCCACTGCCGCGGGGGGAAGCGGCCACGCACGTGGCGCTCGGCGGCTGCGGCTCTGGCGTCCGGAGCGTGAACCCCCTGAGCCTGGGCCTGCTGCGGGGACCCAGCTGGTGCGATCCTGTGGGCGGCCCCGGAGTGGGGGCAGCAGGCCCCAGCCCCCCCGTCCCGCTCGGGTCCCGCAGGGGAACAAACGGGGCTGCCGATGCCTCCGCCCCGGGGCCGCCCGCAGGATTGCACCAGCTGGGCAGCCAGCCCAGATGCGACTGGCCAGGGGCTGGGCGCAGCGTGTGCGCTGCTGGGTCCCCGCAGCAGACCCGGGCTCGGGGGGTTCGGGCCCGGGCGCCAGAGCCGCAGCCGCCGAGTGCCACGTGATTGGCCGCTTCCTCCCCCCGTGGCAGTGGGAGCTGCAGCAGCGGCTGCTCCCGAGTCCGGCTGCCCAGGTGGGGAGAAGGAACAGCCACCGCCTGGCCCCACAGGCCGCCCCCCTACTCTCCCTCCAGGTACCGCACCCGAGTCCTGCCTGCGCTCAGGGCCAGGCCAGACTCACTCACCCCTGCTCCGCGCTCCCGCTGCGTCTCCCAGGCCTCCCTCTGCCGCCGTTTTTTTTTTTTTTTTTTCTTTTGTTCCCCTGGGGGCGGGGTTGGGGCGGGGCTAGGGGCAGGGAAGGGGCGGAGTTGGGGCGGGGGCGGGGTCCCGTGGAGTGTCCTCATTTTACAGGATTGAAATGTGGTAACCCTAGTTTAAACCCAGTCAGAACAAATGTAACGTGGGTATAAAATACCATCAAATCGGAATGGTGGGGCCAGCTTATATGTCTTTTGGAACGAACAAAACAAAAAAGTTGTCTTTTAAAGCAGTGAACCCACTGAGATTATTTCCTGTAAAACAAAGAAGACTAGTACTAGGGGAATGGTCACAACATAAGACCTAAAAAGATAGAGAAGGTTTTACATGGGTGTTCTTTACAAAGAGGTGAACAGCAAGGGTGGGGGGAGCATTTAAGAAGAGTATAAAGTGGGAAACCAAATGTTTCTGGGGAATTAAATCCACTAATTCTGCCTGTAAGGAAAATAGCTGTTTATTTGTTAAATCATTTGAAATGTGGTTGTCAAGAAATGTGTGCGGTCTCCTTTCCAGGGTCTTACTGGTTCCGTGATTTATAAATGGAACTTCTTGGATAAACAAATACATTGGGCCAGATTCCCTGGGGTGCTGTGGCTGCTTTGTGTGGGTCCAGGATGCAACTAAACTGTAAAATAAGCCAGTTTTACAGCTGCTTTGTGTTGCTGTAGTAGCCCAAAGGAGCCAGAGTCTACTGGTGAATCTGGCCTATTATTTATGCAGGCTTTTACACCATGGCAAAAATAGAGAATCAGGCTCAAATTATTTAAACTGTTTGCATTACTGAAATGCCCCAATGAACTAATTGTATATTTCACAATACATACTGTTTTTTCAATTCTTTTAAAAAACTTCACTGTGAAATATGTCACAGCTCTTATACCCTGGGGCTTACCTTGGGAAATCACTCACTCACGTTATGCCTGAGTATTCTCATCTCTGAGGTGGCTAATAAAATGTATCTTTGACACAAGGATATGGAGGGGCTTAATTAGGGCCCACTGAGTTCCTCAGGTGGAAGGTGCTATAAGTGCAAAATATTATTTTAGTCAATATCTACTGCAATACTTAAAAACAGCCAGGCAGATTCAGTGTGAAGTTTCAATCCTAAGTCTCTGTCTTCAGGCTTTTTGCCTCTCCAAGTCAGGCCTTTCTAGTTATTTCAGTGTGTTTAATTTTGTATTTCCCTGCCTTTAATGTTTGTCTAAAACAGCTAAAGAATCTGTTTTGCAAATCAGTCAGTGTGACTGCAGGGCACTATGGCAAGGTAAAATGCTGTAAAGCAGGTTGCATAAATCCTTTACAATGGGCCTTCTGAGTTCTGAAGTCACCAATTGCTTACTGTTCACAGCAACAATGCAAGAATGTGTTTTGCTCCTTTCCTACGATTGGCTGCAGATTCTGTTATAAAAATCTATTTCCCATTTCCTCTCCTTGGCACGCTGTCCCCTTTGTTAGCATCTGAGTTGGACATTTCCAAGATTGCAACACTTCCTGGCCTTAAAAAAAAAAGTCTCCTTGTGTCACCCTCGCTTTAGTGCCTAAGCCAGACAAGAATTGGTATCTTGTTAGACTGAGAGCACCAAGAATCCATGAGGGGACGGCATGAATACCATGCTGTTGTAAGCAGGATGACCCAAACTGGCTTGGTTTTGTTGCATTATGTATATTGATATTGGTTCTTTTGTCACTTGGCTGACTTGTCAATTAATCCCTTCCCTGTTTTTGAACCCAAATGACATTTTGAAGACCAGTTGGACCTAGTTTGGTATTGGGACTCTGTTGTGTTGGAGTGAAAGATGTGTGAAGCTCTGGTTTGGAATGCACTGAATGCTGCTTAGTTCTTGTGGCAGATGTCATTAATTATGGTTTCCCTCCGAGCAAAAGGTTTGCAAGTGCCTTTGTAGCTTGTTCATTGGTAAAGCAGAGCTGTGTTGTGGGAACACAGTGAAATGTTATCCTCTCCAAAGTTTTGTTTCCTTTTTCTATGCCTTCCATACTTTGCTATTTATTGTCCCCCTCCTCTTTCCTAATTAGAAATGGAATCTACTCCCTCCTTCTCCTCCTCAGAAATCTCTTCAGGATGGCCATATGTGGCTGAACTAATTTATACTTTGTAAGAATTCAAAGCTCTTTTCAAATGTGAATGAATTAACTCCCAGTTGTGCTGTAAGGTTTAAATGTTGTTATCCCACCTTTACTTTGATATCTGAGGTGTGATTGCAGCATGAGTAGAAATACCCATAATATCTTTACCTGCCATAGCATGGTTAAAAATAGCCGTGTAGATGTGGCGGTGTGGGCTAAACAAGCTCACCAGGGACCCTGAGCCACGTGCTCACATTGCTAGCCCATGCCACTGCATCTACACTGCTATTTTTGGCCACATCATGTGGGTACTGCTAGCATGGGTCTGTCTGCCTAAGCTGCAGTCACCCCTTGGATTGCATTGTAGATATATTCTAAGGATATGTCTACACTGCGCACCTTACAGCGGCACAGCTGTGCCACTACAGCTGTGCCGCTGTAAGGTACTGTTTCCTGATCTTTAGATTATGTCCACACCTGGGCTTTTTGTTGGTAAAACTTTTGTTGGTCAGGGTGTGGTTTTTTTCTGCACCCCTGAGCGACAGAAGTTTTACGGACGAAACGTAGCCTAAGGGTATCAGGAGGTGTTATTGCAGCTCCTGTAGGCATACCGGAATGAGCTTTTATCTAGCTAGATCAAAGCTAGTTTGAGTAACATTAGCAGCGTAGCTGCAGTGGCAGGAACAGTAGCAAAGGCTAGCCTCCTGAGTACAACCTTGCCAAGGACATGGGGTACAGACTCAAGCGGCAGCCTGTGCTGTTTCCCATGCTGCTGCAGCTACACTGCTGTTGTTGCTCGAGCAGTAGCTTAAGTATGCCTATGTGAGCTGCAATTGGCATCCCGACTGCAGAGTAGACAGGCCCCAAGACCCAGAGAGATGGAGTGGTTTGCCCAAGGTCGCACAGCAAGTATGTGGAAGAGTCAGGAATAGATCCATTCCGTTCTAACCAATAGCCTGTGTGCTTTCTCCCTTTATTTTGTTGAACACATACTTTCACTATGGTCAATGATTGTACTTCTGGGTGCTTGACTCTGTGCACAGGATTTTAGGAATCCTGAGTTTAGGCTTAGGAAGGATTTTTTTTAATGTATACTCTTTAAGAAGGAGTTAGATTTACAATATCTAAGTATGAAAATCTGGAATGTGCCTATGGGCAATGTACATTCTGTACTGCATAGCACAATTGGGGACCCATTTCAGCTTTCCCAGTAAAGCACATACTGATGGGCTTTGTTTTGTGTTGGAATTTTCATCAACTTTGCTAAGAGTCAGCATTGCTACCCAGATCAGTAAAGCTCATGTGGATTTAGTGATTACACAATTCTCTTCTCCCAAGGCCAAGTTAGCAATTGCAAAGTGTACTATATTTTCTCCTAGCTACATTCTTTTGCCCCTGTTAGCTATGGGTGAGAGGTGTCACAGAAGACAAAGTTGTCCGTTGTCTTCCTCCCCTTATGCCATTAAGGTTTACTAGGGGTTTCTTTTGTGGAGGAGAAAAATGAAACTTTCCAAGTAACAGGCTTGGATCTGAAAAAGGCCTAAGGGCAATGACCATCAAGTTGAAACAAACTGTTCTGGCTTTAGGAAAGAGTAGGGAGTGTCAGTTCAATTAATGATCTAAAAAAACTCCTTAGGACAAAGACCTTCTCTTCCTCTTTGTATTATATCATGCTGAGCACACTAATTAATAGTAACAGATGCAGAGATTTTATTTATATATATAAGCTTATATATATATAAGCTGTTGAAGTGACCTACATGCCAACTTGTGGTGTTTCTATTTTATTTCTGACTACATATTTAATATTATTTATTTATTGCCAAAAGTATGCTAGGGACTTTGGAGAGTTTTATTTCTGATCATCAATTTAATAAAAGTAGCTATATTGTTTCCTTTAGAATTTACAGAAGCTGTCACTCAGTGGAAGTGAATGAGTGCATGTGTGCGTGTGTGTGTGTGTTACACATTGAAAGCAAAGTTCAGGCTCAGTAGAAGTGTACAAGTGGAGTGTCAGTCATGACAAACTGATGGCTAAAGTCTCTGAGGTGGGAGCAACTAATTCATTTCATGTAGCCCATCTGGATGTTTGCATCAAAGTTCTACAAGTGGCCAGTCTCTCAAATTCTCTTTCTCTCTCCATGGTTTTGTTGAAACAGGTACTGTATCTTTTTAGAAATACAGACCATCATTTTAGGGGGAAAATGACATGAATAAGTTAGAGCAGCTAGAAGAGAACTTTAATTCATATCATAAGTTTCCCCAAGACTGGTAGTTCTTACCAATGAAATATTAACTATTTCAGAAATATTACAGTTACAAAAGGAAAGCATGCTACATAGAATGAAGGTAACACAACATAGGTATCTCCATTTTCACTTTGTCTAGTAAGCATTAATAATTATTTCTCTATTCCTGTTGTCTCTGCTGACCTAGAATAGGGCCAAATTCTCTGCTGGTAGAAATGGGCATTGCTTCATTGCTTAATGCCATTAGAGAGTTTGATCTCCTCCTATTCCCTCCATGCAGTTTCACTGGTGGTGGTAGAAGGGTCTTCACTGCATGGTCTGGCACAGACGTGTTGTGCAAATTGTGATTCAATACATCCTCACTGGTGCTGGCATGTGCAAATTGCATCTCACTACATAAGCCAGGCCCACGGAACACCAGGGGGGGATTCACTGCCAAGGAGGGGCAGGCAGTGTTACCGCTACCACCCTCCCTCGAGGAATATGTCTGAGGGACACAGATGTAGTATGTAGGAACCACAGGCTGTACTGCGGGTGCACCATTTACATAATACATTGCGGTGGCATTGTCGGTGATTATGAGAATCACTGAACCTTGAATGTGATCCTGACCGGTCTTCCCCTTAAAATTATGATTGCACAGTTTGCTCCCCTCCTATCCACAATTGCATAACATCCCATGGCAAGCTTCAGCAATTGCTTACATGGAATATTAATACAAGAAAAGAGTTTATGTATTTTTAGCTTATTATAGTACATTTTAGCAGATGGAAGCAAGGAACAGAATTAGTGTATCGTCGACAGACCCCAGTCATTGTCTGGCAGGATTGAACCAGGGACCTCTGGAGTTTAGTGTATGAGCCTCTTCCGCATGAGCTAAAAGCCAACTGGCTGTTAGCTAAGGCTGTAGAGCAAACTCATTAATTTCTCTTTCTAAGGATATGTCTTCACTACCGGCCGGATCGGTGGGCAGTGATCGATCCAGCGGGGATCGATTTATCGCATCTAGTCTAGACGCGATAAATCGATCTCCGGGTGCTCTCCCATCAACTCCTGTACTCCAGCTTGGCGAGAGGCGCAGGCAGAGTCGACGGAGGAGTGGCAGCAGTCGACTCACCGCGGTGAAGACGCCACGGTAAGTCGATCTAAGTACGTCGACTTCAGCTACGTGAATAACGTAGATTATTGCGTAACTTAGATCGATTACCCCACCCCCAGTGTAGACCAGGCCTAAGTGATCTTGGTGCCACTAGATGGGACAGAAAACCACCCCCAGGATGTGTGTGGGTTACATTAGCACCAGGTGGCCGGCTAGCTCTGCATGGACTACCAGCCAATGATCCACATGCCACCAGTAGTCTATGGACCACTCTTTGAGACCCACTGCTCTGGACTGCAGGCTTCTTGGATAACTGAATAAGACTTGTTCAGAATTGACATGACACAAACCCCTTATATGGTTCCCTTGTGTAAATTATGCCAAAATTTGAGAGAGCTCATGTATGAGCAGCAGCGGTTCATGGTATGCTGTAGACGATGCTGATGATTTTGCTCTCATTTACACCAGTTTGGCTTCTGCGTAATTCCACTGATTTTTAAATAGGGTTATTCCTAATTTACATTGATGTATGTGATGCCCCATGGTGTAAGCATGTTAGTGCTTCAGAACTGGATTCTTCTCCTAGCTTAAGCCTGCTGTAGACATGTGTTAAGAAACAAGTGCAATCAGTTTTTTATAATTTGGGTAGAGAGAAGATGCCAACAGTCTGAAAACAGCAAAACGCCAAGCCCGTTTCTGACAGAGAAATAGGTGTCAGCATCAAATATCCAGTGCTCTAAAGGCAACTTTCATTTTTCCTTTGCTAAATAAATTTATGAATAGTGACTGCTCTGCCTGGAGCTCAGCATTATGTGGGCAGCTTTCTCGTTCTAAAGTTCACAAGTAAAAAAGCATTTGAAAGGTCAGTTTGGTGGCCTAAAGGTAAGCACCGTGCATTATGGCATTAGTAGGTCTCCTTGTGAGGGGAGTTGAGGAAGCTAAAGAGGAAGGGTGCTCTATTGTGGGTTATGGGCAAAGAGCACATATTACTGTTCTCCTGTAGCTCACCTAGAAGCTGCATTAATGGAGCTCTGAGGAGTAGCTCAGTTCAGCTCTCCTGATACAATTTAGTTGTGGTCACATGGAACTTGTATTCAGGACCATGCTGGATCTGATCTTTGGTCCCCCAGTCTCCAGCGGTGAACAGTACAATATTTTAGAGGAAGGCAAACAAAGAAAAAAAAAGTTAATTTGCAGTACAGTAGATGGAGGAAAAAGCTCTTTCATTAACCACAGAAGAAATTAGTATGAGAAGCAGGAAATTTAATTATCCTCATAGCCTTAGTTTGCATATCTTCCGATATTTTTACATTGTTTTAAATTACTTTGTTACATTTATCGAAGGTTAAATTTCAACTACTTTGAACCCATATTTACATCCAACTAAAATTTCATCTAGTTTTACTTTTTTAAGGACAAAAACAATGGGCCTGAGCCCCACTCATAAAATTGCATCAATCAACAGGAAATCCACTTAAATCCTAGGACTTACACTAGTGTAAAACCAGTGTAAATGAAAGGCAAAGCCCCTGGGGGCTAGGCCAGTTTCCAACATGAATTAGAGCATGCCTGGTTGGCAGCTGTGCCAGGATGTCCCTACGGCACATCTGTTCCCCAGAAACATCTTAATTTAGTTCCTGGAGCCACAGAAGGATCTGTTTCCCCTCCTATGCACCTTAGTAACATTAATACAATTTTTGTGAATGTGCATCCTGGGACAGAGAGAAATCATGCTTCTTACATCAGTTTGCACACGTTGCATCTGGGGAGTCCTGAGAGGTCCGATCTACTGGGTTTTTGGCTGCTTTCACTCAGCACAGCAATATACTGTATAGCAGCCAGAGGAAAGCCAGTACTATGATCTACTTCCTCTGTAAAAGATCAAGCTCAGCCTAGATAAGAAAGTCCACTGCATGGTTAGGCTTACGTGCTGTGAACTGCCCAGATTATCCCTGCCTAAATGGGTACAACGTGACAGGGTATATCGGGGGTGCAAAAACTCGAAGCTTGTCATTGGCAAGGGCAAATAGCCAATTAAAAAGCCAAGAAGTGCAAGAAAGTGAAATAACCAGCTGGACCAACCACTAAATCTAATGCAGTTTCTGTTGGTTGAGGATTGCTGCAGTATTGATATGTAGCTGCAGCAAATTAGCAAATTTCCTTTTCTGTAGCAGCTTTCATGTTTTTTCAGCCTTTCCTGAATGTCTCCTCCACCTTTTGAGACTGTATCATTCTACTGTAGCTGTTGAAGAGGAGGCTTTGTGTTTAGTTCTTAGTGCTGTGCTCTTCATTCATAGGGAGCAGTGGCTTGGAAGATGCCCCTCCTGTCATTCATAATAGGATTTCCTTTAATTTGGCTCCTCAGCAGAGAGAGAACCATTAGTTACTCAGCTGTGCAGCGGTGAATGTCATCTGAATAGCTGGCTGAGTCATTTCTGAGTTATTTAACATGTTGGGAGTAAGCCTAAAGGAGTCCATCAGCCAAATAGTATCTACATGGATCCTTACCGACAAAGACCAGTTCTAATTTCTGTGGTATTTTAAATCCAAGTTAATAAAAGTACAGGGGGTGATACTCTAATCTTTGTGAAGCCTTGTCATTATATCTGAATGCTAATGAGCCCAGTATATTCATTATTATACATTTTAAAGGAGAAGGGAATGGTAAATAGTGAATAAACAGCTGGGGCAGCTTGTTGTTTTGCTAACATAAAATAAAAACATGAAAGATCAGTAGGTTGTCCTTGTAAGATCTGAAACAGTAAAATGTGATCACAAACGCAGTAGCTGCATCATTATGGAGAAATGTGAGTTTCCCGTCTGCTTTTCTTGTTGTTTAAGGACTGGTCATTTGGCTTCCCTGGTGTAGAAATTCACAAACTGGATTGCTAAAAAACAGCATTATTTTAAGATCTACACATCTCGATCATGGAGATATACAGTCACTTGCTTCACGTTATCTGACCTTCTCACACTGCTCCCTTCATTATCTTGGAAGCAACCCAGGGTTAAGTCTGTATCAAGGCCAAATAAGAATAATGATATCCCTTCTAGTTCAAGGCATCTGCAGACAATACACAGTTGGCACCCAGAGCTATGATTCCATTACAGCAAAGGCAAACAGCACCATCTCTGAGCTGTCCTAGTGTCTGGACAACATCAGCATCGGGATGAAGAGCAGGCAGCTGCAGCTAAATCCTGTGAAGACAGGATTGATACTGGTGGAGAAAGGGGAACATTTTGAAGGACTTGGAACTGCCACCACTGCAGCAGCACTTTCTGTTGAGGACATTTGCTTTCAGAGAGCCAGAACCTCAGCTGCTGCAAATTGATGAAGTTAATGGAACTACTGTACATACACTTACATCTGAGAATCTGTCCCAGATGGTCCACACTCTTGGCATAATTCTGGGTTGCTCTACTATAACTCAATACCCAGCAGCTGGAGTGGTAAAAAATGCCATGTTCTATCAGCAGCTGGCCAGAAGTCCTGCATCCCATCTTGTACAATTCAGACTTGGCCAAAGTGATTTCCACAAACCAAACAAATAAACAAACACTGCATTCACTGTAATCATTTAAAGAGCACGTGAAATTCTGTTTAGAAACAAATAATACAACTTGTATGAGGTCATTAATGTGCTCCCAGTTGCCTTGGGATAAGCACTCTGATTTCACTGGCTTTATTCCAGCTTTACACTGGTGTGGCTGACAACAGAATTGGGCCCGAAGACTTTACATGTCTATCCCTGAAGTTGTAAATAAAGGGCACATTGACTTTAGCAGGAGATTTGCGTGTGCAAGAATGCAAGAACAGGCCCAAATAAAGTTTAAAGTAAACTGGCAGGGTTTTTTAAGAGCCTATCCTCCCTTATGAAATCATTCCATATAATTTAATATAAAATTATATCCCTGCTATAGAATTTTATAGGCTGGTTCAAGAAAGTTATAGAAAAAAGATATTCTGTAGGTCAGATTCTGCCTCCTTTACTCATACTAAATAGCACTCATGGGGGAAGCTATGTGGCATTGCTCAGTATAAATAAAGGTGGCAGAAGATGGCCCTATATGTTTTGGAGTAATTTCTTTAGAATCCTATTAAATGCTATAGAACCCTATTGATTTTATCCCTGTGAAGTTATATAAGACTTTTCCATAAATATTGCCAAGGCCTGAATTCAGAGTTCTGTTTCTCCTCTAAGAATTAATGAATGCCGATTATAGTCTCCTCCTTCCTGTGAGCCAAGTCTATTCTAAGCAGAGAGTGCAGCATGAATAAAGGGGCCAAGCTATGAGTGAGAGAATGAGACACCAGGGACCACTGAAATGGGAGATAAAAATCAAGGTACATTTCAATAAAAATAAAACCATACTTGTATTAGCCTTTCATTGCCTCCACCATAAATCTCAGCAAAGGAATGGATTCACATTATATGAAAACAACAAAGAGTCCGGTGGCATCTGAAGAAGTGGGTTTTTTACCCACGAAAGCTTATGTCAAATAAATCTGTTAGTCTTTAAGGTGCCACCAGACTCCTTATTGTTTTTGTGGATACACACTAACACGACTACCCCTTGATACTTGACATTATACGAAACCATCCTATAAAAAATCTGAGTCTCTCTATTTGTAATCTAATAATATGTATATAACTATATAACAATCTGCACAGCTGTAGCATCTTCTATTCATGGATCTCAAAGTGCTTTCCACATGTGACTGTAAACCAGCCGTGTGCTACTGTCTTCATTTTACAGATGGGGAAACTGAGTCAGGGAGTGGTAAAATGATTTTGCCAAGGTCACCCAGGAAATGCATAGCAAAGCCAGGAACAGAACCTAGGTTTTCCGAGTGTCAGTTCTGTCACATACTGCATTTATGTATGTGGTTAACTCTGTTGTGGTAACTGTAATACCTTTGTCTTCTTTAGTTAATTGTATTGTACATTAATAAAATAGTAATCAATGGGGTATTATAAAGGAAGGGCTAGACTATGCTATTAAGGCCCATCCCTGCAACGGGGGATGATGCAGAGGCCACCTCCCATGCCAACTGGTGGCAGGCATTGTCTCAGAGAGGCACAATGCCTTTTGGAGATCCCCAGCATATAAGGGAAGCACAGCCACTACTCACACCCCTTTATGAGGTGCAGCTCACTCTGCCCTGACTTCTGGTCTACTTCATGGATTGGCGTGAAACCATGCCCTGCAAGTTCCCCATCCGTTTCTGCTCCTTTTGTTATGTCATGCACCCACAAAGGAGTAGAGAGGGGGCAATCCCTGTGTCCTCTTTAGAGCAGGGACTATAATACTGCCTGGCCCTTGTATGGGGAGAGAAGATTCCTTGTGTGTTCCACTCCCACTGTGCATCTATCCAAGCAGGGTCTGGCTGATAGTTTGCAGACACCTGGCAGGGAAGGCAGAAGTGCAAGAATCCACAGACTGTCCAGCTGCTTAACTTTGCCTGTAATTTTTACAGACTAATGCAGACTTTGAAATATTTTCCTTTTCAGGCAGAAACATCGAAGTCTCCAGTGACTAGAAATCTATTTGCTACTAAGACTAAAATGTTGACATAGTCTTTGCCAGCATCAGGGCTGCTTTCTTTCTCTCCCACTCCCTTCCCCCCCATTATTTAACGAGAGACTGTTCAGGAGTAGAGGCTCTAAGACAATAGATATATTATTCCTTTGACTCATTCTGTCAGCCCTAGTCACTCTCCTCCAGACAGTGAAGAGGAGAGTGTTTTATGGCAATTAAAAATGTAAGTACTGAGGACTGAGTTTCCCTTTTTACACCTAAAAGATTGGGTTCCCAATAGTACTGAAAAATTTAACATGCATTACTGCCAATGCTGTTGAGAACAGACTTCCTTATGTGGTGAAGGGCTATTAGTGAGCCAGCAATGACTCTTCCATTTTCTTGTCTAGGGTCCCAGGTCGTTAATGGTTAAAGCACCAAAGTCTTTGGGAACTGTAACTGATTAAGACTCCTGTTCTCGAGTTGTCCAGGTAGAGCAGCTGTAATACTATAGTTAGCTTTGTAAAATTGCAGTGAAACAGTGAAGTTATTAGCATGTACAATAACAAATGGTGGAAGCTAAGGGACATGGTCTCATCTCAGTGTATGGGATCCATATGTATAATGTCCATTAATGCCATATGCAAATTGATCTAAAACATTTATCCTGTCAGCCAAGATTCCCTTAAAGCTGATCTACTGGCATTTTAGATTTGAACATAGTGTTTTTATTTTAAGATAAATACAATGAGAAATCAGAGCTTTGACAAGAAGGACAAGTTGTCTCTTATTGTTACTCGGCGTGCATAGGTAGGATAACTTTTGTGTTTAGCTTATTAGAAAACCTGGTGTAATTGTATTAGTTTTTTCTAAATGCTGAAACAAACTAGGAAACATATTTAAGTTGCTCTTTGACTGATACATACACTAGACATGTGGTCTAGTAGCTTGAGCATAGGACGGTTTTCCCATGTGTGATATGGGAAGAATATTCATATACCTCAGAGTGAAACCCTTGCATAAGGGATACATAGTGAGCCGCTGTTGTTATTACAGCTCAGAGGTTGTCTTAATGGCTGTTGAGCAGCTGTGCACTGCTCTGCACCTTTTCTCTGGTTTGTGAAGAAGATTCTGTCCACTAACACACACACAAACCCTGTTAACTCAGGCTTAGTGCAGGGGATGGCAAATAGACTCTAGGACTTTCAAACTGATGTAAGGACAGAGAACTTCATTCATCTTAGGCCTGGTCTACACTAGGCTTTTATGTCGACTTTAGCGCCGTTATATCGAATTAACCCTGCACCCGTCCACACCAGGAAGCCATTTAGTTCGACATAAAGCTCTCTTTAAATCGATTTCTGTAATCCTCCCCAACGAGAGGAGTAGCGCTAAATTCGACATGGCCATATCGAATTAGGCTAGGTGTGGATGGAAATCGACGGTAATAGCTCCGGGAGCTATCCCACAGTGCACCACTCTGTTGACGCTCTGGACAGCAGTCCGAGCTCGGATGCTCTGACCAGCCACACCCCCGGGAAAATTTGAATTCATTTTCATTTTCCTGTCTGGGCAGTTTGAATCTCAGTTCCTCTTTGGACATCGAGGGGAGCTCAGCAGCAGTGGCAACTATGCAGAGCTCTCCAGCAGAGATGGCCGTGCAATCCAATAGAAAGAGGGCCCCAGCATGGACTGATCGGGAAGTCTTGGATCTCATCGCAGTGTGGGGCGATGAGTCCGTGCTTTCAGAGCTGCGCTCCAAAAGAAGGAATGCTAAGATCTACGAGAAGATCTCCAAAGCCATGGCAGAGAGAGGCTACAGCCGGGATGCAACGCAGTGCCGCGTGAAAATCAAGGAGCTGAGACAAGGCTACCAAAAAACCAAAGAGGCTAACGGACGCTCCGGATCCCAGCCCCACACATCCCGTTTCTACGAGGCACTGCATTCCATCCTGGGAGCGGCCGCCACCACTACCCCACCCCTGACCGTGGACTCCGAGGATGGGATCATGTCGGACATGACAGCGGACGGGGAAGAGGAGGAAGGAGATGAGGAGGACGAGGCAGTCGACAGCGCTGGCACCGCTGATTTCCCCGACAGCCAGGAGCTCTTCATCACCCTTACCGAGATCCCGTACCAACCGTCCCCATCCCTTACCCCGGACACAGAATCAGGGGACGGATCAAGCAGTAAGTGCTGTAAACATGTAAACATTTATTTAAAACAGAACGGTAATATTTATACTATTAACAATGTATATTTATAAAAGTGCTGTAAACTAGTAAAAAAATAATCAGGTACAAAACAGGAATATTTACAAAGGTAACAAATGGGTTTTGCATGATTTCTCTGTCTTAGGCTCTTCTCAATTTAGTCCCAAGTATTTTAAAAAAATTTCACAATGTCCGTTACTACATGATTCCCAGGCCCAAGACGCTCCACTCCAAAGTCCCAGTGCACCTACGCGAAAATCCGGTCAATGTGGCCGGGGATCGACGAGAAATCCTCGTAGGAGAACTCCTCGTAGGTCTCGTGGAGGTAGAGCTCAAGCCTGTTGATCAGGTTCCGGGGTAGGGCGATCTTAGTGGGCCCTCCGTGGTAGCAGACATGTCCCCTCCATGCCACAATCAGGTACTCGGGGATCATGGCCCGACATAGCATGGCGGCATACGGCCCCGGTTTCTGCATGCTTTCCCGCAGCATGCGTTCTCTCTGGGTGTCCGGGATCCTCAGGAGGGTGATGTCGCTCATGACGCCCTGCTTTGAATTAGGGAGGGGACTGTTAGTATTGGGACTGCTTTACAGCCACGCGGTGGAGGGAGAGGGGCAGCATACAGGGATCTTTCCCTGGGACAGCCGCGAGGGGGTGGGACAGGGGCAGAGTTGATGCTGTCCTGATTGCTGGCAGCAGAGACTGGCATTGCTTTCAATGTGAAAGGAGGCCAGTGCTACAGCTGGAGTTTTAAGCAGCCACAAGTCTGCGGCTTACCATTATTGCCCGCTCCAGAAGTTCAGGTCTCCAGCCACAGTTCTCTGAACACTCCAAGACCTCCGCAAGTCCACAGGCACTGAAGGCGACGGCCGAAAATTCGACCTTGTCCTGAGTGCGCATGTGAGAGGTTCAGTGCATGGTCTTGTTCACAGAGAAAGACTAGGTTCTTTGTATACAATTTCATTTATCTGTCTCAGGAATTCACTCCCTTTTTAAAATTCACACAGACACATCTGCGACTGTCTCCCAACCCAGCCTGTCAGCACACTCCCAGAGGCTAGCGCAGATTAGGCGGAGGAAGAAGAAGACGCGTGAAGACATGTTCACAGAACTAATGGGCTGCTCCCGAGCCCAGGCAGCCCAGCAGACACAGTGGAGGGAGAACTTGTCACAAATGCACCGAGCAGTCATGGAACGGGAGGAGAGGTGGCGTCAGGAGGACCAACAGGCTACTGAAAAGCTGCTTGGACTAATGAGGGAGCAAACGGACACGCTCCGGCGCCTTGTGGATGTTCTGCAAGACCGGAGGCAGGAGGACAGAGCCCCGCTGCAGTCTATCTGTAACCGCCCTCACCCGCCACCAAGTCCCACACCACCCTCACCCAAAGTCCAAAGAAGGAGGGGCGGCAAGGGCCGTTAAAACTTTCAATCAACCCCTGCAGACTGCTCTAGCAGTAGAAGGCTGACATTCCCCAAAATTTCATAAGTCCTTTCCTACCCACCTCACACAAGCCCCCGTCCAAGTTTCACCCCCCACGTTTCATGTCTGGTTCGCAATAAAATGTTTGTTTCTGTTCATTACTGTTTCGGTCAGGTTCTTTTGAGGGAGAGTCTGTCTGGAGGGGGGGAAGGGGCTTGGTAATTGGACAGGACAGTCACCTTTAGCAGGCTACAGAGGCGGGGTCAGGTCCAGCATCAGGACACATACACAGTGCAGTCACTGGTTACCCTGGTCAGTCTGGGAGGTGCTTTTCATGTTTTGGGGGGGGGGGGGGG